>NC_084905.1:9336180-9647059 GCF_949316345.1 Pungitius pungitius
GCCACGCGCCCATGGTCCTCTATGGGCCGCCGCCACTGCGTGCCGTTTGAGACTCATTGATCCCTGAAAGGCTATACGCCTCTACTCTGATTTAACATAAGAAATAAGTGACCAACACCAGAGTTGGAAGAAAAATAAGTAAAAGTACTAATACAACCCTTTCATGACTCATGATGATGGGTAAAGTTCCTGTATTTAAAATACTGATCAGCATTATATACAAAAATGTACTTGGAAATAAATGTAAAGTACTGCTGTTTAGAAAAGTGGGCTTTTTAGTTGTTTATTACTGCACTGTTATTGCTATAGTAATAGAGTTGCATTCATTCATTGTTGTAGACGGTCAGGTACATTTTCTGTACATCAATGCAGTGTATTTCAGAAGAGCAGAAACATAGCATAGTACTTGAGTAAATATACTTGATTGCTCTCAACCACAGATTAATGGCACATTTTACCAGGCTCAGGAGCCACCAAGTCATGTGCTGGTATGCGGTGACCACAGAGTCCTCAAACAATGATAATCCCCTGGGTCATCTTCTGTCCTTTTAAGAAGTCCGTGCCCTTTGCTGTGGAATGATTCCAACCAAGTATCTCCCCAGGCTGTTCATGTTCATAACTTCCACTTCATCTCTCCACCAGTGAGCAGCAGTGGGGTTTGCCAGTACTGGACCAGCAGCAGCAGCAGGCCGGCACCATGAGTGTGTACGGTGCCGGTGGCGGTGCTGCCGGCGGCGCCAGAGAAAGAGGAGCAGCAGAACATTCCCGGGACCAGCAGCGGCGTTCCAACGACCGCTCTCGTGACTCCTCCCACGACAGAGGAGAGAGCCAGCTGACGCCGTGCATCAGGAATGTCACTTCCCCCACTCAGCAGCACGGTGAGCAGGACATCGAGGAGACAGTCCGAGTGACACAGCCCCAATGTTTTTCACCACAGCAGCCAAGTGGATGTCCTCTTCTCTCCCACAGACCGCGAACGTGGCGACGGAGGCTCCTCCTCCCGATCCTCCAGTCCCCGTCCTCCCAGGGTGTCTATTCCCTATTCTCACCTTGGCGGGCCTCTCATTGGGGGCCACCTTCCTTGGCCCCTGGTTCCTCCCGGAGCAGAACGCCTCTCAAAGCCAGCGGCGCCCGGTCTGTGCGATATGGTCTATGTGTATGACCTCGGCAGCAAAGAAGGGCACCGCAGCGGCCCGAGGCTCGGAGAAAGAGTCACGCTCATTGTGGATAACACAAGATTTGTGGTGGACCCCTCCATCTTCACAGCTCAACCAAACACCATGCTGGGCAGGTAATGCTTTGATGGGGTAAAGTAAGAGCCATAAGATGATACATAATGGGGAGTTTGTTTTCTCTAAGCTACGTTAACCCAATAGCTGTCTTGCATTTCTGTAAGGAGGAAGAGCAGCCTCCTCCTCCTCGTCATGCTCCCCTCTCCCCTTCTGGGGCTCCCCAGTGACTTGTTAAGTTTCGCTTGGAAGATCACACTCTATTGTCACGGATTGTCACGCCACTGTGACTAAGCACACTTTACAAAAAAGCAACACATATCTTTGAATCTAGTATTTTTGCAAATGTGTAAGTAACAATCAGTTGATGTTGAAAATCAACATAACTGCTCAGAATCTTTGAATGCTGGTTAAGCCGCAGTTGGGATTATGCGATCAGGATGAGAGCAATTTTGATTGTGATGATGTGTTTAAAGTATTAAAAGTACTACTCAAATGTCCTCAATGTGTGTAATGTGCTTTGAAGCTGTGAGAACATAAAACAAGCAGCAGCAACAAGTAGAGTGAGCTGCATCTCCTCTGTGACCTGTGACCTCGAGGAGAGGACACAACTGTTTGCTGGTTGTTTCAGGATGTTTGGTTCTGGGCGGGACACCAACTTTACACGGCCCAATGAGAAAGGGGAGTTTGAGGTGGCCGACGGCATCAGCTCCACCGTCTTCAGAGCCATTCTGGTGAGTTTGCTTCTACCTCTGTGCTAAATGTTCTTTCTTCCTTTCCTCCCCATTTCGTTCTCCTTCCTCTGCCTTGTTCCCAGTGCGTTCAAAGTCCTCCTGAGACGCCTCCATGTTTTATTCATTCATTGCTTGTTGTTCGCCGCTCTCTGGCCAACTGGCTAGCTGGTAATAAATCGTTTTCTGATCTAAATGACGTTGGAATGTTTGAAACCAAAACCCCTCCACACAGACACAGCTCCTCTCATCTCTGGTCCCTCATTGTTTCTCCTGCATTGCTCTTTTCCGTGTTTTCATGTAGCGAGGGAGTTTCTTTCTGGTGTTAGCGGGTGAGCTGTATATTATTAGTTGGGCTGTCAAAAGATTTTAAAAAATGAACGAATTGATCGCACATTTTGAAATTCATTAATCTCAATAATGGCGATTAATGAATTGTTGTTACAATGTTTTTAGTGAAAGTTTGTTTTTCTTCTACAGACTAAATCTTAAAAGTAATGAGTAATCACTTTAGAAAGAATGTATTTTAGACACTTAATTGTCTCAAATGTGTTTTAAACACAAATCTACCCACATTTGATGATCATGGAGGCAGAGTTCCACCAGGTGGAACATGTTGAACTAGTGACTCTTCCTTCTGTCCTCGTGCACTTTGCTCTCAGCTCTTCATCATTTAACTGCTGTGTTTGAAGTGCCAACAATGTCCCCACATTTAGCAGGACGTTTTCAAACCGCTTTAAGGACACAGTGGTGTCCTCTGCAGACTGTGGGTAACGTTAGATGTTGAGATGGAAGTAGCCTAGCAGCTAGCTTAGCCTTGCAGTTAGTTTAGCAAAGCGGTGCTTTAAGTGGTCCGTTTGCCGCTCACCCCTCACGTCCGGTTTACGTCCGGTTTAGGTCCGGTGCCGGAAGTAAACAAACGAACGTTAAAATTACATTAAAATATTTTGTTGCATTAATCTCGGTTAACTTTGATAGCCCTAATTATTAGTGTTACAAATGTGTCACAAACTGTTGTGGGTTATTACAGGTCATTATATTCACTTTCATTATTTTAATGTATTTAATGATTTCATTTAAAAATAAATAGATTTTGGTTTAATTTCTCTTCAAATCTGGCATTAGATGCATTTCTGGGAATAGTTTGTGTATTTCTCACTTTTAAACCATGTGTATAGAAAGCACACAGAAGAGCTTTTCATTCCAAGCAATAACGTATATGCATGTCCACCCTGGACTACGCAGTTAAAGTGAGGCTTAGCAGAATCACCCCTATATCTTTTATTTTCTTCTCGGTTTCCCAATATCGATGTTTAGACTGTTCCAGTATACGCTCGTTTCATAATCAGTCTATTCTCTGGCATTGCTTCATTAAATCACTTTGGTCAGTTACTTTCTCTTGTTTGATCAATTAATTGATTGGTACACAGTGATGGAAATATACATATTTATAACACGCAGTACAAATTAATCAATAATATTAGATTTCTTTTAACATTTGAGAGGTGATGGTGAAGTCTATTTAAATGTGAGCACTACAGTTGAATTGTGATGAACGCTCTGATGTTTAATAATGATGAGATATTGCTGTGATGGTGCACATGTGATCATGTCGACACTAGCAGCAGTGTGTGATGGCACCTGTTCTTCCCATAGCGCGTGCTGCTGCTTTTGTTTCCTGATTTAAACATTGTATCTATTAAGGAAAGCATAACCTATGATTACGATAGTATATTTACAGTGTGGAGGCGGTTTTTGTATTTTTAGTCCAATCCCTCGGTCACGAGCCAGAGATGGATCATTCCGTCAAATACTGCAAGCAGTCGGTGCCCAGATGGGAGGAGGTTGCAGCAGCATGTGGAGTTGTTCATTGGAGAAGAAATAGAAAGAGCCCAGAGATGGGCTGCTCCTACATGAGCCAGGATCACACTGACAGTAGTAATTACTCGGCTGTGGCTGTAGAATGGATTACAAAGAGGAGTGGGGGGAAAATAGAGCAGGGGAAGTGAGCCCAGTCCCTCCTCCTCGTTTCTATTGCTGTGAGCGGATCAGCTGATGGAGACCGGATGGAGAGCGAAGCAGGGAGGGAAAGTGACGTCGTTAGCTTTAGCCTCCCTCTATCGCTCTCTCTCTCTCGCTCTGCGCTGTGACGTTGCTGGTTGTTGCTTTCATCACAGCTCACTCTCATCCCTCCCTTTCCTCTTCCTCTCTCCCTCCCTCCCTCCCTCCTTCTCTCTCTCTGCTGCCTGTGTGACTGAAGCATCAATAATGGCGTCTTGTTTTTTTCCCCATGCCTGTGTGTTTGTGTGAACACCCGCCGATCCACTCACTTATTCATCGGCGTGTGTGTGCGCTGCTGAAAATGGCAGGATTACTACAAGTCGGGGATAATCCGCTGCCCCGACGGCGTCTCCATTCCCGAGCTGAGGGAGGCATGTGACTACCTCTGTATCGCCTTCAACTATAGCACCATCAAGTGCAGAGACCTCAGTGAGTACCCAGCACGCACATACACATCACTTCTTGTGCACAGCTGGGGCTTTGGCACCAGTTATTGAGTGTGAAGCACAGGTAGTGGTCTTCCTCCACTAACTTGTTTTCATTAGGATTACACAGAATGAGTAAGAAGCCACGCAGGAGCCAATGGATTCGCTGTGTCTCCAGCATAGAAGACAGTAGCTGAAGTAAAAGTGAGCCTTCAGTCAGAGCTGAAGGTTCCCCTGAATATGTGGAAACGGGCTGATCTACCTGCTAGTTTACATGGTCTTCTTTGCTTATTATCATGTCTGATGTAGCTGTGATGACTTACTATTCCACGGAAAGGCTGTGTCGCCAAGGATCTTGGTGTGTTTGTGCTATCTCTCTGTTGGTGTGTGGGAGGAGGCTGCTGTGTGTGTGTTTGGCTCTAAGTAGGTCATGATTAGCTGTGAGATGTAATGCTTGTTATTAAGCCGGCCACATAACACTAGCAGGTCTCCTCTTACCAACAAGGTGGCCTTTGTCAGGGGACTGTACCTTGTTTTATTGGAGTCTATTGAGTCTAGACCCACATACAACAATGTATTCTTCATATACACCCATGTAGAATGTAGAATTATGCTACGTATAAGCAGCTCAAAGTATAGAAATAATTCCACATCTTTCAAGTGGTTCCTTGAGATGTCACTTTAAGGCAGTGATTCCCAAACTAGGGTAAATGCAGGGACACGCAACATCATCACCAATTCACAAACACACATTGGTAAAACAATACAAAACACCATTATAACAAAAGAGAGGGATTCATTTGAACACTACAATGGGTGTTCCACCAGGTCAAGCCGTGCTTCGGCTCTCTGTGTGTGTGTGTGTGTGTCCTCATCCGCGTGCCCGTGGTTCCTCCTCAGGCGCCCTGATGCACGAGCTGTCCAACGACGGGGCCCGCCATCAGTTTGAGTGTTACCTGGAGGAGATGGTGCTGCCGCTGATGGTGGCCAGCGCTCAGAGCGGAGAGAGGGAGTGTCACGTGGTGGTGCTGACCGACGACGACGTGGTGGACTGGGACGAGGAGTACCCTCCGCAGATGGGAGAGGAGTACTCGCAGAGTAAGTCACCTTCACTCATCCTCAGTCTGAATTAGGGGGTGTGAGCTGTCTCGGGATCCAAGCACCTCCCCCGACAAGCCTCCTGCCAACTGCGTCAAAGGAAACCACTCCAAGTGTGGTAGATTCCCCAGGTGTTGATAACTCGCATGAAGGACACACATGTACAGGAACAATATATTTATTGTTGAGTTGAGTTACTGCAAGCTACCCTGAACTGGTCCTGAATCCCTCTGTTTAGTCCTGATCTTTTTTCAAAAGGCTGTCTGTATCCACACAGTTCTAACAAATGCAAATTAACTGGAACAAGCAGACCAAATAAAGGTGTAACAATAACCAACAAACATTTCTTAAAACCCATCATGGCGAATTGAATAGAGTCTGATGAGGGAGAATGAGTAGAAATGGTTTTACCCAACGTAAAGGGTTAAAATGGTAGTTTTAGCTGTGTCACGTGCTACCTTTGAGGTCAGGTTAGCATCTGTTCATTGAAGGTGATTGGATTTCCAAAACATGGGCGTATGTTTGTCACCGATCCCTCCGCCTGCTACGATCCTTTGGACACTGTAGATTGACAGCCTCATTGGGGCTCCGTGCTAGAGGACTGACGAGTTGACTCCCTGTGTTCCTCTCCAGTCATCTACAGCACCAAACTGTACCGCTTCTTCAAGTACATCGAGAACAGGGACGTGGCCAAGTCCGTTCTGAAGGACCGAGGACTGAAGAAGATCCGACTGGGAATAGAAGGTACCGGTTTGATCAAAGTGTTTGAATGTGTCCCAACACGGTTGAGTGCCACATCTAATACAAGCGCTAGCTTTTTGATGGATCTACATAAAAGGAATAGGCTGCTGTTTTACCTTTCCATGGCCAGTACCGGTCGCTCCCTGGACACCTGCACATTAACATTTTGATTAGGGCTCCATCCTATCGCTACGCTAACCTTCATATGTGGCTCCACATGACAGCGCCACCCCAGCTGTTCAGCCTCTGTTTGATCTCCGCAGGCTACCCCACCTACAAAGAGAAGGTGAAGCGGCGTCCCGGAGGGCGTCCCGAGGTCATCTACAACTATGTCCAGCGTCCCTTCATCCGAATGTCCTGGGAGAAGGAGGAAGGGAAGAGCCGCCACGTGGACTTCCAGTGCGTCAAGTCAAAGTCCAGCAGCAACCTGATCGCGGCCGCCGCAGACGTTCCCCAGGTGCAGCTGGTGGTCATGCAGCCCCCGGGGCCGCAGGGGGAAGAGCTGGACACCAACGACGGCCATCAGCAGGCGCTCGGGCCGTGCCTGGAGAACATTGCTGGCCCCCAATTAGCGCTAAGCTACGAGGGTCCGAACCAGCAGGCCCAGGACGCTCCTCCCAGTCTGCCCCACGGCAACCAGCGGCAGGGCGGCGGCTACACTCAGGCCACCTACCACTACGAGCCGGACCCGGACAGCCCCTCCCCCTCTGCATGACACAAAGACATGTCATGTGACCTACAGATGCTCCACATAGAACTAAACACTCAGTCAGACCCAGGAACCTGACAGCCAATAAGCACACAACGCTCACAATGAAGCACCTCCGGCGACTGGATGCGGTCAGTGTGAAGGCAGACTGTCCCCCCCCCACGCCCCAGCAAAGCACCACTTTGCCTTGTGTTGCAACTCTGCTGCAGCCTCTCAGTCAGCACTCAGTCGTGTGTGTGTGTGTGTGTGTGTGTGTGTGTGTGTGTGTGTGTGTGTGTGTGTGTGTGTGTGTGTGTGTGTGTGTGTGTGTGTGTGTGTGTGTGTGTGTGTGTGTGTGTGTTGGACTCGAGGGTCCACTGTGTCTCGTCTTTTCTGTTGTCCACATGAGGCGCCGTCCTTTGGTTCCACGTCTCCGGCGTCCTGGCTGAGCTGCTCTGAACTGGTTCATCACTGCTGAGAGCACACAGGAAGTCAAGCACATGTTGTTTTCTAATAAATGATGTTCACTACTGCCGCCTCCTTATTTCCACCTGTCATCCTGACTAGCAGTGCATACATATATTACGTATTTGCTAGAACTGCCCAGCCAGGACTCGACACGCGCGTGTAGCAAGCTTTCCAAAACCTCCTTGGCAAGAAAACTGAGGTCAGAGGTGACCATGTGGCAGAAGAGTTCTTCAGTGACCTTCAGTCAGCTGCTGTTCACCAAAGAGGCTTCAAAGGGGCAGAGCAACGTTTCTCTCTCACGCCCCCTCCTCCCTCTCTGTCTCCCCCTTCCTCACTCACTCACTGTCTCTCCACGTTTCTCCCGCCTTGACTGTCTAAGTCTCTCATGGCAACATCTTATAAATACCAGCGGTCTGCAGTGATTGGCTGACAGCAGAGATCAGACCTTTACTGCAGAAGGAACCATTATGTTCACCCTATTTGCACGAGAAAAAAAAAAGATCGTAGCACAACGCTTTGTCCATAATGACAGACAAATTTTATTTTAAAAATATTTCACTGCTGATACATACAATAAACTCACCCATATTTGCATAAAGTATACTCTTAACATGATCATCTTTAAAGATTTGATACATTATTGTGGGGGGGGGATCAACAAGGGGAACGTAGTGTAGCGTAAAATGATGAAACAAAACCACTGGAGCCGATGCCTGATTGGAGGAGGACAGGAGGGGGTGGAGCCTGGGCTCAGGAGGTATTTCATGGTCAAACGTCCAGTCACCACCCATCCATGTGCACTCACTGAGGGATCCATAGGGACTAGCTGCTGCACCTTTTCGAATCTCCATTTGGAGATGATACCATCTGATGTTCAGCCACTAATGATTAAAAACCAGCAGCCCACTGTAATGGCAAATATATATATATATGCAACTCTTCAAATATTTCATTGTATCAACAGTTTAGAAATGGCCACGGGAAAGAATTGAGCTGAAACTATATGTGTCAGTCCAGATTATATTGCAGTCAGTTTTTCTGAAAGACAAATCCCTGATGATCAGGGATCCCCTTCATCATTAACTCATCCCCACGGAGACGAGTTCTAAGGGCGGTTACAACCGTTGGGGCTTTGGATGGAAAGAACGGCAAAAAGACTTAACAAATATCAATCCAAAATAAATGTCAAGCATGATTCAGGTATTGATCCAGAGGCATTACGCTTCATCTCTGGCATCCGTCTGTTTGGGGGGGGTTCAGGTCCCAGTTTGGATCCCATCCCATCACCCCACTAGTGCATCTGGGAAGGGGTCCAGTATTGTGAAGACCTCCACTGAGCAAGTCCAATGAATCACTGGCTTCCACAGCAACAGCTGCATGTGCATTACCTTTAAACACCTTTGAATGTATCTTCTCTTGTGGCAGATGTGCAGCAGGTACTCTGTGCCTGAAACTCTTTAAATGTGTGTAGGAACCGCGGGAACGTGAGGCGCAGTAAGGAGCAGCCTGTGGCAGAAGGACACACCCGCTGTGGTGCTGAAGGAAATGTCATGGTAACGGACCGAAATACACCTGCTTGTGGCTCGGGAAGGAACAACCTCAGAAAAGCTCAGAGGATAGGTCCTTTTCCCATAGTGGACTCTTGAGTGTGGGAGGGGGGGGGGGGGTCTGAACTGTGCAGGGACACGAGAGCGTACAGCCTGAGATGCTCGTCTCAGCAGTGCTGTGGCAGCGACTCTGGGTTCAGTCCACCGGCAGGTTTCCGCTGCATCCAATGCTCGGGCCACCCAGTCTGCAGGCGACCCTGCAACACATCAGTTACATCACATCCAAAACAAAACCAGGGTCACGTGCACCTACAGGGAATGACGAATGAGAATGTGGTAGTGAGCCTCAAAGGTGCTCCTCTCGTTCTTCACTCTCTACAGCCTTTCCTGTGAGTAGAATGAGCTAAGATGGATATTTGTTGCAGTACAGTTGTTGGCTCTGACCCCCCCTCTACGTCCTCACAGAGGCCAGGGCAGGTCGCTGAAGTCCACGGGGCCGCCGAGCCCCGCGTCTGCCTCCAGCAGGGACATGATGACGGCCATGGCCGCCTCGTCGTTGCTGGGGCTGCTGGCACCGGGGTTGTCCATGATGTCTATACTCAGGTGGGAGTTGTCACCTGGAGGGAGGACGAGAGGTTGAGAAAGCACTGGAATACACTGTGTGTGTGTGTGTGTGTGTGTGTGTGTGTGTTGAGGTCGAACTCACTCATGATGGACTGGTTGGAGTAGGGGTAGCCTACAGAATCCGGGCCAGGAAGGACCCCTGTGTTCGGCAGCTCGGGTGTCCCTCCATTCTGAATCTGAATCACACAAACACAAAGTCTGTCAGCTTCCTCCAACTGAGCCATTTGTCCACGGGGTAGCATGACGGATTTAACGTTATCACTAAGAGCAGTTTATTTTAACGTCTTATGCGATTTTTTAAAAAACGACATAAAATCTCTATCAGTAGATATATTCGAGTGAATTCTATTACTTAATGTTACAGTTAAAAGTGAACTGGATCACCCGCCTCCGTCCTGAATAAATTAAATCCGCGTTGACCCGCATTGCATGCTGGGATATGCTCTGGGAAATGCTATCGCACCCCAACCCCACTAAAGGAAACCGTGGGGGTGGGTGTGTTACCTTCTTGCCCCCTGGGGAGCAGGTGTCAGGTGGGGGGGTGCTGGTGATGTTCAGAGGGCTGGAGCCACAGCTTGAGGGGGAGGAGCCTCGGATCCTAATAGACACAGAGACATAGATGTCTGATTATTTTACACATTTGATTGTCTAAAAATACACGTCAGTCACGTCAGTCTTTTTTTTGGAACAACCAGTTCAAATAGCCAGATCCTGAGGCATGTGACATCTGACCTACATATATTTTTTGGACCACGTGTCGCCAGGACAGTAAGTACACAGCCGTCTGAGTCAGCGGTACTCAGGAGGACTGAGAACCGAGCAGTGGAGCCAGCACTTACTCATTTTATGGTCTCACGTTTTTTCAAATGATCTGAAATGATAAAATTGAAATGTTCCAAATTGCCAAGCGTGTACATCAGCCAGCGCTGAATCACGCCTTCATCTGCTCCACCAACATGCAGCACTCACCTCTGGATCTCCATCACCTCCTCTGCAATCATGCGTCCGATTTTGCCGGCTCCTGGTCTTGTGCCGCCAGGGATGCCCGGCACCGTCTGCAGCGTCCGCCTTCCTCCACCTACCAATCAGCAGCGAGGAGGAAAAGGAAAGTGTGTTGACTGTGAAGGATGAATGATTGACAGCTGATGAACGAGTATTTGTTAGTCCTTTACCCTCCGAGGTAAGGACACTGTCCATGCTCTGTGGTGAGGCAGCAGACTGAGGGTAGTCTGATCCCTCCACCATGGGACACCTGCAGAGACAGACACATTTTACAAAGTGTTTACGGGGGACAGCACCTACGGGAGACAGTGTCTTGACGGGATCTACGGGGTACACCGTTTGCAGGTCTACAGCTAAAGGGTATGGGGTCTACGGGTACAGCGCCCATGGAGCAGGGCGTCTACGGGGGACGACCTAGACAGGGTCTACGGGCTAGACGGGACATGGCGTTGACGGGGACTACTGGGGACAAAGGACCAGCTTCCAGGTCTACTTACGATACGACGGTGTTGGTGGAGACAATGTACTCCACCTCCTTGGTCCAGGGGTTCATGAAGCTGAACCAGCGGCTCCTCAGAGTGATGAAAGAGCCATCTTTGATCTTGAATTTGTAACAGTTGGTGTTGATCTTCTCTCTCATCTGCAGCACTGTGGGAACACACACACACACACACCCATTAGAGACTTCACCCTCGCTCTTCACTTAGCCCCAGCCCCTCCCCCTCTCCGGCCATGAGGCTGCTACCTTGTCTGTGGCACTCGGCCAGGTGGCCGATGTCGTCCTGGTGGAAGTACTCGTAGAAAGAGGTGCCCAGCAGCTCCTGGGGCAGGTAGGCCAGGATGGCTGTGGCCCTGGAGGTCACACAGAGAGAAACCCAAGTCAGCACGTTGCCCTCAACATCAGCCTTGTTTATCCACTGCTAGGCTCCGCCTCTAAACAATGTATCAGCCCCTCATTCATTCATCAGAGACCATGGCTGCATTATTTTATTTTTGTGCTTTCCCTCCTGTGGTTCTGACCCTGCATCCTGCCAGGGCCCAGCTGATACTATCAGTATTATTCTTGTGGTCACATCTGATGGTGGTTACATGGTCCGATGGTGGGTGCATGGTTGTATCTGATGGGAGTTACAGCTAATTATCCCTGCAGTGGTCCTGCCCTACACTTGTCTTACTACTCTAAATATTTGAATCATTTCCATTGTATGAATTAAACGTATTGTACATCTTTTACGTTGCAGTCTGTCCATCCCGGGAGAGGAATCCCTCCTCTCACATTCTCACTACGGTTTCTTTATTTTTTCATTTCTGCGTTTTGAGAGTATTGCAGGTGTACAGACTGTAAAGCCATCTTTAACAAATATTCCTTTAATCCATCAGTACTTGCAATGAAAAGTATAATGCTCAAAACAACAGGGATGCATTTGTATGGATAACTACACTATTACTGTATATAGAGAATATCAGAAACAGGTCTCAGTATGAAGTCATCTACAGACATGAGGAGAAGCTTTAGATGTGCTGACGACTGGCCACATGTTGAACATCAGAGTGGCCCCCCCTGCGCCCCCCCCCCCCCCCCCGTCTCACCTCTGGTCAACGAAGACAAATTTGCCGTCGATGGCGTGCCGGGAGACGTACTCCGTGGGCTTCACCCGGATGTCCACCAGGCTGGGCGTGGGGACGATGTGGGGATGCAGGCGGCCGATGGCCACCAGGCAGCTCAGGTTGCAGCCCTCGTTGTCGGGCTCGTTGTCCTCGTCCAGACCCATCTTGGTGGGGGGCCAGCTCTTCAGATAGCCTGTGCTGTGGATGGTGCAGAAGCTCTTACGGTCCGCTGTGATGGGGGAGAGGGAGGGGAGATGGTGTCAATTCAATTTCAGTTCAGTAAACTGTCCCGTAACTCCCACTGAGTGCCTGTCCAAAAGGACACCACCAAACCAGATGAGAACCATGACCTGTGTCTTCCCTCAGCCAGCTTGTCCTCATGAAAAAAGGCTAACATGAGGAGCATTCATCAGAAACAGGTATTCAAACTGCACAACTGGATAGAGACTAGTAACACTAAACCTTTACGGTTTGTGTGACTGCGCTTGAATGACCTGTGAATGTTGGTGTGATGATGGAGACACAGCCAGGGGCCACATGTCGGTCTACTGTCAGCTGCTGCACTGATCACACGGTGACTTCACGCCCGTCCGCTTATCACAGGAATCCCCTCGTCGTACGGGACCTTTGACCTCAGCCGCTGCAGCAGGAGCAGCTTAGGGGTTCAGTAGTGATAAATGGGTTGGGCTCTCCACAGATCAGTTCAGTAAACACATATAGAAGCACATGCACTTCCTTGGTTTTGTAACGGTCACTGATATGTGGTTCCTGGCAACAATAGGAGAGCCGTGCCTTTCACCACGAGGTAGCTGACAGACAGAGGACCAGAGGCAACAGCCCTGTGGCGGATAGAACTGAAGGGGCAGGGATTGTGGGTTAGGACTTCCTGATGTCATGGGTTAAGGAGGGTAAGGAGCTCAGATATCAGGGGGGGACCTGGAGGTGAGGCGCTACTCCTCTGTGGGGAAAGGAATCAGCTCAGGGTGTTCTTGTTTGCATCCAGAACCCTGAAGCGAGCTAAAGATTGAAGCCGACCCCTCTCATCCCCGGACCAAAACAGCTTGTGCCCTTTCCATCTGGCAGGAGGTTGAGGTCCATCAGGACCAAGACCTCATGCCACACAGTTTCAACCACAGAGCCGGGGTCCCCCACTGACTGACATCCCATTTCCCTTCACACTCACAACACAGTTGTGTAGTGTATGGATATCTGCTCGCCAGTGCACTTTCTGTTTTTAACATTGTATCCTAGCCCATAGCCTTCGATCTGATTTTACACCATTTTCTTGTTATTTGTCTTGTTGTCTTGTGTCTCACTGTCCAATGCTGTGCACCAACCGCCATGTCAAATTCCGCAGTTAATGTTCCCGATTCCTGATCCCTGATCAGGGGGCCTCCTGAGCGCCTCCCACTGGAGGTTCTCTGGGAATGGCCAACTGGTGGGAGACTATAGGATTATCTCTCTCAGCTGGACTGCTAAGGCCCGAGGTCCCCCAGAAGGAGCTCGGTCAGCCTGCTGCCACTGCGCGTCGACCCCTGTCAGTATGGAGGGAAACTGAATGGGAGTTTGAGGGGAAAGCACCTTTTTTCTTGGAGCAGGTGGAGGGAAAGTCCTTGTCCTCGACTTTGACAGAGGGCCTGTTGCACTTCATCCTGCAGAAAAAGGAGCGCCGTGCTCCAGAGCAGAGACGAGAGGGGCCGGGGGTGATGTCTGTCTTCACCGGGAGACCCGCTGCACACACACACACACACACACGACTGGTGACATCACTGCATTGGATTTTATTTGATGTGGTTATTTCCTACATATAGTGCCACGTCACATTTTTATCGTCAGATACAAAATAATAACATGGACCGAATGTTTGGGGATGTAAGGTAATAAGACCAGTCGGCTCATTTCCTCCCTGCAGTCCACCAGCTGCTTCCTTGTAGCTTCCTACTTTGGGTTTTAGTAATGTCTTCTCTCGTAAAACTCATTGAAAAAGCTCATTTTTCACTAACTTACTCTTGGCATCGATGAGCCTCTCTCGTGGGGCCGTGTCGGAGGAGGACAGTTGCTCTTTGACCTTGGCAATGTCCTTGGGGTGAAGGTAGTCAAACAGGCTCTGACCTATCAGGTCGTTCTGCAGAGCGACAGAGAGAACAGAGGTACTGAAGTCATACAGAAGCAGAGGACCGAACTACGGACACTTGAATGAGATCATTAATGCTGACTTATCTCTGTTAAGGCAACACAAGATGAACACCATTATGTAATCTGTGAGGGATAAAGTCTAGGAAACGTATAGCCCTGTCAGCACTGGTACCGGAGGGAAACAGCCACCATACCTGGCTGTAGTTGAGAATCTTGTAGACGGATTCGGAAACAAAGAGGATCTTTCCGCGGTCACAGCCGACCACGAACAGGAAGCCATCGGCAGCCTGCGCCATCAAACACAGCAAACCCGGTCACCTCTCGTGACCCACACAGTGGGATTCTGCTCTGTGGCATGCAGGCTGACTACCACGAGGCGAGATGCTCACCCTTAATATCAAGTGCTTCAGCTCGTCATCGGAGAGGAAGGCCGGCTTGTAGTTGGCCTCTGTGTACGGGTTGGCTGCACCTGCACACGACAACAGTAGGGTCATTCAGTGCGTCGCCCTGCCTAGGCTGTCCCCGAATGGCTCAAATCATGGAGCCTGACGCGCCCGTCATGCTAACCTCGCAGTGTCTTCATGTGCTGGACCGCCATGCGCAGCACCGTCAGCTTGTCCAGTTTGCGGGACATGGCGTTACAGGTGGGCACCAGCGATGCCAGCTCGTCGATGAAGCTGTTCATCTTGTCCCGCCGGCGCTTCTCAATCTGGCTATGGGCCTCTCTGGGGAGGGGGGAACCAGACATTAACTGTGATCACACATGGAGGGTTCTCCTCCTCCTCCTCCTCCTCCTCCATCCAGCTGGCATAAGGCCACAATAATGGAAATGTCTTTTTGATGGGCTGCCTTCTTTAGATGAAGTGCCTTGGTGTCAAGTCTCTACCATGTGAGGTAGGCTCTTGCAGTCCCTTAGCTCTACATAAGGCTCTGATCATGCACTTCAGAGGACACCATTTCTTACTGAGGCACATTTGATTCATGCAAGGGAAGTAAGAAGGTGGCACTCTTTACCTGGCATTCTTAATCCGGCCCTGCTGGTCACTGGAAAGACAAACAGCAACATTAGAGATGGCACTCAGACTAACAGTATGAGGTATTTACACCCGACAGGTGTTGGACATCTCAAGAGATGGATCTGTGACCAGCGAAGACACAACAAATGTCATAGAAATACACCAAATACAAGACTTAAAGCTGCATCTCACCTTCCCAGTTTGTCTTTGTCTGGGTCCATGTCACTAAGGAGCAACGACAGGAGAGGTTAGCTTATACCACAACATGAAGGGAACCGTTTGAGGACCAGGAGCTCACATCTGTTCAATATTTCATGCTGCAAAATCCACTGAGGATCATTATTTTTTCGATCTTGATGAATTAATATATCAACAATGAGAGTTGGGTATGAACTTACTCAAAGGAGAAGCCATCAATTCTGGAACGAAACACAGATGTATTATAAAATGAAGACCAGAAGTTAGTCAGTGAAGTCAGTGAATCAATCTCTCTCTCTCACTCTCACTCTCACTCTCACTCACTCACTCTCACTCTCACTCTCACTCTCACTCACTCACTCACTCACTGGTAATCAGTAGTGCTGCCCTTCCTCTTGCGGGTGTAGTCCATGCCCGGCGTGCTGATGGAGCTGGAGATGAGGTCCGTAGACCCTGGAGACATGAAGTCAGTCATTGTAGACGAGATGTCCATCCTTTGGTCGGCCATCAGGTCATCTGCAAAGCAAACCGAATATCAGTGCAGCACAAAGCGTTTCCATGGAGAACTAAAACACACGTCCATGTCCGGCTGGACGGCTATGTGAACAGAGAGAGCTGCAATAACCACACAGAACTGATCCTCTGCTCAGCTGGTCAGTACTCTGACATAGACAATAGATGTTGATCATATATTAACCATCTGAATGTGGAAAACAGCCACTGCCAAAAGGCCAAAGTGGTCTCTGTGGAAACATGCAAGTAGGTGAGTTTCACAGGTAGAGTCCCACTCACCACAGATGTTCATCACAGCCTCTGTGTTAAAGTCATCTCCTTCCATCCACTCTGGAGCCCTCAACTGTGAACACACAACAACATGCATGGTCAGTCCCAGACATCCAGGTCACATACGGAGGGAGACTGTCTCAGGGACTGCAGGCAAGGAAATACTTGATGTCATATTGTAGCATTTATATTAGAGTCCTTGGGATGTGCTATGAACAGAGAAGCCAGTAGGGGCGAGGTTGTTATCTGATCTGTTATTTAGCATCCCTTCTGCTCATCATATTAGTCATGATTCCATTTTAAAATGTTATTGGGGAAATATTTTGTCAAGAATATTGTTATAATATTATTAAGTGGAATTCATATTACTGACATTTGTTTTCAGTGAGATATAAATAAGTATAGTGACTATGATGCTGTGAATATTCTAGCCATATAAATAAGGATTAGTTGTATTCAATGTATTAAGTAATATATAATAACAATATAACCATCTCTTTATCAAAACAGAACCCAACATAATCTGAACCAATGTTCTGCAGATGAACTCCTTTAGAAGAATGTGAGCTAACCATTAGCTTTAGCCAGCTACCTGTTAAATTATTGACTTGCTTTTATTTCAAGTGTAACATAGATGCAAATGGGATGAAACATCTGCACAGTATTTCACTACATGAAACATTAATAACAGCTGGTAAAAGGAGCATTAATAACAACACGCTATTGCCGTGTATTGTTTATAAAGTAGAATGAATGGACTTCCATCCGCTAGCACTATGCTAACCTGAGTGGGGATAAAACTATTTAATCATCTGGCTTTTAATGATATTCATCGTCATGCAACATTTTAGTGGGAAATATTTGGAGATCATTTGATCACATTGTTCTGCAGTGGTTGCTTCAGACCTTCTGAGTGTTGCAAAACGACCGTCACAATCTATTATTACATATAAAATCAACTTTTTCTGATTCTAATCTCTGTAACTAGTAACACATAGAGTGTGGCCTTTTTACATTCCAAGCTAATGTCTGTTTATACCGGAGGTGCCTCTCTGGGAGTGCGTACCAAAGTTCTGTCTATTTGCTGTTTAGGCATTAGAGCAGCAGGCAGCCTTTTGGGGTGAGATGAGGAGAGAGGAGAGTAGAGAACTTCCTCACCCACCTGGATAGCAGACTGGAACAGGCCTCCTGGACGGCCCGGGTATTGCCTGGTTCAGTCCGGTCAGCTGCGTTCTGATCTGGTCTCAGTCTGGTTGGATTCAGCCGGACCTATCATCCGCTCGGTATGAACTGATCCTCAAACAGCGGTTGCAGCCAGTCTACCCCAGGACACACAAGAGAAGTGTTACGTCCCCTGACATAATAGTTATTGTGCATGTGTCGCTCTTAGAGGATAGTGGAGACTTGTCGGTGAAGTCTGTCTCACCACCAATGATGTAAACCGTGTGGGTAAACCGTGTAGGGAGTTGGGTGCCATTTTGTTTGGAGTATCGTCTCCTTAAACTTTTCTCTTGTTTTGCTGCATTAAATACAAGTGACAGCCTTTAGGAACCAAAAGGTAAATAGTCTGCGGTGGAAATGCTGGCTGTGAACAGTCCACCATGGAAAAGGACCCTAAAAACAGTGACTAGGCAGGTATAAAAAATAATCCCTCATGACCCACTAAAATAGATCAGTTTCTGAAGAGAACCGACTCTCTGTGTGGGGTTTCTCTTTTCTTCACAGAATACCTTCAACCCCTTTAACTAAAGGATACGTTAACCAATTATTTCCATGTTGGATGTGGAGCTACACTTTGGTTGCATACTGTCAGTGTGAGCTAGTTAGCTAGGTATGCTAACTTTTGTAGCTCATGCTAGAGCAGGTGGAGACACTATTTGTCTGCTACTCCAGTCCCATGCTACTATAGCCCCATGTTATGAGTGCAACATGCAACTCCAACCGCATGCTACTATAGCCCCACGCTATGAGTGCAACATGCTACTTCAGTCCCATGCTACTATAGCCCCACGCTATGAGTGCAACATTCTACTCCAGTCCCATGCTACTACAGCCCCATGTGGACAGATCCAAAGCTGCAGTGCTGCTGAACCTCTTTGGGGCTGAAAACTAGGGTTAGATCATTGCTGTTCAGGTGGAGGTTTCAGCCACTGGGAGGATGAATGACTCCATCCCTCTCACCTCCTATCATTGTGGTGTAGATGTGGGAGTCATAGTAGTCTGATATAATGTGACCATGTGTATGCCAATCAGAAAACAGCGACTACCTACGCTAATCAGTTCAAAAGGATCTCATCTACGAATTACATGTTCTCACATTGTTAATAACACCATTATTAAAGGATTTTACATGTAGAATTCTTCCTCTGGCCGCCTCAGTAGGAGTGTATGAGGTGCTTAGCAGAGACCTGTCCTCTGGATCTTCTCAGTGAGCAGATGCTTGATTAAACACCCTATCTGGGAGGGTGCTACAAAATGGCGGACAGGGCGCCAAAAAAATAAATAATAAGGTGAAGCTCAAAGGGGACAAGGCTGTTTTCTAGAACCAGAGAGAATCCGACTCGCCTGGGGAGGAGAGGGCCAGGAAATCCTTCTTTTTGTGACTCTCAGAGAGGACGGTCCCAATAGTTTAGCGGATCCTCCCAGGCTCCTATGCACCCTCTGTGAACACGCTAAAATGTGTAATGTGCAGCAGTGACAGCTATGCAAACATTACACATTTCAAAGCACAGGCAACTGAGTTCTAGGTCAGGACGGTGACCTTGGTGATCCGGGACAAATCTTTGGGCCAGAGGGGAAAACACAGTGTCATGACTGAACACTGAAAGGAACCGGTACTGGAGTGGAAACTGGGTCAGCCTCAGAACTTCTACTTTATCAGTGACTCAGTGCACAACACACTGGTGTTGTTACATCGATTCATTTTGCCCTTTTGTGACTTCAAAAATAAAAACAAAAACGTTTATAATGCAGCGGTTCTGAATATATGGTGGTAAACCGGACACTTCATTCATCAAACAATATGACCATGGATTATGGAAATAGAAAAAAGCCTCTCCTGTGAATAAGTATTAGACGATTTATTGGAAAAGAATATAACTTTACAGCAGAGCCAAGTCATGTTGGCAGGCTCACTCCATCTCCTGTGCTCCATGGATTTTTGAAATGATTCACATAGTTTTATGATGAACAGAAATGCTACGGAAAGCCCAGTGCTTGGTAAGAAGGAGGTAGAACATTTCTTAACAAGTCTACAATAGAAAGCCTACGTATCGTATGTAGGTGGCTGCATCAGCTGTATGTACTTTCAAAATCCAAATGTTCATGTTCAAATGAAAAGAAAGACAAAAAAAACATTTAAAAACTCTAAAAAGGTTGATTAGACGTATCGATAATCAGACTTAAAAACTGATAATACATTGAATACAACTAAACGCTGAGTTAAGTAATATATAATAAGAATATAACCATCTCTTATCAAAAAAGAACCCAACATAATCTGAACCAATGTTTTGCAAATGAACTCCTTTAGCAGAAAGTGAGCTAACCATTAGCTTTAGTCAGCTACCTGTTTAATTGTTGACTTGCTTTTGTTTAAGTGTAACACAAGAACAAGAACTAGATGAAACACCTGCACAGTATTTGACTACATGAAACATTCATAACAGCTGGTAAAAGGCCCATTAAAAACAACACGCTATTTTCGTGTCTTGTTTATTAAATCCCAAGTAGAATGAATTGACTACCATCCGCTAACAACCGCTTAGTACTATGCTAACCTGAATGGGGATAAAACTATTTTATCACCCGGCTCTATTCGAGTTTTCAATTATATTTGACCAAAAGTATACAATTCTGGAGGTTAATCTCGAGACACTCTTCATAAAAGATTTTACAGCCATGAGAGCCTGACGGATGATGTCAGTGTGATGGCAGGTATGAAGTTAGCAGCAACGTAGCGTAGTGTAGTCTTCACCTTTATCTGGAAGTCGCCCAATGCAACAACTCCTTCAGACCCTGTAGCTTGGTTGCAAATTATTTAACGTATAAAATCATGCATGTACATTAAAAATAGGGCTGTCAATAGAGCTTGAAAACTAATTAATTGCACATCAAAATTGATTAATGGTGATTGATGATTGTTGTTGTTACAATGTTGTGTGAGCCAGCCAATGAAGAGAAGAGGGTGAGTCCCAAAGTAATGCACGGCTCCACATCAGGCTTAAGTAAGTTGGACTGACCATTAAACTGGACCAGATGCTCTCAGGAAGTTACTGTAATGGGTTTATTTAGGTGTGAGTAATGGTGCCGTTATACTGTATATGTGTGTCCCTTCTCTCTAAAGTTACATTTCCATGAACAACGGATGAAATTATTTGCGTTTTACAGGAAGCAGAACTTCTGAAGACCTGGACCCGCCGGTCCAACCCCCCTGCCCCCCCCCCCCCCCGTCCAGCTGTCCGAAAGCCGTAAGAAACACTTCCTTAGAGCTCAGTACACCTTTGACTCAAGTGTCAGGTCTTGTGTACTTTACACACACTCTGACCAAGTGCTCCGCCTGGGTTCCCCCTGTACGGCTGGCACCTCCACCCACAGAGGAGCCAGTGCATCCTCAGATGATCTGGTTTAAACTCAAAGCAGCAGAAGCAGGATAAGTAAGACGGGTTGAAAACAGACGTTATAACTTATTGTCATTACAGCACCAGCCATCTGACACGCCGTCAGAGGAGTCACAATCCACAAGCCTCACACTACAACAGCTCAGTGAGCCGCCCCTCCTCACTGATGATCTTAACTGCATACTACTCATCTAGTGTCACTCTACTCAAAGTTGTAAGTCAAGCATGAAGAGAAAGATTACCACTCGTTAGTACACTGTAGTTTTTTAAATATTTTTAAAGCTCCCAAAAGTCTGAGGAGCATCTGTTCCACCATGAGCCGACAGTGAAGCTGCAGGCAGAGGTACGAGTTAGTTGTGTGTGTTCATGCACGAGAACAGATTTGGGACCACTACTACTAGCAACTTAGCTGGATGATCTGTAGACCTGCATCATGGAATTAGATTCATTATTAGATTTATACTGTATTTTCTCACTACTTTTCTCAGTCAACATTGTATCACAGCTGAGAGCAGCATTTTGTCAGTGCAGAGGGTGTGAGCTTTTAAAAGACAACACTCCTCGTTCCTCATCCTCAGTAAGTCAAACCACTGCATTTAAATAAACACATGTCTTTTCAGCATATTGACCTTACTCACAGCAGCAAGGAACCAAAGCGATGCCTAATGTGTGTCTCTGAAGCAGCGGGTTTCTTTGATGGGCGGTTCTGTCCAACCAAAGTACAGGGCCAATAATGGCGCTTCGATGTAGTAGACGTCATGACAATGTCACACACCCTTGGTTCTTTGATACCATCCTCTTGGGAGGCACATTGTGATGTCATATCACCCCCTCCCCCTGTTCTGATTTAGGTTAATGTCACATTTATTGAATTTGTACATGTATTTTAAATCTAGCCCGAGGTGAGAATAAGGTTTCTGTTTTTGTTCCAGTTCAAGGTTTTTCTGGGGGGAGTTTCCTGTGCCGATGCGACGGTCTTGGGAAGGAGGAC
Organism: Pungitius pungitius; assembly: GCF_949316345.1. Taxonomy (NCBI): domain Eukaryota; kingdom Metazoa; phylum Chordata; class Actinopteri; order Perciformes; family Gasterosteidae; genus Pungitius; species Pungitius pungitius. The sequence goes on from NC_084905.1 coordinate 9,358,146, forward strand.
GTTGTATATGAACCGATTGTAAAGCCTTCGAGGCAAATGTGTGATTTTGGTTAGTACCAATACATTTAATTTAAAAGAGGAGATCCCTCTATGGGCCCATAGATATCCTCTGCATACAGTGTGGTTCACAGCACAAACCAGACAGCCTACCAGCAACATCACTGTAGTTTCACTGTCTTTCTGCAGAATATGTCACAAAAAGTCAATACACCTGTTCCTGAATCCTCTTAAGTTTTTTCACAAATGTTTGCTTTTATTCTGAAATATTGATAGGTCAGTTGTAGCTTTTAAAGTTTTAAATAATTGTTTTTTTATTTACAAATAAACACTTTCTGTCTAAAATAAGTAAAAGGAGATGATTATAATGAAATCAAGTGACAGACTCATGCCAGTCAAACTAACACACCACGATGACATGAGCATTCCTTGGATGTCTTGTTAACGAATGGAGGACAGAGGCAGCAAAGTCTGCTCTATAAGGTCCCAAAGTCCTTCGCTGAGGCAATGCCTCCTATAAACTCTGTGTGACCTTACCACCCCGTTATACATGATTTATAATGTGTTAGGATTAGAGCTATAACAGATACTTAAATTGCTTGTCTATATATAAAAATATAAATGTATTTATTATTTAGAACTGACCCAGACTGGAAGAATAATCAGATACTATATAGCATCTTTGAGAAAAGTGAACTTTCATTTGTTATCCTGCTCTTAATCAAAGTGGTTTTTAAAGCAGCCTGTAGTGGACAATGAAGGACGGGGAACTGTCCAAACTGATGGTGTCTGTTGTGTGGTCACTAACTGTGTTGACAGGCTGCTTTTGAGACATTTGGGACAAGTTCTCAGCATCTACTGGAGTAAAATGAAGCCACACTTTCTGTTTTGTCTCTCTTTATTTGTATAAGATTAGCATGAAATTCCGTAATGTCTTTTTTTCGGTCTCTATGGGCAGGTAACGAGGTGGTTATCGTTAACTCGAATATATATAGCTTTGGCTTCCGTCAAACGCATGTTGTACGATGGTGAGAACGCCAACGATTTGACATTCCCACCATAAGATAGACATATTTTGAAATTTGTCCCCACGGTAACGCCGCTCTGACAGTTAAACAGAGCAGAAGGGAGGCGGGACTTGGCCATGGATCAATAACAAATGGCTCAGACACATGATTTATTTCATTGATAAACTCCAGTCTTTAAATTGAAAAGATTGTTTCTTTTTTTATTTGTAGCGTCTCCATCACGAGGAAAAGAAAATGTCATCACATTACAATCATTTTAATTTTATACCTCCCGGCTCAAGGAACAAAGAACAAAGCCTAATATTACCACCATAATGAAATAATACAATATTCTGCTTCAAACACCCTTCCACTCATATTTACACTGATTTACACTCATCTTTACATCTTTATGGTTACATTTGGACTTGCTAAATCACAACCTGAGGCAGCTGAAGAAATTGAACCTGCCAAAGACGATGATGGTGCACTTCTACACGGCCATCATCGAGTCCACCCTCTGCTCCTCCATCACCGTGTGGTACGCTGCAGCTACAGCCAAGGACAAGGGCAGGCTGCAGCGTGTCATCCGCTCTGCAGAGAGGGTGATTGGCTGCAATCTGCCGTCTCTCCAGGACTTGTTCGCTTCCAGGACCCTGAAGCGAGCTAAAAAGATAGTTGCCGACCCCTCTAACCTCAGACAAAACCTGTTTGTGCCCCTTCCATCCGGCAGGAGGTTGAGGTCCATCACGACCAAGACCATCCGCCACACTAACGGTTTCTTGCATTCGGCAGGCGGGTTCATTAACAGAGCCCGGGTACCCCCTGACTGACTCATCCATCTCCACCGGTCACTCCCATCACACTCCACATGCACATACACCTGTTCGCTGGTGAACTTTTAACTTTGGTGATTTTTAACTTTTTAAACATCTTTTTTTTACTCCTCTGTTCTTGCACTATGTTGTCTTATCTGTCTTGTTGTCCAATGTTATGCACCAACCGCCAAGTCAAATTCCTTGTATGTCCGACATATTTTGGTAATATATGTTCCTGAACAAATTGCGCTTTGTGGCAACTGCAATGAATTCTGAGAAGTACTTTGTAGGTTTCTTCCTTCGTCAGGCATAGATAACATGTCAGTTGAAGTCTCAAGGTCGGATCCACAGGTCTCTCCTGTTATCAAAGCCTTAATAATGAATTACATTCACACAGTGGGAAAATGCCCACAGCTTCCATCACAAATGGGTTTATCATTTGTGCAAAAATCCAGTCAGGATTTTTGCAGATGCACATGTTGCAAAACACAAGTCACAAATTGTGCCATATGTCTGTAAAAGAACGCCCAAATATCTAAACATCAGCATAAACGTCACTGTTGATCGTATTCACATCAATGTTAATTAATATAAAACAGTATTCCAATGGCAAGACTTTGTGTTTCGGTCCTTCTGGGTGCAGATTAACATCCACAGGGCCGTTTCTAGTCAGAAATGATGATGTCGCAGCACGGTGGATGCTGTCGAAGAATCCGAGAGCCGGATACCCACCAAGGCCTGTTTACATAGCTAGCGTGATAGCTCAGGTTAGCATTGTTCCCCCGGTGTACCGCACTGAGGACACCCATAGTGCACATTTAATCGACTCCTACCAAAGGCTGGCACATCCCGAGCTGCTCTGTCATACAACGGGGGGTGGGGGGCTGCTACGTTTATTCCCGCTGGTTCGCGAACATTAGCATACAGTTGCTAACTTCGGAGCGCTAACTGTCAAGACCTGTCCGGCGGGCTGACGTCCTTCCCCCGGCTTTCGTAAACCCACTGACGTGACCACAGGTCCGGCAAAACATCGACGACATCCATCGTGGTTTACAGCGCAGCAACCCGAGAGGTAATATTGACAACCCGGAGGGTTGTTTGCACTGTGTACTTACAGTAGGTCCAGTGAGCTCGGTCCATCCATTGAAAGCCGCTGGTAATGTGCAGTAGCAACCTGAAGAACTGTGACATAAACGACTCTCGATCGGTGACCCAGTTTCTCTTCACCGTCATGCCTGTCGGACCACTAACCTAGTTTTTCAGCCAATGGGGTTTGTGCAGCCGCCGTAGGTGCCACCTCAGCCAATCAGACACGAGTTCAGGCTGGGATACTAAGACGGGCGTGATATTTGACCAATGAGCAACGAGCTGAGCACAGAGACAGCTACGAGAACACCGCGTTACATGTCAGTACGGTAATGAGTGGTACTGGGCGGTGTGCATTACCACGCCTTACGTTATTCTGTCACGTGTTAATAAACAAAAGCAGCTGACGGCCAATTCATCATTTTCATTCTGCAATGGATTTGTTGTGACTCCAGAATACATGTAACTCCCTCTTTGGCTGAGCCGAGTTCTCTATTTGCGTGTACTTTGCGCGTTGACGCCCCCTGCTGGTCATAGTTGTACATCTCCACCGTCCAGTTTTTGGCTCTTCTGGAACGAAGTGAAGATTTTCTGATGAAGCTGCCCCACCTAGCCTGCTGATTCATACATATTTGTCTTCACGTGACGCCTGCCTGGTTTCTACAACATGAAACTGAAGCTTCTGGGATTTGTCAGGCTCGGTGAGAGTTAACAGTCAGCCTACTTGCAGTTTACAGGTTGAACCAAAGGTGGATATACATCTACACATTAATATACATCTGCTAGCTGTATTTTCCAGTTAATACACTCATTTAATTTAGGGTAGTCGGTCCAGATCGACAGCTGAACCGTTATTGGAACAATATCTAGAATCAGTATTGGTCTCCAATTACAACACATACAATACCACGCCTCCTCATCTCTATTCGCACCACCGTCTTATTTTCACATACCTTTTACATGAATCATTCTAGCCAGACATATACACATCACTTCATCAGAAATACACGTCCATGCCTTCAAAGTCAAAGGGGATGGAAATAGTTATTGCAAACATGCTGCCACTAGATGACATGGTTGAGTCATATTCAAACTAGAATGGATGTAAAAACAAAGATGCTGTTGGGACTGTAATTTCTGCTGTATTCTTGATTGTGCTTTTATGAAGTTTCCATCAAAAAACATAATAACAAACTGTTGTCTGAACAGAAGTCACTGTGGAAATAACTTATGGTTATCCTTATTTTACAGTAGAGATTGTAGTGTTGCATTTATTGTAGTTTATACAACCTTAATACAACAACAGAAATGTGAAGTTGTAGAGAGGCTACAGGCCTAGGATTTTTGTTGTGTCATTTCATTAACGTATTTAAAGGATCAATTACCTCAATTGCCTAAATATATGTTATTGAGTTTAATGTCTCTAAATTAAATGATCCAAATCATTCTCATTACCTGCTACTGTTATAATATTTCCTTCATGGACCCATTTTTAAATATGTATTTTTTGATCCAGTTAATGTTGCAAATTGAAATCATGATTAATAATATGGTGGGTAATAATTGAGTCTGAGGTGCATTAAGAATATATAATGTGTGTGTATATATATATATATATATATATATATATATATATATATATATATATATATCGTTAAGAATATCAATAGTAGCCTTGCCCATCGATTTTATTGATTCGTAATTGTTATTGTCCATACGTACATAAATGACATTTGTTGGACAATAGTCCACAGATAAACACGTCTTGTAACAAGTTATAGAACTACAAAAATTATGTTATGGCGATTGTGGTTTTTGCATTGAGCTAATGAGTTTTTGCATTGAGCTAATAGTTACATTAATATTACGATGCACCAGTTTCCATTCACAGATATACATTATTATACTCAAAAGGTCCAGACACTGGAGCGTGTGGAATTTTCGAGTGACTCCTGAAGGCATCGCGCTTATCACATGGCAGGTGATGGTTGAGGAAGCTCGCGCTTCACTACAGCGGACCGCACAGTGGAGCGCGGTTCAAAGCGCATGCATGTGTGAGTCTTCTACGTGTGTCGATCTGACTGTATGTGTGCGTGTGTGTGTGTGTGTGCGTGCGTGTGTGTGTGTGTGTGTGCTCACATTAACGCCAAGGATCTCCAGCAAAACAATCTGAAGGATCTAGTTGGATAAAGTGGGATCGGAGTTGCATCGTAAGTAACTGAAGTGCATGAGGCTGAGTACTGTGATAACCTGGTGTTGATGTGGGAACGCAAATATGTCATGTCGTCACCCGTAGTGACATTTCATCCAGGTGTCATAGTGACACTAGCGCATTAGTTCAATATGAACTTCATAGTTATACATTCTTCTTTTGTACATAGTAAATGGGATTTCCTAGCTCGTGGTCCCCGAGGACAAAGCATCAAATAGCCTTATGAACCATAAATATTTATTTCTGGACTGTGACGGCTCCAAATACCTTTTATCATCTCTAGGTTAAAAGCTGCACATTTGAAACACATTCGAGGCTGCTGATGCTAATACTCTGATACAATCTCCCAAGGATGCAGGGATGTGGCAGCCTCCTCCATCTCTAGGAATCACTATGGTTCCCATATCTCATGTATTTCAACTTGCTGATGTTATCAATTATGTAAAGTAGAATATAAACGACACGTGTGGGGTATTTGATGTGCACTTCTCTGTCAACGGTTGGACTTTGTCCACATGAAAGCACATTTGGCTTGTCTACAAGCGACATGCTAGAAAACATGGCACTTTTGTTGTGGCACTGGTTCTTCTCTCTCGCTCAGTCATGTCCTGTCACCTCGGAGCTATTAAATGACGTTTAGTTTCACTGACACATGCTGTGTAATTGCACATCATCAATTTGTGACAGCATGAGTGAGAGGGGGGAGGGAGAAAGAGAGAGGACGCTGATATGCTCATGGTGAATATCAAGGCTGATGTGTGGCTCCCCACTGCTGAAGCATCTGCTGCATCTAATCCTGGAGATAGTGTTCAGGAGCACACAGAGAACATGTATGCGCACATGCACAGACATCACAGACTGGCGACTTGAGAGAGCTGAAGGAGCCTCCTGCCTCTGAATAACGCAGGCTGGGGCCTCTTTTCTATTGCAAATCTCATTTAAAAGGGAGTGAGTTGAAAGCGCCATTGCACTGACGACAGTGAATTGATTAAGGCTGCTTTGGTTGGCTCTTGGGTGGCATTAGCACTTCTGAACCACAGAGGAAATCAACACAGGGGCTGAAGGGAAGTGGCGATGAATAAAAGCCCTACTTATATAACAAACGTATAATCGTAGCAGTTATTAACCAATGCTTTTTAGCTTACCTTGGAGTAGGTTTAGAGCTTAATCTCTGTACATATGAATGCATGAATTGTGCAAAAACATGGATCCGTAGACGATGTAATTCATCCCACAATCAACACATGCAACATCCTCGGTCCCAGAGCCCATTCATTGGAAAACAACTTTAACAGGGAGAAAAAAAGAAAGAAAGACAGGTGGCAGTAGATGGGATATGTACAGAATGTACCAATGTTACACAGTTACAACACATTAAAGGAATATGACATAAGTGATTCTTAAACTGAGAAGTGGTGAGCAGAATAATGACGTAAACATTGTAATACTACAGCGAACGGTGGATAGATCTGCATCGTAATGATAATCAAGTCAGTTATGGTATTTGCAATAGAAATGTGAACATTTAGTGCTGGGCAAATGTTCTTCTACGATTAATTGCAATTATTTGTATTTGAAAACTAAATTAAAAAGTAGGGTTATGGCATACTTTTATTTAAAAAGTACTAATATATGAACAAAAGAGCAATAACCTTTGGTTTGCAAACACTTTAAACAAATAAGGTGCATTTGAACAGCAGAGTCCACAACCACGACCATAATATTATAACAGGCAAGTTAAAATGTATAAATCTCATTTTTATTTTTTACTGGACAGGAACCAGCAAACCTGAAAGGTTTTCCAGGGTGCAGCATGAAGTGGTATTTGTTATTAATGTATTATTAATAGTACATGGATGTTCATAATGCTATTATATTTATAAGAAGCCATACTTGTAGGGACTTAGGACCCGGGGGGATTCGGGTGAGGGGAACAACCTGGGGGGAAAAACCTGAACAAAGAGCTAAAATAAAGAAAAGATAAAGTTTGTTCTCATGTCATGTAGTGTTTACACAACGATAGCGGCTACAGATAACTTTGGTTCCATCAACTCACCGTCTGGAAGAGATTTAAAATGAAAATGTCCATGTGAGAGTTTGCTAACTTGCTCCATTTTCTGACCCCACCATGGCTCATGTGAGTGGCTGCAGCAGTCTTAGGATCCAACATGGACCCCATTATTAAATATCTTGTTCCAAGATAACTGATTGGGCTGCTGGAAGCCAGGTCAACACCACCTGGAGAAACTATTAGACAGTTGATTTTGGAGGCGCTCCGGGCCTAATCAAATAAACTTTTGTCTAAGTTTAAGATCAGAAAGTTGCTGGTCATCAAGGTTTTGATGTCCTTAAGACATGCTTGAAGTTCAGCGTGCTGGTTGGTTTTGTCTGGCTTGATCTTTTGATTGATTTTCTGCATTACAATTAAAGTTTATATTTTTTCTGATAACTAAAAGACCTAAAAGAAGCATATGTAAGGTTATTATAATTGGTCCAAGCACAGAACCTTGTGGAACTCCATGACTAACATTAGTAGGCATTAAGGTTTCATCATTTACAAACACAAATGTGGGTCGATCCGATAAATAGGACCACTCTGTTTCCTTTAATGCCAGTTAAATGTTTCAGTCAAATATTCTATAATGCGATGATCAATGGCGCGGCACTGAGGTCCAAAAGACAAGAACAAAAACGAGTCCTTTGTTGGATGCAAGTAGAACGTACTTTGTCAATTCAATGGAAAAAAAACCTCTGAGTCTCTCGGGGGGGCATTTGGGGACTGACTGATCTGCTTCTCAAAAACTACAACCAAGTTAAAGATAAAGACAAACTGATGGTGATCTTAGTCCAGGGTTGAATGTGAGAGAAAAGAAAGTGGCGTATAGGGGTGTGGACAGGAAGTGCTGAAATGGCAAATAAGAATGGTAAAAAGGGGAATTAGAAGGGTGGAGGCTAAAAGCTTGTTTTATTTGATTTGGTTTCCATCTCCTCTGCTGAGAAAAACAGTGAGTGGTTGTGAGATAGATAATGTATTTCTTTAGTTTGACAGCAGCCCAGTTGTTAAACACTGTCCACATTTCTGCATGAATGGAAATCAAGGAGTAATACTGCAATACCACGGTTCATGTTGTGAAGCTTTCCACATTCAATTACTTTGTACCAGAGTTTTAGATGCAGTTTACACAGTAAACATGCCACGTCTTTAGATAATACACATGTCACTTCCTTTACAAAGTGGGAGCATCACTTAGTCAAATCTTTCCCTGTTTGACGTGTCAGAAAATAATATTAAACAGAGCAGCCAAGAGAGCGAGAGAGGGAGAAAACAACTTAGGCCAATGGGGGAGAGAGGAGTTTGAGAAAAGAGGGATGTAATGGGGGAGGTGGAGGTCATGAAGGCCGGAGCAGGGAAGAGGCGATGGGAATGAGGTCCGATGCAGGCGGATTCCTATTACTTAGTTTTTAGTCTGATCTAATAGAGTTAGAATGTGCTGATATGTCTGTCCCTGGACTGAGTCACTAGATGTAGTGCAGTATGAATGGGGAAGGACGCATCCCCCCCCCGTCTTAAAACCTGCTTTCTCTCTATTGACCTGCTGGGAGGCAACTCCAAGAAGAAGTCCAATTGTAAGGAATTCTATGAGAGAATGGCTCTACTTGTCTCTTGATTTATTCCCTCAGAAAACATTGTAAACATGAGTTTATGGTCTCAGTCTCTAGTTTCTCCTCCTCCTGACCTAGAGGCGCGCTTCCGTTCCTTCATTTTATTTCATGCGTTTTATATCCACCCATGTGATGCTATTCAGCCAATCAAATATGTATATTTTGATAGTAGTATATGGTCTGGTTTTCACTAAAATGAAGTGTGTGTGTGGGGGGGGGGGGGTCTGTGCACCTGCTTGTTACCTGGGAGCCATTGAAAGCTTTGCCTATGTAGCTGTAACATGACGCTGTAATGTGAACTGTTCCCTTGTAGCCCGTTTGTTAGCAGCTTCTGACTCTGTAACCTGAGTCTTCTGTAGCCGAGTTGCAGCCCTCGTCATCCTGCTCCAAGCTCTACAATCAGCCGTTTGTACCCCCCTGCAAGCTTTGCATCTCAGTGGGTGGGAAGTTGTTCCCTTGAGACTGAATTTGATTGGAGGCTAAAAAGGATGCCATCACTGACGATGCTCCTGGCCATAGCCTCTGAGCTTCAGCAGGCAGAGCTGAGCTCATCTCAGTTGGTCTACTCCAGCAGGAGATTGTTGCTTTTTTCACATGCGGTTCATGGTCAGATTCCTTCTGTTCTTAAGATGCCTGCTTAGATATTGCACCTTCATGTGATGTGGGAAAAAAGGGAATTCAGGGGCAGATTGGCTTCATGATGACAACGTGGCCTTTATTTAAAAGAACTATACTGTCAGGTGACTGTATTGGCTTAAAGCAGAATCTCACCAATTTTCCACATGAAGGTCACATTACTCATGAGGAGTTCCTCTCAGCCAATAAAAACGTTCATATAAATCCTTATTTAGTTCTGAAAGAGCAAGAACAAGAGTTAACTGGAGAATATAGCATCATCAGCAGACATCACACATGATGCTCTAGTGTCATTTGGGGTACTTGATTAACTTTAATCTGGATTTCTAGGCCTCTTACATTTCTGACCTTTGCTGTCTGTTGTGAGGCCCTGTCACAGGATGAACATTGTGGTTCTCCTTAAGTGTGACAACACTTGGTTAAGTATAGATAATTATTCAATTGCCTCATTAAACACATCTGCATGTGCTTTGAAAAGAGAGAACTCTAAAGTTCTCTGAATTAATTTATTCATAAACAGTTGTAAAAGGGAAAAGAAAGTGGGTAAAACAAGGGATTAAAAAGCCAATATGAGTTGGCCAATCTGAATATTTTGGTTGTGAAGCCATTGGCCTTCTTTACCAGCCTGTCTAGTCCCTCTGCCTGAGGAAGACCAAGCCATGAAGGAGTCAGGAAGTCTCAGTCCCCTTAGCAGATCCGCTCTGCTCTGTCCCTTTTTGAACAAGGCGACTGTGGAGAGCTTTCAGAGGGTTGACGGTTCGATCCCTGCCTCTGCTACTCTGTTACTCTATGTGTCCTTTGGCAAGACACTTAACCTGGACAGGAAGTTCAGGTCACACACAGGCTGCGGGTTGGCTAGCCCCTCTTTGTCACCTGACCTAAATGCCCCCTTCTGTTCCTTAAGGGCCTTTATTTCATGTGGCAAATGTGGGAGTGTTGCAGGAGTTTCACTGTGACCAGTGCATGGGGGATAAACCAGGCAGCACAGCACAACCAAAGGCCATTACTGGGATTCCATGAACAGTTCATTCATTGTGGAGCCCGTCATGTTTCACCGTAGGTTTGATGTGTTCACATACCGACATGTTGTCTTTTACTGGTCACTCTGAGAGCAGCTGCTTGACTCCCGAGATGAAGGAGAGAGAGAGAGAGAGAGAGAGAGATCAGGGAACATCCTCATCTGAAATGTCTGTGATCCTGTGCAGTGATGTTAATTGATGAAGAGTCTGTTGGCTTGGCTACACGGACATACACACACAGAGTTGTGTTTTCCCTGTGTGACAGGAGGGCCGGGGGGGGGCTTAGGTCTGGCCTCTAGCTGGTGACACTAATCCAAACAGGCTGAGCCAAATAAGGAGGAACAGTAAACGCACACACCCTTGCTGTGTATGTGTGTGTGTTAATGTTTTACTCTCTCAACATTACAGGTCCGGTTCACAAGCATTCTGGCATTTCCTGGTCCCCCCCCCCCCCCCCTCCCAAAGATTTGATTGCTGTGAAGGTTTTGGTGATGCTGTAATTCCAAATGTCAAGGTTTCCCACTCTGCAGAGCGACAGCAGGAGGTCCTTCACCTTGTGTTCCTGTCGGGCACGTTACAAAACCAGCTGCACAAGGAACATTTCCCCCTCTCAGAGCTCAACATGTTGCTGCCTCACTGCCTCTCTTTGCCTTCTAATCAGGAATATGACCTGGAGAATGGAAACGTATAAAAAGAATTTTCAGCACGTAAATACATCGTAGTGAGGGCTGTCAAACAGGAAGGGTTGATTGAATTTAAGTAACTGAATCTACATGAAGGTTTTTACTTCTCAGGGTTGAGAGTTAGAAGTAGTCATGCTCCTGGTTGACAATAGTGTGTGATTAGGCACTAAAAAAAAGTCTTTATGTAACGTGTGTGCTCAAATCACTTTGTAAGACGTGATCAAGATTCATATTTTGTATAAAACTATGTGAGGAAAAAAGTAAAATCTAAAATCTTTGAGAATATTTCACTTTTTCACATCATTTAATCAATGAATATGAATTGGGATTCCTAAAGCACCTCTCAAACAAATCAAATGCAATTCAAAGATCACTGATGATCTATTTGCTGTATGGTTACTCTAGTAACTCTGAAGTCAGTGCAAACCATAAAATATTGTAAATGCATCACTTTAACTTTGTTAGATACATCTTTAGTGTTTGTTTCTTTATAAAAAGCAGTTTTATTATTCATGTTTAAAACAAATCTTGTCATTAGCGGTTTTAATGATATATAATAAGCTGCCCAGCTAGTTTTAGGAAGTTAAACATGGCGGACCGTGGCCTCTACAGCAGATTGTTGGCTGCAATGGTTTCAGGAGGACAAACTCGTCCTGAGCTCGTCCTTCAGCAGACACCACACGAACACTCCTCCTGTTAACGTGCCGACGGTGACCCAATGGGTGTGAGTGTAAGTTAGTCCTGGCCGGGTGGCACCTTGCATGCTAAGTCCTGCCTTGGGTTTATGAATGGGTGTGATTATGACATGTTAAGGCAACTTAAGTAGTCAGAAGACTAGCAGGTTATAGTCGAGCTGCTCTGCCACTGCCATGACAAGAATGCAGCAATACTGGATCTTCAACAGCCTGCGAACTGTCCTTCAGGCCGCAACACGTGGTAAAGGTGTGCAGTCATTGTGCATTGTGCATTACGGTAGTCGGGTGTTACCTCTGACATGTGACAGGACTAATAGGTCTGTGGAGGAGAAGGGAAAGCCCTGGCCTCATGGTCCTGTGTGGTATGGCATAGAATAGAATGTGCAGCCGTGTCCCTTTGCTGCCTCCTCTCTGTCGGAGGCTGCAGCATTAGATTTCCCCTACTTTGTGACTAGCTTGTTGTACACATTTTAGTGGTGGGGACGTTCTCCTGCTCCCATTGCTGGTTGTTACTCCCATGTTGGTCGCTGCCTGCAAGTCATGTGTTGTTGTGTATTCTGGTTCATCACCCTCCCTCTCAGGGCAAAATAGATTACAGCGGAAATGAGAGCAGAAGTAAAGTGACCACCGTGCAGAACAGATCACAGTCAAGGAGAAAGAATCAGATAATACAAAGAGATGGATGTCATGCTCTTAGACATGATTAGGACGCACCCACACAGAAATACCTCCGGCAAGTATCTCACCGTCTTCGCTTTAGAAGATGAGGAGTCCAAGAGCAAGCTGTCAGACTGGTGTGGCACACAAGTTTTACATTTCTTCATAATTCATTATCTAGTCTAAGACATGTGCAGCAGGGATGACCTGTAACCTTCTGCTTCCTAACTTATAAAGAGTGACTTTGAAGAGCACATGTGATGTTTTAAAGATGCACAATCTACTTAACCTTTACCGAGGCAGAGGGACCTCGTGTGAGGTGAAAGGGTTTCAGGCAAAGTTCCCAGGCAGTTAAGATAAAGCTTTAAATTAGCAAACATTTAAGAACTTTGACTCAGACATAAAAGAATCATTAATGTCATTAAAAAGATTAAACAAGACAAAAAAAATAGAATAACATTTTCAGTTTAGTTTAATATTGTCTTGGTGAATGGTGAATTCCAAGCAGCAGCAAACAGAAATGTCTTTACTCTGGATTTAAAGGAGCTGATGGACTCAGCAGACCTGCAGCTTTCTGGGACTTTGTTCCACATATGTGAAGCAGAAACACTGAACGCTAATTCTTCATGTTTAGTTCGGACTGTGGGAACAGGAAGTGGACCCGTCCCAGACGACCTGAGGCTTTGTGGCGGTTCATAAGGTATCAGCAGACCAGAAATGTACTTTGGCCCTAAACCAATCAGTGTCTTATGTCTATTTTATGTCTATGGGCTGTTGAGCACAAATACACAGGGTAAATCCCAAGTCCTGTCTGGTTAGGGAAACGGTAAAAAGTTACTGTAGCGTAGGGCTGTTCTTGTTATTCCCAAAAGCAACCAAATCTGTCATATCATTCCTTTCCTATTGATGGTGATGTTTGACGAAAATTGATTCAGGCTATCCGGCGGGATGAAGGACCAAACTTTAGCATTAATAAGGAACACTCGTATATCGATGGGAGCACTTGTGTCTGCAGCAGACACTTTACCTCATATGACTACGTTTTAGGGATCACTGTTTGCCGCTTGAAACCAGGGGCTGTTCCCAGCCCAGGGCTGCCAATCTCATTGTAGGTCGGGCCACTGACGATCGGCGAACGGATGACGGGGGGGTGGCGCCGACGGTCCGACCGCCGAACAGTACAGCCGACGGTTCGCCTGTGTTTGAGCGGTGCCAAAAACAGCAGCAGCTGACATCTGTATTCGGCTTCAACATTATTGTCGCTACACACAAGACGTTCACTTGGACAACCATACAGAACAAATTGATACCATAATGCTTCATTAAAAGCAGACTATAATGCTGTAGTATATCTTCTACATACATTATGTCTAAGTGGACATGCTAATGATTTGTCATTCTAGCTAACAATTCAGTAGCTAACAGTTAGCCTGATCGCCCTTACTTAAGTGAACTTGATACTGATGGACAAATTCCTCATGGAATAATGTGTACCATTTATTTATTTTGTTCTTTTTGTGACAGAGTTTTCCTCCACCAGTTTTGCAACGTCAGCAAATGTAATTGTAGGTAAATCTGTGAGTGAAGTTGTGAAGACTCCATTATCTCCTGATGTGTTGACGCTTGACAGGAAGTCCACTTCCACATTGATTACGCATTTCCGGTTTTTGTGAAAAAGGTATATTGCATCCCTGTTTTCATCACCTCAGTGTCTTAGTCCCTCCCACCAGGGATGAACTTGTCAAAGCACACTCAGAAATGATCAGTCAGAATATGAATGACGATAAAGGATGTAAAAGTGTTTCCGCTCTGCTGCTTTCTCTGACTTAACGTATTCATATGTATTCATTTGTTTGAAAGAGTTGTCTATATGAATAGACAACTCTTTCAAACAAATGATGAAAGTTGTCCGTGTTCTTTTTGTTGTCAGACCTACAATGAGCACTTTATGAACTTCTTCAATAATAAGATTCTGACTATCAAAGAGAAAATTGATGGTCTACTACCCCCAACCGGAGCCAACCCGTCCGCGGATGTAGGATCCTTGGATGCAGCCGTGGGCCCTGATACCTACTTGGATGGTTTCTCTTCCATCAACCTTGATCAACTGACTTCTACAATTTTGAAATCCAACTCTTCCACTTGTCTCCTGGATCCGATTCCAACTAAGCTGCTTAAGGAAGTTTTTCCGTTAATTAGCACATCCCTACTGGATATTATGAATCTGTCTTTGTTGACAGGACATGTACCACAGTCCTTCAAGGTAGCTGTAATTAAACCTCTTCTGAAGAAACCTACCCTACCTCCAGAGGTGTTGGCTAACTACAGACCCATCTCTAATCTTCCCTTCCTCGCTAAGATCCTGGAGAAATCTGTCGCGAATCAATTATGTGACTTTCTACAAAACAATGCTTTGTTCGAGGATTTCCAGTCAGGATTTCGAATGCATCACAGCACAGAAACGGCACTGGTGAAAATTACAAATGATCTTCTACTTGCATCGGACCAAGGACTTGTATCTTTTCTTGTATTGCTGGACCTCAGTGCTGCATTTGACACCATCGATCACCGTATCCTGCTGCAGAGACTGGAACACTTGATTGGCATCAAAGGAACTGCACTCAGCTGGTTTAAATCTTATTTATCGGATCGATCCCAGTTTGTGTTTGTGAACGGTGAATCATCGAGGACCACGAATGTTGGTCACGGAGTCCCACAAGGTTCTGTGCTTGGACCGATTCTATTTACCCTGTACATGCTTCCTTTGGGCGACGTTATCAGAAAACACCGCATAAACTTCCATTGTTATGCAGACGATACTCAACTGTATCTATCGATCAAGCCAGAAGACACCAACCAACTTGTTAGACTTCAGGACTGTCTTGGAGACATCAAAACTTGGATGACCTGCAACTTCCTGATGTTAAACTCGGAAAAAACGGAAGTTATCATGATAGGCCCAGAGCGCCTTCGAAGTCAGCTGTCACGTGATACAGTCTCAAATGGATGGAATTGCTCTGGTATCCAACAGCACCGTCAGAAATCTTGGAGTTCTCTTCGACCAGGATATGTCCTTCAACTCTCATATAAAGAAGACTTCAAGGACTGCCTTTTTTCATCTACGGAATATATCAAAAATCAGGAACTTCCTGTCTCAAAGTGATGCAGAAAAACTAGTTCATGCATTTGTTACTTCTAGACTGGATTACTGTAATTCTTTGTTATCAGGCTGCTCTTGTAAATCGCTTAAACCTCTCCAACTGATTCAGAATGCTGCAGCACGTGTATTAACAAGAACTAAGAAATGGGATCATATAACTCCTGTATTAACTTCTCTGCACTGGCTTCCTGTTAAATCAAGAATAGAATTTAAGGTACTTCTCCTCACCTACAAGGCACTTGCTGGTGAGGCACCGTCTTATCTTAAAGAGCTTGTTACACCGTATTGTCCTACAAGGCATCTACGCTCCATAGATGCTGGGCTACTTGTGGTTCCTAGAGTTTTAAAAAGTAGGATGGGGGCCAGAGCCTTCAGTTATCAAGCTCCTCTTTTGTGGAACCAGCTTCCACTTTCAGTCCGGGGGGCAGACTCGGTCAGTTCATTTAAGATAAAGCTTAAAACGTTCCTCTTTGATATTGCTTATAGTTAGGGCTGGCTCAGGTTAGCCTGGACCAGCCCTTAGTTAAGCTGCTCTAGGCTTAGACTGCCGGGGGACTTCTTAGGACACACCGAGCCCCTCTCTCACTCTCACTCTCTCCTCCCACAATCATCCATGCTTTATTAATGTACATCACTAATTAAGCTTCTTTCCGGGAGTTTTTTGTGCTTTCTCGCCTAGCAGGTCTCCGTGGATCATAGTTTCGTGCGGACCCCGGTTCTGACTCCTGGCTCATGGCTCTGCTGACACCTGCTGCTGCCATCATCATTACTTTAAATATGATTCATATTACTGTCATCAAAAACCAACATCTTTCTGCTCTCCCTCCCCACAGAAGCCTCTGTGGATGGTGGTTCGATCTGATGGAGGTTGTCCCTGCAGTGGTCCTGCCGTACACCTCTTCTGCTACTTGCAATTACTTGTATCATTTCAGTTAGAGAAATTGAATGTATTGTACATCTTTTACATTGTTGATTCTGTACACATGACATCCATTGCAGTCTGTCCATCCCGGGAGAGGGATCCCTCCTCTGACGTTCTCCCTAAGGTTTCTTCCCTTTTTTCCCCATTGAAGGGTTTTTTCATATTTTGGGGAGTTTTTCCTGTGCCGATGTGAGGGTTTCGGGACAGAGGATGTTGCATGTGTACAGACTGTAAAGCCCTCTGAGGCAAATTTGTAATTTGCGATTTTGGGCTATACAAAATAAAATGAATTGAATTGAATTGAATTTAAACCAGACATCCAACTGATCAATCCGATCAACGGCGTCCAATCAAATAACCGGGGAACAATGAGGGGGCGTGTCAGCCGCCAAACCACTTCCAGTAAGGCTGCTCTCATGCGTCCTCACACCCCCCGCCCACCCATCTCCCTGTCCTCCCCCCTCTCTCTCTCTCTCTCTCTCTCTCTCTCACATCCCTTGGCTTCAGTTGAGCAGGGACCGGAGGGGATTACAGCAGCCGACACACAGGTGCAGTACATGGGAAATACCTCTTGATATGATTGTTTGCATACAGGCGCCTAGCCGATGTTTGATTTGGTGGCATAGCACGTTCACTGCTAACAGGGTGAACTGTGTGTTGGGACCTAGACTGGCTCAGTGAACCTGTCCAACAATCCAGTTTAAGTGTGTTGTGTTTTGGAGCCTCCAAGTTGGAGCAGTAGTGTTGGTTGTGTCAACATGAATACTTGTTTTCAGCAGTACGGTGGTGACGCACTGTTGGCTCCAAACTGCTCTTTCAACACGGTGAGACAAACTGTTTCTGCTTGAGGCCAAATAGTTTTTACTTGAAGGAGCTTTTTCTCAACCTTGAATCTTGAATGTATATTATTTAGTGCTTCGCTGAATAACAGGTTGAAACCATTCATCCAAACAGCAGTAGACATTACAGAGTATCATACGTCCTATCAGCACCTGATAACATGTTAACACAACAACTGAGCTGTCAACGCTGAGGCGGTGGATCTGGATCATAAAGAAACAGGTCACATTTTGTCCCGTTGACAAACTTGTTTTTCCGGAGTGTATCTCTGTAAAAAGGCTTTCCTGTTGCTTCGTCTGCAGTACTAAGATCCAAAAGACACAGCCCATGTGGTTTAACACCAAGACATAATCCTGCCGTTCAGTTTAACAGTTTAATGGTTTTAATATTTCTTTTAATATGTTGAGTTTACTGAGGAAATATTAGACAGCAATTAGACAACTCATGCAGATCAATTTAAAATAAAATCAGAAAAGAACTAAATACAAAATCACATGCAAAAAACAGACAGCACAACCAAAACCGACACATCCTGCAGCAAAAAAAGTGAAAACGCTGCGTAGTACAAAAAAATTGCTAAATATAGAAACAAAAAGCTATTTAATACAGAAACACACTGAATGAGGTGAATTTCACAACATGGGGGACGGTGGACAGGACTGTGACGGTTTGTCTCGTCAGCTCTGTGCTGATCTCTAAATCAGCACCTTTATATACACGGTGTCACAACTGAGCACACAATCATGTTGAGGCAACAATTCCATTGTTTACCTCCACTCTGTCTTTCTCTAACTGCCTCTAACTGTCTCTCTCTTAAACACACACGTGTGCTCACAGAGGCCCTGTTGTAACCATGTCATGGTGTCTGACCTGTGCTGTCATCGACAGTCGGGCCATTCATGGTTTTTAAACTAATGAAACCCCCTGATTTATCTGCATCCATACACACTCCTTATGGGAGCTTTGACTGTGGTTGGTGGTTATGAGCTATGCTTCCGAAAGTTAGTGGTAATATAGAAGAGGTTTATTCTCCCAAGGCCTTTGTAGATTACATCACTGGCCTTCCTCTTGATTTCTGAAATGTGATGTCGGTCTGTCTTTAAGTCAGCATGACAGCAAGAAAGAGGGTGGAGAGCCTGACTGAGGGATAACATAGAAGTGATGAGTGCAGGGCCAAGAAGGAATGACAGCAGGGAGGAGGAAAAGAAGGATGATGGGAGAAGCAACATTCTGCATCAAGGCGTTATGTAGTGTTCATCTATGCCGCTTATGTGAGTGGTACAGGTTACAAACTTATGAAAATCCAATAAACTCCACAGGTCACACGCCACGGTTCCGTTTCTTAGAACCGCTCTAGTGTCTTTTTCACATCAAATGTTGTTTTTTTTCAGAAGACCTTAGAGCTGATGCTTCCCGCCATCACCGTGGAAACGGAGGCCAGTCATATGCTGGAGGCTGCACTGGAGCAGATGGATGACATCATTGCAGGTAATAGCTAAGTGACAGTGTACTCTTCCTGACAACGTATCATCTTGAGAAATGGCCAGTACAGGTTGCAGAGTCGTGAGTGGAAGTCACTGGAGCTAAAGTCTATTCTTCTAATCGTTACCACAATACTACACAAAGGCTCCTTTTGTTTCCTTTAGAGAGCACAGTGCTCTGCAGATTACGGCGTCATGTGTTTGGTCAATTGGTCAATGAGGGGAAAAGTTCAACGTTGTCTCCTTTGCTGCCTGGACGTGTCCCTTGACAGGCCTGTAGTCTCTTACAATACAGCTGTATGTTTAGCTATGTATTGATGCTCCTGGGAGTATAGAAGTTAGTATTATGGTTTCTTCTGTGTGCACCATACAACCTACTGATTCCTCAAATAAAAGTTTGTTCCTAGTAGATTTCCTTTTCCGTTAGAATGTGCACGTATGTGGCGTTTAGAACATGGCGGGTTAGAGATGCTGTGGGGATAAAACGAAAGTAAACATAACTTCAGTGGTGTCTTTTACAGAAATCTAGATTTCATATTTTACCCAGGATTTACTGCCTGTTTTTCAAACACACAAAAATCACGATTGATGTAAATTGTATTTGGGGCTTTTCTACCTTTTTAAGGTTGCATGTCTATAACTTGTTGACCCTAAGAAGATCATTTATATTAAGTGCAGAAGTGGTCTGTTTATAGACATGTGCGTGTGCCTTCTGTTGTGTAACTAGCGTCATGTTTGCTACAGATGATACAGATCAGAAACAGATGATACAGCACTAAATGTTGATTGTGCTCCACTAACTCCAAAACGGGGCAAAACGCTTATCTTGTTTTCTTATTTTTTTTCTTTTTGTTTTCTATTTTTTTTGTATTTCGGTCTATTTCTCTCATTAGTACGTTTCTCTTACTTTTCTTTGTCTGGTTTTGTTCTTGACTGTCATTGTAAAGCGTGTTTGGGTACCCAGAAAAGCACTATAGATCATTATTATTATTATTACCTTTTCAACCAAAAGAAATGGAGGGAGACACGCCGTGAAGTCCTCTTAGCGTTCATTCAATGGTGAGGTGTCCTTCCCTCTGCATCCACACACCACCTTCTCAAGCACCGCCGTCACATCCAAAGCTCAGAACACGCTGACCTCATTGAGTACGGCCACTTTGTTGTCCCAGCTCTCAGTGAGCACAAATAGAAATGCATTAAAAATCCCATTTAGATAACATCAGCCAATCACTAACAAGGAAATTAGAGACACTTATCAACATCATTTAGATATGTTCCATTTTCTCTCTGGTTACAGACTCCACTCCACTAAGGACTGGTACTGGTATCGTTGATTGTGTGATTACCATCTACTGTTGTGTTAGTTACTGCTGTGTCTTTGTGCCAAACACTCGACCCCAAATGAGCCGCGTAGTGTGGTGTGTGCATGCTAGTGACTGATGGGCAGGTGTCACAGTGGGTGTGTGAATGGGTGAACGATGACATGAAGTGTTAAAGAGCTTTGAGTGGTCAGACTAGAAAAAGAGAAATACAGGTACAGTCCATTTCGATAAAGCATAAACGTACCACATATTAGTGATCATGTCATCTTTGTTTCTCATGTCATATTTCATATTACATTTTCATCGTTGATTAAACGATTGTTTTTTTTTCTTAATTAATCAATCAGTTATATGGTCTTGTTATCCAAAGAAGATTTTCAGTTTCACAAACGGAGAAACCAGTATACATTCATGTTAATTTCTCTTCAAATGCTCTAAAGCTATTTTGTTATATAACATGCAGTAGGACACTCTGAGTTGGTGTACACTGATGACCTTTTCCCTTAAACTTCCTTTTATTCATATCTTTCAGTTCTTCTCTCACTCTGCTGTACAGAGGCTGCATGAAGATATTTAAGTAGAACTTGCCACAATTCACTGAGTGCCTCCAGATGTGTATGTGAGTGCCAGGGAAATGGTCCAGGTGACACATGGACCTCTTGGCGATTCTGCTCTCCTCCTTTGGAAAGCTGCAGCCTGGTGGGACGTCCCGTGTTGGAGTCACAGTTCTGAATAACGGTGTTGCTCATCTTTCCGTGCCCTCTCTTTTGCACACGCTCTGCAGGTTCCAAAGCAGCGGTGGTGGGGTTTTCTAACAGCGCGTATGAGCTGCCCTCCCCCCTCGGCGCGGCTCCCCTGCAGGTCGTGCAGTTGGCTGAGGACCTGAAAGCCGCCCTGGAGCTCCAACCCGACCAGGACGAGAGAGACGGCCTCAGGGCTCTGCTACCTCTGGGCACGGCACGGATCCTCATAGACTGGCTGCACAGTGGAACTGTGAGTACAAGTGAGCTTTCATCTTAATGTGACATGTGGTCTTATTCCTGGTCTGTAGATGCAGCCAGGTCCTGTAGTCATACAGTCAAAAGAATGTGGGTAACATTCTTTCAGCACGGTTGACTGAGCTTTCTGATCGGGTTGATTTTTAGTGGATTTGATGACATGGCGGCTGTGGGTTGTTTTTTGCTTGGATTTGTTTAGTCAATGTGCCTGTTAGTAGACCTGATACACCTCATCTTTTATCATCACTGAAGTCGTCCAACGACAATTTAAATCTCCAGATGTTAGTGGTTAAATCCTGGTGGGAAACCCTAACGTGATGCCCTCAGAAACAAAAAATAAATGTTTCCATTTTATTAAGTCAAGCAGTTCAGCTGAGCAAAGAAAACTTTATTCATTATATTTTGACCAATAATCATTTTATGAACAATAACACATCAATTGATTGGTCAGATGAAACCCCCCCTTGAGTTCCAAATGGAAGGGTCATCCGATAGAGATAGAGGTTAGTCTGAACCTCGTGGGTTTTGTTGAGGTGGTGGTGGTCCTTTCAGTGACCATCCACTCCAATACTGGGCTGTACAGCTGATCCTTTATTTTATTTTGTGTCCAAAGTCCCAATATGTCTGTTCCACTGTGCTGCAGTGTTTGCATTGTACAGGAAGGAGATAGAGGAGCAAGGGAGGGCTTCTGGACGGGTTCAATTAAGTTGTCCTCAGAGACTCTATTACAACTGGACTATGATGAATTTCCTGTGCTGCGTTGCGTCCCTCACACCCGGTCCGTCCTGCATGTTTTACCCATCTCTCTCTCCCTTTCGTCTCCAGTCACAGTGAATATATATCTCGCTCTCCTTTTCTTCCTTCTCATTGCTACTCTGCATGTTTAGACACGCTAGCTACTAAATGAAGGAATTAGTGTAAAGCGCATGGTTTGTATTGTGTGCAGTCCACAGATTATAGCGTGTAGTGTATAATATATAGTGTATAGCGTATGGTGTACATAGGGTCTAGTGAAGGGGTGCTCACACTTTTTCGGCTACTTTCAAAGTGGGCATAAAGTATATTGTATGGTCCATAGTGTAGATTACAAGGTACGCTTGAACTGCAAGGTGAAATCATTATTTTTAGCCACGTTTAAACACTGCAACTGGATTGATTTAATATGTTGTGCGATGTATTATATATTATATTACATGGATGTCTTTCTTCTTGTTTGGGATTCCTCCCGTTCTTTGACATCCAGATGTTGTGTGTAGTTGCTTGCTGGTGAGTAGTGAGCGTGACCTGCAGAGGCCACTGTCTCCTGCTCACATGGCGGTATATGAAGAGGAAAGCGGGGAGTCCCCATTGTTTCCACAGCAGATGTCTCACATGTTGCACACCATCACTGGCCAGCCTCCCTCCTTTGGCTTGTCTTCTTCTGTCTTAATTTGTGTCCTCCATCTCTCTCCCCCTTTGTTCCTCTATGTCTTGTTTAGCTATTGCTTCTAATTCAATTGTTCTCTTCAAGTTCACTTTTGTCTGAAAAAAAATCGAGAGCCCATCAGTCATCTGTAGTGATCCAATACATCGGCTTAACGGAAAGGACATGGAAAGGTATTTCAGATGTGTCTTGTGAAACCAGCTGTGATGGACTGAAGGACTTTTCCAGTTCAACAAATATAAATCTTCAAAGGCGGGCGTTCAGGGGATCGTCTTCAGTCAGAACAGGAAGCAGAATCAGAGGGCATTATTGGCAGGAAGTTGTGACATCCTGTGACTGCTGCTCATTACCGCTGACCCAGAGACAGTAGCATGTCTCAACACGCTCCTGTGCTCTTTACTGAGGCCATAGTTCACAGAGTGTGTGTGTAGCCATTGGCAGGTTGTACCGCATGTTTCTTCCTAGTAGCACCGAGGAACAGCTGGATCATGCTGCTTTTGTTCAGGTTAAGCACAGATTATGGAAGCATTCCAAACTGTAATCTGTCTTGCTGCAGTGTGTCAGATAGCCTCGAATTTGTGGGTCATAGCACATCAGGTGTGAACACTCTTTCTGCTCCTCTGCATATATATATATATATATATATGCCATAAGTTTAACTTATCAAATTGACCAATTCACCAAAGTACATAAACTAAGAGTCCAGCAGGTCTCATCCCATAAAAAGGGGTTGTGTGCTTTGTGCATGTTGGGTGTGTGAGGAACGTGTGAAGAGGGTCAGAGACAGAAGCAGCCTGAGAAGGATCCTGCATGGTGCCCACATTACAGCCTGTTGCTGCTTTGGTGTCTCAAGAGAGGGGACGTGGACCAAGACGGGAGAGAGGGAAAGAAGAAGAAAAAACAGCCCCCTGTCCTCTGCAGGGAGAGATTAAAGTAGAAAAACAAAAGAGAGAGGAGAAGGAGAGGTGTGGGGGGGTGGGGTGGTGGTCTGGAGGAGAAGGGAAGAAAAAGAGGGCAAGAACTGCAACCAGAGCAGAGCAAGAGAGGAGGAGCGAGTGACTGATGAAAGAAGAGATCAGAGGGAGAGGGAGGGAGACAGGGAAATACAGAAAGGAAGGGGTGAGGGGGGGTGGGGGGGCTGTCCCTTTCAGAAGGCACATATCATAAAACGCCCTCCTCCACAGCTGTGAGCAGCACAGACACACACACACACTTCCATGAAGAATCCCCTCATCTAGTTTCTCTCTCTCTCTCTCACACACACACACACACACTCACACAGACACACACACAGCATGATCGGGTGGGACAGAGGCACAGAGGAAACTGGAAGGGCAGCAATGGGCTGGGAACATGGAGACTCCCATTGACTTCCACAGACACTTCTCCTGGCTCAAAAAGGTGAGCGCCACGGTTCATTTGGCTTCCTTTCTTTTCTTTTCCTTTCCTTTCCTTTGCTTACTTCCTCATACCACATTCCCTTTGTTGAGGAAGGGTCATATACTGATAGGAAAAACACAGGGTAGTTGTTCCAGCTGTGCTGATTATTATTTACATCTTCTTGGTATGTTATTTGCCAAAAACACACGTACTTTTGACATCATTATGGCTGCATCACAATCGCTTGTGTGTGTGTGTGTGTGTGTGTGTGTGTGTGTGTGTGTGCGTGTGTGTGCGCGCGTGTGGAGGAACGCAGCCTTCAGCTGACTGTTATTAACACAGTCAGCTCTCCATGTGCTGTTCAGGTTGTAAAGAGTCTTCTTGCAGTGTGATCAGATTATTAAAGATAAAAATTAGTCCCCACTAAATTGGTCTCATTTGGTCAAAATCTCACATACTATGTTGATGTTTCACAACGCTCCTACTGTCCTCTGAAAGCACCTCAAACACACACAGACACATGTTGAATTCATCATGCAGTCAGTCTGCTCACATTAATCGAATGCTTGACTTTGGAACTTGTCCCACGGATTTAGAAGAGGACAAAACGCTGGAATACTTTTGTGCCAAAAAGATGTTTCTCTTTGACATAATTGTTATTAAGTAATAAAATGCACATCCATGTTCGAACCATATTAGATCCTGCTGCATTCTGGGATGTCTTTTTCTGACATTGCAGATGTTCTTCTATCGTAAGCTTTGTCTGCTGTTCTTCTGATTCAATGCACTGACTCAGCAGCAAGATGTTGGGCAACCATTGTCCCCTTAATCTGTAAGATATTTGATCCTGTGACACTTCTGGTGTGTGTGTGTGTGTGTGTGTGTGTCTGTGTGTGTGTGTCTGTGTGTTTGTGTCTGTGGGCCTATGCTTCATGCAGCTGTTTTGTTGTGCACGCTACATGTCCACTTTCACTCGATCACATGCACTCACATGCTGAGTGCCAACTAGAGTCCGACTATTTGGATTGGAGCAGCCAGGGGTCAAACCCCCGGATCCCTGGTTGGTGGATGAGCCACAGCCCCTCTGTACCTGTTTTTTTGATCACGTGATGTAGGCTGAATTCAATACCGCCATGTTCCAAATATTTTCAAGCAATAATATATATCGTAACGTAGCAAATGTTTGTGGTGTGACATGGAGCAATGATGTTCACTGCAGTTAATAGTCAGTGTCCGCCTGCAGATTCACTAAAGGAAAAATGGATGTCCGTTTCCCACACTCGCTAGGCTGTGCCCACATCAAGCAGCTTTTGGATTACATGTAGAGACACGGTGGTGTGACAGTGAGACTTCATAAGCTAATGTGTTCACCATGCTACACATTAGCTTCCACTATCGCACACCACTGAGTTTAAAACAACCAGATCAAGCTTTGTGGCAGGTATGGTACGTGTTCTCACTGTATATTTACAGTGAAGTGACACAGGGAGCTTGTTAGTGAATCATTAAAGTGGGTGCAGTGCTGTATGTTGTCATGCATTCCTAGACACTGCATGTCATAAGGAGTCCCTCCCACTCCCACGCCCACTCCTTCACTGTCACGCTCAGCTCTCCGCTTTCACTCACTGGGACCCGTCACTCTGTCACCATTACTACTTCAAAGAATACAAAAATATAAGTATTTCAAATGTATGTGATAAAAACTCACCAAAGAAAGAATAAACAACTGGTCTGCCCACAAATAACCTTTCTATATATATCATTGAAATGACCTTTGGCACAGCAAAATAGGTCACGGCCATGTGTGTGATAAATAAGTTTATATAGTAGTTATTGTGGCTTTAAAGTTGTGTCCCCCCCTACCACAATCTCCAAGTCTAAAGCTAAAGCTAAAAATATGTATTAAAATGAGCTCCATGCTTTGGTCCTCGTCCCCTCGCTGTCTCGGCTGATGACAGACCGATAGGAGCAGACGAGCCTGGGTTCCTTCATCAACCCTTTTCAGCACTGTGTCACGTCTGCAGTCTACTGGAGTAGCTGTTATTTCAGTACAGCAAAATACTGCCTTACGCACCAGAGGTCACCTTTAAGAGCTCAATATGCTCATTTCTAGCATACGGCAGCACACTGCTTCCACTGTGTGGGATGGGTTGAATGCAGCGACTCATTTCCCAACAGGGATTAATAAAGGATACTTTCTATCTTCTTATGCATTAGACATGTTTACAAATTAGTTTTGTGGTTGTATAGTTGGCAGCATTAGATTAGAGTTTGAGGTATAGGCTTAAGATGCAGATGTTTAGCTTCTATCATCATAATAGCAGCAGGTTGTTCTGCAGTGTTCTGCATCCTCTACTATACCCTTTTGGTATTTATTGCAGAATGTAAGATATTCATGTATTCATTACTGTAAACAATAATGAAAAAACATTTTACACTAGCTACTAGTAGTTACTTCCGTTTTGCCCATAGCCCCTTCCACCAAGTACTTTTTATTCCATTTATGGTTAATTAGAAACGTTAGCAATGGTGTCTGTGATAAATATTGATCATTAATTTGGCTGCCAGCTCTGATTTGGTCTCCAAACAGGAGAAATGAAAAAAATGCTCCACAGACTTCTTTGTGCTGTCTATAGTGCACTTTGGGTTTTAATCACAAAACAGCTGCTCACAATTTTCAAATTTCTGTTATGGTCTTTAGATGATCATCAGAAGCTGTGACTGACTGCAGTTTTTTTCTTCAATCCACAAATGATTCATCTGACAGACGTATTTTATTCATTAAAATGTCATTACATCGCTTTCTTACTGCACTGGTCCAATAATATTGAGAATGTTTTTCTTTAGTTATAAAAGACTGCCTCATTTGGTTTTGTTGTGTTACATCAACATTTACCAGTGTGAAATGAGTTCTTTGTTGTCAAATGTCTGACTTTCAATCATGATCCCTATTGTGAATAAACTAAGGTTCATCTCCATGAAGTCACATCTCTCTGTTTCTCCATCCAGGTGGACCTGTGTTCTCCAGCCAACAATGAAAGCTACCAGGAACGACTGCTCCGCCTAGAAGGGGACAAGGAGTCCCTGGTGCTACAGGTCAGGGCCACCACTTTCTTTAAATTTGCTCATGGCCTGATGTCAATACATTCCTTTGATCGAGGAATATTAGTCTTAATATTGTTATTGTCACTAACTAAGCAGCTGTAATAAAAGAGAAAGGGGACCTTACACTTTAGACCTATACAGTTTTTGTTTTGTAAAGTGGGTCAGGGTTAGGGTGGCCTTGTAACGTGGCCTTGTAACGTGGCCTTGTAACATGGCCTTGTAACCTGGCCTTGTAACCTGGCCTTGTAACGTGGCCTTGTAACATGGCCTTGTAACCTGGCCTTGTAACCTGGCCTTGTAACCTGGACTTGTAACGTGGCCTTGTAACCTGGCCTTGTAATGTGGCCTTGTACCCTAGCCTTGTAAAATTGCCTTGCAACGTTGCCTTGTAACGTTGCTTTGTAAACTGGCCTTGTAACCTGGCCTTGTAACGTGGCCTTGTAACCTGGCCTTGTACTCTAGCCTTGTAACCTAGCCTTGTAACATTGCCTTGCAACGTTGCCTTGTAACCTGGCCTTGTACTCTAGCCTTGTAACCTAGCCTTGTAACATTGCCTTGCAACGTTGCCTTGTAACCTGGCCTTGTACTCTAGCCTTGTAACCTAGCCTTGTAACATTGCCTTGCAACGTTGCCTTGTAACCTGGCCTTGTAACCTGGCCTTGTAACCTGACCTTGTAACCTGGCCTTGTAACGTGGCCTTTGTACTCTAGCCTTGTAACCTAGCCTTGTAGCATTGCCTTGCAACGTTGCCTTGTAACCTAGCCTTGTAACATTGCCTTGCAACGTTGCCTTGTAACCTGGCCTTGTACTCTAGCCTTGTAACCTAGCCTTGTAACATTGCCTTGCAACGTTGCCTTGTAACCTGGCCTTGTAACCTGGCCTTGTAACCTGACCTTGTAACCTGGCCTTGTAACCTGGCCTTGTAACCTGGCCTTGTACTCTAGCCTTGTAACCTAGCCTTGTAACATTGCCTTGCAACGTTGCCTTGTAACGTTGCCTTGTAACCTGGCCTTGTAACATTGCCTTGCAACGTTGCCTTGTAACGTTGCCTTGTAACCTGGCCTTGTAACCTGGCCTTATAACCTGGCCTTGTAACCTGGCCTTGTAATGTTGCCTTGCAACGTTGCCTTGTAATGTTGCCTTGTAACCTGGCCTTGTAACGTGGCCTTGTAACCTGGCCTTGTAACCTGGCCTTGTAACGTTGCCTTGCAACGTTGCCTTGTAATGTTGCCTTGTAACCTGGCCTTGTAACGTGGCCTTGTATCGTGGCCTTGTAACCTGGCCTTGTAACCTGGCTTTGTAACCTGGCCTTGTAACGTGGCCTTGTATCGTGGCCTTGTAACCTAGCCTTGTAACCTGGCCTTGTAACCTGGCCTTGTAACCTGGCCATGTAACGTTTCCTTGTAACCTAGCCTTGTAACGTTGCCTTGTAACCTGCCCTTGTAACCTGGCCTTATAACCTGGCATTGTAACATTACCGTGTAACGTTGCCTTGTGCCTGTGATCCTAGATTACAACTGAATATTTCCTCACACCGTCAACCTGTCTAAGCATGTGTTTACAGTAACTATCAACATCAGCGCACAAAGCAGAAGGTGGATAAGTGTGCTCTGCATGATGTCAGCAGGCTCTTGTGGCCTGAGATTCTATTAGCACTGATCTTCAGCAGCTGCCTGCTGCTTGCTCCAGGCCTTCAGGCGTCATGTTGGGGGGGACACTCCCAGGCTTTAAGGTGGAAGCACCAAGTTTTAGAACTAGGTGCATAGGTGCTTTTTTGAGTATAAAATGGATTTCAGTTTGTAATACTTCCACATATAAGAATCAACCAGTACTTGCATTAGGGACCCTACACACATGGTCAACTCACTGTTGGTTTTCTACTCTAATGCACCACCCTACTTGGTGGCTCTGGTTTATAAAGTCCCCACACACCTGGTAGTTACACATTGTGCCTCTTGGCCCACCTGTGATTGGTTGGCATTTGCGGTGACTGGAGCTCCCCCTGAATGAACAGGCTGCCGACAGGTTCCCTGCTACATGTCCTGTTTGGGTGCCTCTCCTTCAGGACTGTTTGTGTGACGTGTTGACTGTGTGTTAGCATTTAGTTAAAGAAGCTGATGAGAGTCAGCGCCTGTCAGTGTGTGGGATTGCTGAGTAAATGTGTTTTCCTCTGGAGTGAATGTGCTACTGTGTAGACACAAGGAAGAGAAAGAGACCAGAATATGTTGGTAATAAGACCAGTTCAGATGTGTGTTTGGGTATACATGAAACTTAGGTAGATAGTGTTTTCATTGCCACCACAAAAACATGTCCTATGGTTTTCTGTTTAAATATATGTATATATGCAGCAACGATTGCATCAACAAGAGCTTTTTGTGAATTCAGCTCGGTTTGTGGGTGTGTTTCTAATAGCGAATGCACCTATAATTGATTGTAGGTGAGCGTTCTGACTGACCAGGTTGAGGCCCAGGGAGAGAAGATCAGAGACCTGGAGAGCTGTCTGGAGGAGCACCGGAAGAAACTGGCTTCCACGGAGGAGATGCTGCAACAGGTGAGGCCGCCACACGTATCATGTCTGTAGCACACATGTGGATTAACATGTTAAAGATCATGTCTTAAGATCATGTCTTTGAATGAATGTGTTCGGGGGGTCAGCCCCTAAAACCTGGTATGCATTCTTGAGCTGATACAAACCTTCTCATGAAGCATTTGTAAAGCACATTTTTTTAAATCGTTCCAGGTTGAAAGTGGGAATCCAAACGTTGACTTATTAATTTTATTATTTTGTAGCGACTGTAAATGTTGGAAGATGCAGATGATGTGGCCTGTGTGGACTGCAGTGATGGAACAGTCTCAGTCACAGCTCAGGGTTTAGATACAACATGTAGAACACTACTCGCTGGGATGACTGGGACAGCAGATCCCGCTAGTCCATGTGAATGTGTACCTGGGCCACACCCCAAATTGCCCCCATAGCTTTAGCTACTGTGTATGGATGGATGTGAATGTTAGCTACCGATGGGCAGTCATCAGTG
Organism: Pungitius pungitius; assembly: GCF_949316345.1. NCBI lineage: Eukaryota > Metazoa > Chordata > Actinopteri > Perciformes > Gasterosteidae > Pungitius > Pungitius pungitius. Next base: position 9,388,285 of record NC_084905.1, read on the forward strand.
AATAGGTGCATGATGACATGTAGTGTAAAGAGTAGAAAAGCGCTGAACAAATACATCTACCATTTACTATTTACATAAGCTCTGCATAGTTGAATATGCATGTTTTAACAAAAAATTTAACCATTAGCAGCTGTGAGTCAGAGAGAGACCTCCGGTCCGTGTGTGTGGGGGGTAAGCCAGCTAAACTGTATTACTTTATGTTGTAAACGTGACATATGTTCCAAGATACTCCTAATTATACTGTGATTTAATATGAATTAGGTGAACAGGGAATAATCACGAGGTGACAAATTGCCTCTAATTGAAATCAATCAGCCCCTCGTTAGAGTACTTGGTTTTTACATCAGACATGTCAGACGTTGAAGAGGGGTCAGCGGTAGCTGTAAGATTGGACTGTACACGACTAAATAAAGGAGTGTCACATGATGTGACCTCCTCTGGCGTATCCCCTGATAACAAGGACTAAGCTGCTCATTACGCTAGCTCTTTAAATGTTTGAACAATAGTCCAAATCTACTCTGAAGGTCACCTCTTTGGTAGAGATCTGTGGACAGCTCTACTGCTCATACTGATATAACCATACTGTGCACGAGACACCGTCCTGACACTCAAAACAAGAAGGGTACCTTTGCATGGACCTTTGATGATAGACGCTGTTTTGGTATTTGAGATTCAGAAGAAACAATGTGTGTTTTAAGAAGACAAATACAAAGCTTTATTTTCAAGTAGTGACTTTGTGATCGTGAGGAAATATACTATACCATACCTATGTCCCTCATGGGGGGGGTCCAGCGTCTGTATCAGGGTGGTCACCTTGCCGTGGCGCTCCCACTGAACTGCAGGTACACTAAACTGCTGGTATAAAGCAGTGTGAATCCCTGTTTTTTACTTGACGTCAGTAATGAGGCAAACTATGAGGCGACAGCTCTCTGTATCACAGAATCAGCTCTCTGTTTGAGCCATCAACGAGCTCTTTGTCCTCTCCTCCCCGTTAGGACAGAGGGAAACCATCTCCAGGCCTCTAGGCCTGTGTCCTACTCTTTACCCAACTTGCTTTTATAAATCTCATGTATATTGCTTGCCCTTAACATCTCAAATGTAGGTCTCAAAAGAGGCTCTGTTTTTCTGTCAGGTGTGTGTGTGTGTGTGTGTGTGTGTGTGTCATATTCAACAGTTTAGTGTTACAGATGAGGAAGCCTCTTTAAAGAGATCTGTATGGATAATTCACCTGTTGCTCCTCATAATTAAAGGGAAGCAGATGTCAGGCAGCCGAGCTTTGACCACAAGTTCTGATAAATGACCTTGAAAGACTGCAGCTTATCCTGCTGTAAGTGACACTAGTGTTAGATTACAAACTGACAGTCAGCTGCCGTGACTTACGAATTTGTGTGTGTGTGTGTGCATGTGTGTGTGGGCGCTGAGCTGGAGAGATTATGAGGTTTTAGCTGTCTGTCTGTGGCTGTGGTGTTGACTCAAGAGTTTACCGTGTGAACTTTCTATTTGGATGGTGTGGTATCCCTCTGCGGGCTATAACGTGTTTAGTGTACCATGAACTCAGAGGGAAAATACACATTTAACATGTAGCTATGTACTTTATTTATATCAAAGAGTCTTTATGATCAACGCTGGAGAATCTCAATAACCATCGAATGCCAATGTATACTAATGATAAGTGGTAGAGCAGAGTCGTCCTTTGATCGAAGGTTTTATCTCCGGCTCCACAAGAAACAGGCTCTTCCTGCGGTTTATGAATGATTATTAATGTTGATGGGCAGGTGTCACTGTGTGTGGTAGCTCCTGCCATGTGTGTATGAATGGGTGAATGATGACATGTAGCAATAAATTGTAGTGACTTTGTTGAATCGTTTACTTTTTATCATGAGGTTAAAATGTAAAGGTGTCCTGTGGCATTCCCATCAGTCTAAACTGTACTTTGTACTCAGTGCTAAATAGCAAATGTTGATGCCAAACTAACACAGTGACCCGGTTACACACCATCATGAATGTCACCGTGAGCATGTTAGCATGCTGACGTTAGCATGTAGCTCAAGGTTGATGGTTGTTGTTTAATTTAGTTGTAGAATCCTTCATTTCTGTAGCTTTACTAAATGTTGAAATAATGTGTCTTCCACATGTATTCGGTTGGAAAGAAAATGTCTTTAATGGACTTTCTTTCTGTAGCTGGCAAATGTTCTAAAACAGTGCAAACAAAGAGGGAAACTGCCTCAACACGGATGAACCAATGGCAATCCACTTTATTTGATCACTTTCGTAATGGTTAGATTTGATGGAGTATATATTATTTTGGTTCAACATGCTTACATGAAAAGTCAGTCTGACTATAATACAGACTTTATGTAGATGTCTTCCATTGTGTATCGATCTTTATATGGTTGATTTTGAAGTCCTCCTAATGGCATTTAGCAATCGTGAGGTTGTTTTTTGCTAAGAACAAATAAATACTCAAGATGACACTTTTAGATTCCTTAAATTCCTACAATTAAATTTAATAAAGTAAAAATACACTGAAAGCGTTAAACTGGAACACCTGTCAATCATCAAAGGTAGCCCCGCCTTAAGGTTTGCCCTGCTTTACGGTCTGTCTCACTCTAAGCGGACCATACTCTACTAAATGAATTCATGCGAGAGGAAGTGGGATTATATGAGGAAACGAAAGCATAAGACACACTGAGAGTTGACAAGGAAATGTGTTTTGTATGACTCAGAAGAAACACACATGCCTTCATGTTCGGCAGCGTTTCTTTTTCTCTGTCCCATTCCAAAGAAGCACAGAGCTGTATTAATACTAACCCCCGCTTGCCTGTGTATATTTAGCTTTGTGGGGTCTGGGCCCCTGGCCTGCTATGCTAGTGTGGGAACAACATCGCCCTGAGAGGAGTAGCCGGCTGATGGCTTCCCATTGCATATCTCCGATATCAGTATGTGTGTGTGTGTCTGTGTGTCATTTCTTTAGGTGTGGTTTGTAAAAGCTCCAGTGCTCCTTTCAAAGCATCAAACTCATTTTTCCCCAGGAGCTGATTAGCAGGACGTCTCTGGAGTCTCAGAAGCTGGACCTGATGGACGAGGTGTCGCACCTCAAACTGGAGCTGGTCGGAAGGGAGAAGACACACACCACCACCCCGCTGCAAGACCCCGCCGACACCAGTCAGAACAAAGCCGAGGTACGAGGGATGCGTGTGTTGAATGGTGCTGCTGCTGCTGTTAGAGGGGTCAGTGGTCCCTGCAGCACATAAAGATAGAAGACACTTGTTGTTTAATGAACAATAGGCAGTGTCCCAACTCTTCTAGGTAAAAGTCTTTCAGAAAAGGTGGTGGCGTCACTGTGGTTAATGGAGGAAAGGCTTGTTTTGTTAGTCTATCCTAAACTAAACACACTACCTATTGTTTGGGAGGTGCGACGATTCAATCAATTTTTTCTAGTTTTAATGGCATGAAAAATGCAAATGTTGAATCAATGCCAAAACAGCAAAATAAAAGATCAACGCGAACGGGGAAATGGGATGCTAGTGGTGGTTGTTAAGGAAACACCAACTACATTTTCTTGCTCTTGTTGTCTTTCAGCTCTGTTTCTGGATTAACCAGATCAGCTGAGTTTATAAAGGTGAAAGCTGTTTTATAAACATTACAATTGCTTATTTAATTCTACTTTTTAAATATATGACAGAGAAAAACTATATTTAGGTTTTCGAGGGCTTTACAAATATATCAAATTAAACTATTACAATGAGTGCGATTGATAAACTCCCCAAAAATCATTGAGCCTCGGGGCCACATTGATCTTTCAGATGAACCTTCTTTGCAGCGTGATAACAAGGCTAGAACCCAAAACCAACACAAAAAACTCAGTGAGTTCTCCAAAGATCTTTAGTCCTCCTTTTTGGGAGGAATAAATGTGTTTATCTGCATTATACTGTATATCCACAAGAAGAACAGTAAGCTTTCAGATGCTCTACCTCAGATCCTTACATTTCAAAGTTAACATCAGTAGTCACTTTTTCTGGAGAGGCTTTGAAGCATAAACTGTTCTTACCTCACACATACACAAATAATGGTGCCCACACACACACACACACACACACAGATGGACTTGCATGCCACCCTAGTTGAGCAGTCTTCCCTTGTTTTTACTAGGTTCTTTGTTTAGACTTTGTTCATTGTGACAGCCAGCTGCTCCCCAATGACACCACAAGATACTGAAGCTACTCTTGTAATTTGGCACTGTGTGTGTGTGTGTGTGTGTGTGGAGAGGGGGGGGGGTAAAGCTGTCACAAGGCTTCCAGCCCCCATGGCAATGCATTGATAGAATAAACAGGATACAGTGTTTTTGTTGCAGAGCCATGGATGGAGCGTGATGAGCATGAGCTCCATGAGACGACGGGAGGAATGACAATAGATACTGTGGAAATATGGTTTTCTGTCCTGACAATACTGACTCCTCCGGCCCCTGCAAAGCTAATGTGGAATCAAGCTTCTGGGTCGGGCAAAAAGAAAAGTCATGTCAGCAGTTGGTGTCAGTGGTTGGTCAGGAAGCCACATTGGTCCACATTATGTGCGTGATTCATTCAACGAGTGAGATCCTCAGATGTACCCAGTCCAGTGACATTTGCCATACAAAACAACTATTGTTGCTCCAACAGATCACTGATGAGATCAGCTGTGGCCCGGCTGTGGATCCTTTGTATAGGTAACAGGAAGCCTGTGGTTGTTGAGATCTAAGAACACAAGGAGGTTGCTCATGAAGCACGCAGCCATCAGACAGATTGTGACCTATAGACGGAATATGTAAACCTATTGGTCTGCTGTGCAGAACAGGGGTAATCATGTTAGATTTAATATTTGCTTTCTCTACCAAGTCCAATTTCTTTCCACTGTGGGCAGGGTGTACCTTGCATTGTAGGCCCTGTCCTCAGTGTATGAATGGGCTCAATGTGGCTCAATCAGAGCATGAATGAGTTTGAATGGGTGAATGATGATATACAGTGTAAAAGCGCTTTGAGGGGTCAGTAAACAATGCATACACACCATCAAATCAAACATATCAAATGTTTCGCTTTGGTCCTGTTGCTTTGGCAGCTGGCGACGGTCTAGATTCTTGTCAGTAAGTGAGGGTGTTTGTGTGTGTGTGTGTGTGTGCGGTTTGTAACAGCTGCAGGAGGAATGACTGGCATCCACTTTGAGCATTCCGAGGGCCAAACACTTTCCCCACAGTGGACCACACAAACCCCCTGCTGTCTGATCAGCGCAGGGATTATTTAAACCACACATGGATCACTAGGCAGTTGTGGCTCATGGTCCTGTGACACAGAGGTTTACTGGTACACCAAGAGAGCGACCACATCACTGGGTGCATATGTAAAACACTTATAGTCCCCATCTGACATGTGGTGTCCTAGCAGCTTAGTGAGGAGAATAGCATCTTTAAACGTGATGATGATAAACACATTCTTTTACACGATGCTATGACATCTGCTGTAGGAGGGGCCTGGTCTGTCTCTAGGAGCACTGGAGGTGTGAGTGGTGACACTGGAATGTTTGACATGTTGCAGTGGGGCCAGTCAGGAAAAGACATGTCTCTCACAGGGAGAAGTTCTCTACTGCTCTCTGTTGTAATTCCTTCTTCTGCACCCACTTTTTAATTTGTATGTATGTCATGTTGTGTTGTTTAAAATGTGTGAAGTTTAAAGTTGCCTATAGAGGGGACAGTTGAAACAGCTTTGCCAAATGCTGAAACGATTTTTACAAAGTGTCTGAAATTCTCCTCTCCTACTCTCGCCTCTACTCTTGTCCCCTCTCATCTCCCCTTTCCTCTCACCTTCTCCTCCCCCCCTCATCACTTTTCTTCTTCTCATCTCCTTCACTGCCCTGCTTCTGTTCCTCATCCCTGCCCCCGTCCCAGTGTGTGGTAAATTTCATCAGTGAGCTCCAGGAGCAGATGTGCAGGTTTCAGGAGGAGATCAGCACTCGTATCCAGGAGAAACGGGCCCTGGAGGAGAGGGAGACCCAGCAGGGGGGTGCCGCAGGTGGCCTGACCCAGTGCGTCAGCCCTCCGGCTGGGTTAGCCGGCTCGGACTGGAGGAAGCACAACGGAGGAGAGACTGTACACGTAGGGAGACTAGATGGATGAACTCCTTCCCCTCCTTCCCCATCACTTCCTCTCTTCCTCTCTCCTCCCCTTTTAACCAGTCCACACACCACCCGGTATTTGGAACTTCCCACAGAATCAAACTAACAACCCTTTGTCTGCTTGCAGATGGTGTCGGGGTCATGCTCGACTGTGTCTCTTTTGAGAGACTTTTCAAATACTTCCATTCATTTGAGGAGTTTTTAAGGTTGAAGCTGAGTGGGTGACATTGTGGTCAAGTGAGGAACCCTACGTTAGCTACAAGTAGTGCGACCTACTGTAGGCGTTTCTCTGACTCCTCAAGTATTTGAAGCATTTGGACAAACACATTTCAGCGCTGATCTGGGTTTTGTCTATAAATCCTGTTGATTAGGGTTTGTGGACCGGCGTGGTGTTTTGATTTGATTCTACTTGCATGACAGTGGTTCCTCCCTCTACTAACAAAGCGTCATGAGCCGGTTTGCTCCTACACTGACCAGGTGGATGGGTTACCTTGCTGTTCCAATAACGGTGTGGTGCTGAACCAGGTTTCTTTGGACAGTGGCAGCTCTCAGTCTTGTTGGTGGTCCCCGGGTTCTTCCTCCTCCTGGTTGTTGGTAACTGCACGCTGTGCTACTTGTTCCACGAGGAACGTGTTTTTAACCACTGTATAGTTTGGGAGACCTTTATAACCACTGAAGTTGAACCTTCCTGTTTCTATGTTGGCATGTGCACAACTCAGTAATGTTGTTCATTGTGACGTTCAGATGGGATTCACGTCATTTCAGAACAAATAGGCGTACTCACTTGCATGTTTAGACTACTTGATATTGCTTCGAAACAGAAATTGGAGTAAGCAAAGCCGTGTCTTTTTTCTGTAGGATTTGCTACAAGAAGTGAAGCAGCTGAGGAGCAGATTGGAGGAACTGGAGGGGGAGAAGGGCCAATACGAGAGGAAACTCAGAGCCACTAAGGTACTCGATGACCACAAGGAGCTCACACACTGCATAAAGATGTAGGCCATGTGAAGGTGGTCTCTGTATCAAACTGTACCTATACCTATAGCCTGCTTAGCTACTAACATACTGGCATTACGTTACTAACACTATACACTAACCATCTGGAATCAGGTACGGACATTAATACTGGGAAGAATGCGCTGAGACCCCCCCCATCACGTGGCAGAGGCCATTTTGGGTCTTTTATTTGAGAACTGTAAAAATGGATAAACATCCACTCCTAGGAATAGTTAGGCATTTTGGAAAATGCATTTCATAAACTCACCGTAACCTCAAGGTTACTAAGCAACCACCAAAGGTCAGTGGTCTGAATGCTAGAGGTCCCCTCAGTGTGACAATATATCAGACATGTTTGTTTGAAATGTAACACATTATCAGCATAGAGAAGCTAACTGGCTGCAGGTAGTATTACATCACGAACATGAGACTGGTACTAATCTTATCAAGATGTGCAGCAGTCAGAAGCTAACCCTCGTGGATTCTAGAAGCCTGGAGAGACCTTTCTGAGCTGCAGTCTGCTTTTTATGTTGCTGTACATGACAAAGGGAACACATCTTTGTGAATGCAGAGGAGCTGTACAAAAGGAGACGGCGTTAGATGTAGCAATACAAATATATATTTAAAGACTCTTCTTTGCAGGACCAATCTGAGTATAAAAAGATTAACATGGCGGCAAGTCATTTTAGCTCTGAAGCAAATTGGGGATTTTGGTCTTGAAAATATAAACGGGGTTCGAAATGAGGGGGGTCTGCGGGGGTCCCGGACCCCCTATAAGTCATTAGGGACCCCCTATAAGAATTTATTTTTAGATTTTAGATACCCAGTGTAACGTAATGATTAGAAGAGTGCGTTTGTCAACATTTCTTGCTGTATGAGTATGAAGCCAAACAAACTGCCAGCTAACAGCAGCACATTCACAAACATATTGCTGAAAATCTACAAAACGCATCACAAATCCATTGCAGCGTTCACGATTGCATAAGGGAGCACTACATCACAACCACGTATGAAAACATGTATTCAAGAAAATATATTTTAAAAAAGATCGGATCGGGATTCGAACCCCGTGGGTCAAAACATCCTAAAGCCAACGAGCCCACTTCTCTACGCAGTGAACTATGGATATTCACAGATTTTCCTGTGCGGTACAGGTGTATTTACAGCCGTTATCTTCCGGACCGAATAGCAACTCGGATTTCGGTGCCTTATTTAGATGCCAGGAACAGTCTTTATAGACATCATTATTATTCAATCCAGCAGCTAGTATTTTACAAAATCCATTAACATAAGGGATGAGAAACGCCAGTTGTATTTCATCAAACCCTTTGAAGGTGCATGGTGCGGCCATAATGAGTACACCTGGTGGATTTAGGTAACTTGGTTAACTTCCTTGCTCAAGGAAAGAATGACCTGTTATCCATTTTGTCATGTCAGGGATTTATATAAGGTGCTGTAACTTTGTTGCTCCAGAATTAGAGGGTTACCTGTTTGATTATAGGCAATCCGCTCCTCCAGACACCACTACAATACTGGGACTAGCCCAAACCATGAAAAACAAGACCATTATCCCACCTTCAAAATATGTCAATATAATTTTGCCTGCAGTATATAGTGTAGCAAGGTAGTCTTCAGTATTTTTTATAGTTAGATTTTAGGGGACCCCCCAAGAGTCCTAAGTCATTTCGAACCCTGAATATAAACATGAATAAAATATATTAAATTCAATCTTGTCATGTACCCTAACACAGCAGAGAGTGTTAGATGTCTTATCTAAAAAACATCCACGGAGGAAATGAGGTATATTAGAAATGAATGCAAAGTAATGTCATGTGACCATGTTCACTTAATAAGAGATAAGTAAACCTCACATTATGGAAGCTAGTGGATGCGAAAAATTACATTTTGTTATTTTCACTTCCCCACGTCACAGCCAGACACATTTGACCGAGTTTAAGAAGACTCCTAACTCTCGGTTTGTTACCATTAGCGCCATTGCTTTCTCTGTGCTTCCTTCCTCCTCTTCACCTCCATCTCCGCGGCTCGCTCTCTCTTCCTTCTCCTCATCTCTAATCCCCTGTCATTACCCTCTTCCTGTGTCTCTGCTCTCTCCAGCTGTCCAGCTCTCACTCTCTCCATGTGTGTTACCAGTCGCTCATGACCCAGCTGTCCAGCCTCAAGCTGACGGTGGAGCACACGCAGTTGGAGAAGCAGCACTGGGAGGAGCGCTGGCGCGGCGCACAGGTGCCTCTCCTTCCTCCTCTTCTGGCTCTTGTCTTCTGTGTGTAACCCCGTCCTCCAATTAGCACCCGGTCCGTTTGCTAATGCTCCCTGCTTCCTCTGTGTCCCCCCTCTTCTTCCTCTTCTCCAGCAGTTACCTTGCTCGTTTGCTTCTTGTCTTCCTCGTCTTATTTCCTTATTTTGTGCTCACGGCTCCTCTTTTTCTTCAGCCACCGGATCCTCATTGTTTTGCTTTAGTTGGCATTTTGATGTAGTTTAACTTGCACACAATTCGCAAAACAAGTTTTTAAAGAAAATGGAGTCACTGAAAAAGAGATGGACAATGTGTGTGACCCACATCGGAAAGTGTGTCTTCTGCCGGACACGGTGAACTGAAGATAGACTGACCAACATCTGTAGGGTCGGTAGTCTTTAGTTCAGCACACTAACTGAGGGAAGCCAGTCATTCTGTTCCTCAGAGCTTGTGTTGATGAGGCAGCTGGATGCTCTTAGGTTTCCTACCATGCCACCATTGGAAGATGCAACTCTGTGCACCATCACATCGTCTCCAACAGCTCAGATGGGTTTGTCAGGAATCCCACCCTGAAACCAGGTGCAAGCCCATTCTCAACCACCGGGAAGTGCTGAATTTACAGAGGAAATCATGCCTTTGCTGATGGGACGGTCCAATAGGAGGAGGAGGGCAGCGGGGTCGCAGTCAAAACAAAATATTGACAGAGTGAACAAGGATACTAATGTGAGGGCAGCGCCTCGGGGAGAGAGTCAGTAGAACAGAAGTGAGTTAATGGGACTGGGGGTCAGTAATTGTAAGTTGACTTGAGAGCATGTGAGAGAGGGACAAAGTCTCGTCTCGTCTCAGTGAGTCTTGTCTTCCCAGTGAGCGGCTCGTCCTCAGTGATAATTTACAGCTTCTTCAGTGTTACAGGTGGCTCTCACATGTGCCATGAAACATCTGTAAATCACATGCACTCTTATCCTACTCCACAGGCACAGATTTCAGAGCTGCAGCAGCTCGTGGCAACCAAAGATGCTGAGATCGAATGTCTGCAGACCCAGCTGCTGGCCCGAGGCGGCTCAGCCAATGACAACACAGAGAGAGGTACTCACCAGTCACGGTACATCCACATCTGGCTGTGCAGACGTGTGCCTAAGAGACACTTACTGCAATTTCTAACCAAAATGTCCCTCTCTCATCTGCCTGTACTTGACTGCTCTCTGACTCTCTGCTGACCCCTGCTGTAGAAGAGGTGTATATCAAGCAGCTGATTAACAAATGTAAGGCATCATCTGCTGCTGCTCCAACCCTCAACCTCACTGTAGTCCAAGCTGCCTTGATTCAGTTCAGTTCAATTCAGTGATTGGTTCAGGTTTGGACCACAGCCGAGCTTCAGTTTGTGTTGGCTGTCGTGAACATTCCAGCTTCATTAACATGCATAAGGGGTTATAAGACACAGACGCATGTATAACCTTCAACGCACAGCGCCATCTACCAGTTAAGCTTCTGTCTCGTTTGATTTGGGACGACCGGGGCTCAGTGGAGCGCAGGGTCACCCTTCCATTAGTAGGTCGATCCCCGGCTCTACCTGTCCAGTTAGGACCATAACCCATGGAAATCTGTGAGGAGAGAAAGTATTCTGGGGTTAGTGATGATGTTTGAACACAAAGCCATTATTCCACTTTGCTCACTGGCTAGTAGTAGTAGTAGTAGTACTAGTGCTATTAAACGTTAGATTGGTGCAGTTCCCCTTTAACACAAGTTGCTCAGTGTTGAATGTGTGTGTCTGTGTGCTCTTATTTTGCTGCGTGTAAAAACCTAATTTCTGTAGAAGTGAGATCTCTTTCCTTTGTTGGTGTTGGCGTCACTGCTGCAGTGTGTCCCAGGTGATGCTGCATGCACCGTGCTGCTGTCAGTGTGGATTTGTTATGCTTGTTTACTACCATTAGCATGGCTGTCACGACTGTCGCTAACACCACATCATGCGCCCATCAGAGGTTCTAAAATAATAAGACACAAGGTTACTGTGGATCCAGAATAGCCTTGTGATGGCCGGTCTGTCTTTGTTAGACCAGGAATACCAGAGGCTGAAGGTGGGGATGGAATCTTTGTTATCTTCAAACGAAGAAAAGGTAAATTTAACCTGTTCATCACAGCACTGTTGGAGACACAATTGGAGACTTGACGGCCCCCTCATTCTGATTGATTACACAAACAGGACCGACGTATAGAGGAGCTGACCGTCCTGCTTGGCCAGTACAGGAGGATGAGGGACGCCATGCCTCTCACACAGGGTGAGAATGCTGAGCAAACCCTGTCCCCTCCCGCCGTGCGTGATCTCATGCTGTGCTGCTCTGTGGCGTTTCAGGGAGCAGCGAAGAGGAGCTGGGCGGCAGTCTGAGGCTCGGAGCCGTCGCGCTGAAAGCACAATCCTATTCTGTCAGGTCAGAGGTAAGATGAAGATGTCGTACTAGAAACGCTTCACGACCAATGACTGACATCTAAACCGATGAAAGTGACTAGTGTCTCTTCGTAGATGTCATCTAGAGGCTCTTCTCCACTGATGCTTTCTTCCTCTCTCTACCCGAGAGAATTGGACTTCAGGTATTAAAACTCAAAACACACACACACACACACACACACATCTAACAGCACCTATTAATCTCAGCCTGGTGTGCCAATTGTCGTAGCGTCCAGAACTCCATGGACACTCCGCAGGTGTCCACTGGGGACGCAAGCTTCTTTAATGGCTCGTGGTACGTAGAAGCTTTTTATACATGTAAAGTGCAGGCAGTAGGCATGACATTGTTCGTGATTGGGAAGTGTGTATTTGCGTTTCCAGGCATCGGTGCAGGTTGCTGTCCAGCAGCCTGGAGGAGCTGCAGAGTGGATCCTTCCAAAAGGTGTTCAGAGCTTTGACTGGCTTTCATCTTACTGTCCTTTTATCCAACTAATCCGACCTGCTACATTGGCTGCTTCTTCTACATGTTTACTTATTGAATGTGCCTGTATGAATGCTAAACTGCTAACTGGGTCCTGTCCTTTCTCTTGTGTCTGTGTTGGCTCCAGGCTGTACAGATCCAGCCCCTTGAAACTGAATCAGACACAAGGGCAGAGGTACTGATCTGCTGCATGCCTTCCCCCAGACTAACCTCAGAAACCTGTGTGCTGTGTGTGAAGCAGGGGGACGATCTGCAGTCAGTTCAAAACGCCAGCATTTTTAGAGATCTTCCTTAAAATGTCAACAGCAGATACAACTTAATAAGACATCAGTGGATTCCATCTGTTCACAAATTTCCACAAAGCAGTCCAGTTCTTCATTTTCATGGGAAGCTAAGAGGAACTGAGGCACATCCCTACACATGCATGACCACACACTGGAGGGTGGGGGGGGGTGCTTTTCGCCCACTTCAGCAGGAGCCAGATGGATAAAATGCTGCGTACATCAAAAGCGTTCTTTTCCTCAGATTCACAAAGCAGCATGTACATCTGCTGCTGTGTTATGGAAATGAATCATTGTGGAGCCTTGTGATGGAGCCCTGCTTCCTTCTCAACCAGCCACGGGGAATTCATGAGGAAATACAAATGTTGCATATTTACCTCATTAGACCTGTCGATGACAATGTGACAACTGTGTGACACCGCAACCATCAGTGATATGGTGGCATTCATTGTATTATAACGTAGCAAACATCTATTACACTACTACAAGCAACCAATAAGCATGGGTCAAGAGAGAGAGAGAGTGTGTGTGTGTTTGTGTGTGTGTGTGTGTGTGTGTGTGTGTGTGTGTCTGTGTGTGTGTGTGTGTGGGTGGGAGAGAGGAAGGAGAGCAAGACGACGCTCATAGTCACGTCCTGCGAGATCCAACCCCAGCGGTGTGCCTAACAGTATTTGACAGGGCAATGAGTCACAATGTGCACACTGGTGTGTGCTTGTGTGTGTAGTTAAGGAACATCATCATGGAGTCATGTTACTGTAACCCTTTCACACAGAGAAAGAGGAGATTTCCTCTCTTAGACGTGTGAACTAGCAGAGCGTAGTCATGTTTATGACCCTGGTGGCATGGTGGCCACGCCACAGGGACTCCTGGGGTTCACTGGGGTTCACTGGGGTTCACTGGGGCTCGGCCAATGAGGCGCCAGGGTTGTGGCTTTTTTTCCCCCAACACTCTCAAATGGTATTCAGTGTTCACACTGAATGGCTGGTCTGAGGTCCGTGTGAGGTGTTCACATGCTCAACTCGTCCTTTATATAATCCAGTTATGGGAGGAAGCGTCTGCATCCATCCCTCACCTGGATGCATTTGGAATCTCACTAAATCCATATTTATAGTAAATTGTGTGGGCTGTTCAGTTCCAATAGATGCATACACACACACACACACACACACACACACACATGACACGCTGAGGGCCTGGACATTAAGGGGCTTCTGTCTGCTGGCTTTTGTCCTCTCATTGGACCACGGTCATGCTGACTCTGCTAAGATGCAGGTTGGTCAGAGTGTCTGTATGTGATGCAACGGAACCAGGTCATCATGAAAGGCACTGAGACGGGTCGGAACAGCAGAGGAAATGTGATATTCTTTGAAACGGATGAAACTCCTTGAGTCTCAAAGTGTCTTCCCCTGTCAGCTATGAATACATGAATTAGAATAACAGACATTTGAAAGAGTACACCAGAAATAAGGCAATGTTGTGTTTTTGATGACCTCCAGAATGCTGAGATGGAGGTGAGCAAGTACCAAACTTTACCGGGGAAACTGAAAGGTAAAAACAGCGAGCTGAGAGCCGAGCTGAAAGGAGACCGAGGGCGAGATGGACACTATTTATCTTCTGACCAGGACCAGGACCAGGACTACAGTCTCAGTGAGTCTCTTCTGCCTGGCACTCCCTACATCCCACTTACCTGTTTGAATAAAAGACATTGAAGTCCCCACTGTCAGTGGGACATTGGGCCTCATGCAAGGACAGTCTGTAAAAGCCCAGTTATTTAGGGACCTTAGACTTGTGGGTTTTATCACTTTTGCTATTTAGTTTTTCTTAATGCTTCTCATGCTCAGACTCAGACTACGGGGCCTTCAGCAGAGACCGGCACGAATGGCCACTGTGAGGCAGATGCAAATGTGATTCATTATTTAATTACACACATATAGATATATATTAGAGGAACACAGGCCACAGCAAACGATGTGGGGAGAATCATTTGAACTTGACACTCACACAGATGTTATGTCATTACAGGATGTACTGCTGCTCTCTGTAACTTCTCCCTCCCCCGCCTGGGATGACTTGTGTATATTTGAGTGTTTGTGATGCACTTGCTTATGTTACCCATCTCATTTTGCTTCTCCATGAAGCCATTCTACACATACAGTATGCGTACTGATGGGACGCGATGAGGTGAGACGTTCAGGGCTTTAGTCCAGAATCAGACGCCACAATCATCCACCCGGGCCTGGATGAACCAATTAGAATGTTAAAAGTCAAAGGTCACAAAGTATGACAACTTGGTATAGTTCAGGGAGTTTGTGGTAAGTAAATCTCACTGAGAATTGAGATGTTCTGGACTAAGACAATAATATTGCATCATATAGGGGATACATATTCTTGCAAGAGGCCCAGTGTTTATCTAATATCATTTTTTACTGCCGAAAGCACCACAACTACAGAGAATAGAAAAAACAAAGTGATGAACATGAACCATATCTGTTGAATAAAATCCTGAACTAAACTAACGTTGACTATTTTTGAACCATCTGCTCCCCTGTGTGTCCTTTCCCTCCCGTCTGCTTGGCTCTCCTTTTCTCTCTTTGTGCTGCGGGTGCAGTCCGGTGCAGGAGTGCCAGTGCCCCGGCTTTAGGTACTGTATGCACATTGAAACGCCCGTACCGACAACACACTTTCAGAGAGAAAGAGTTGTTGAGATGTTGGCAGTCTCATGAACAAAAAAAGAGCAGATCTTTTTTTCACTGAGCATCAAGCTACTCCGACGCTGCCATTGTCATGACTCCATGAAGCACTAAGGCGAGGTGGAGGCAGTGAGTGTAAACCCACAAACCTGACGTCCCCTCAGCGAGAACTCGTCTCCCCCGCAGTCTGAGGAGAGAGCAGGTCGAGCAGGTGCTCAGAGAAAGCAAAAGACTCGTATAGATAGAAGGGGTTTGTTTTAGCACCGCCTTGGTTAAACCCCCGCAGGAGGGAGTTGAGTTTTTTAGCCTCTGGTCAGGGCTCCGATGGGAGGATTCAGTTTAGGAAGAAGGAAAGAAAATGCTCGTTCCTCTTGTCCTGATGGCTCAGGTGACGCCCCAGCATGTACACACACACAGACCTGATCCTGTTTCAGCACCTACCTGTACATTTACATGTACACAAATGTGTGACTAATCCTGGCTTCTGCTTTGCTTCTGCTGGCTTTCTCATCACTAACCTCCTCTGACTCAGGATCTCCTGGCAAACATGACCTCTATGGCGTTGGTGGGTATTGTATCTCAACCAGTATGTAGGGTCCTTTTTGTGGCCCGGGGAGAATAAAACAACCTGGGAGAAATGGTTTGTGGTGTGAACGGCGTAGAAGAGAAGCCCAAGATGCTTCATGCATGATTGTATTTGTAAAGAATGACATGCTGCAGTTGTGTGTGCAGCATGTCATTCTTTCACAAATATGTGAAGCAGGAGCAACATATTGGGCAGGATCAGTATGACATAAACATGAAATGTTCATCTACTGACCCGATACTCCCAGTCTTAGTAAACAATGAGTATGAGCTCTAGTACTTTCCAGGAAGCTTTGTGCTGTTAACAATGGTGTTCACCTTGTGGCTTCCAATGAAATAACTACAGTGGCGGACCCTGCCACCCTGCCAGGCCAAAGAACTTATTGTGACTCCCGGCTCTACTTCCTGGAGTGTGAGTTCTACTTTCTTTGTGTTTCTGTGCAGGGCATCCAGAAAAACTGGAGGAGAGTCTTCCGTCGGACCAGTCACCCCTGTCTTCTGGAGTGGACTCTGGGCAGCAGTCTCCGGTCTCACCAGAGGACAGGAAGAGTCACAGAGGCATTAAGAAGTTGTGGGGAAAGTAAGAAGATTCATCTACAATATATGCATATGGAGTAGCAGTGTCCTCTGGCTCGGCCCTCACTCAGACACAGACTCTGAGGCTCATCCGTGTTTTACTTGTTCTGCAGGATCCGTCGCAGCCAGTCAGGCAGTCCGGCCCAAGTCCACGACCCCGAGCTGGCAGAGTTAAGGAGGGGGGGCTTCAGAGCCACAGCTGGACCGAGACTGGCCCGTCCAGGGAACACACGGTAGAAAAGTGTCACGAGACACCGTCCTTTCCACAGCCTTCATTATTGCTGCAGGTTTTTTTTATAACGTTACACATCGTTCCACCGTCCTACTAGGACTCACCTCCAAAAGCAACGTTTACAGGATTCTTTGAAATTAAAATGTGATATTCGATGAACACTTTTAACTGCTTTACCTGCAATAGCAACACAACCAAACCCAATCTTATGTGAGGCTGAATTTCCCATTTGACTAACGTGAATTATCCACTGCAGCCGCCTGGACTGTAGGAACAATGCAACATATCTTCTTTATATCTGTTAAATGTCTGGCAATGAAGTCTAGAGATATAAAGATGGCCTTGTAGTTTCAACGTCAGTCTCTTCTTCTCTGTTTCAGAGAGCTGAAGGGGCCTTTTTCTAAGTGGAGCACAGATCAGGTGTGTGGTTGGCTGGAGCAGATTGGACTGGGCCAGTATGCCATCCTTGCGTGCCACTGGGTCACTAGCGGTGAAACCCTGCTGTCGGCCACCCTGCAGGACCTGGAGAAGGTACACCGACACCCATTTCCCCTCCCTCTGCCCGTCAGTTCAGTTCTACCTGTCTGCTCGTTTTTTCTGTCTGTCCGTCTTTTGGGAGTTTAGCTACGCCTGTCTGTGCTCTTCAACCTGCGTGTTAGTTTCGCCTTCAACACTGCCATACTGTCCACCTCACACCTCCTCCCCCTCTGTCTTTCTCACCACAACCGTTGGACTATAATTATAAGTCTGATGAGGATAAGTCTCTGACGGTTCTGATCCAGGCCAAGACTTTTTTTAAATTTACAGTCCGATTAGCAACTCGACTTTAAAAGACTTGGTGTTTCACAAGTAGCCGGTTTACAAGCTAATTCACAACTAATTGAAAGCTAAATCCCCGTCAGCTGATAACGGTGCTTTGGCCATTAGCTCTAAATTTTAGTCATCTGCAAGTCTGGAGCTAGATGGAATAAGTGCTCTCTCACGGTGTCTACAGGAGCTGGCGATGAAGAACCCACTCCACAGGAAGAAGCTCCAGTTAGCCATCAAGGCGCTCAGCAGCGGGCGTCCAGAGAAGTCTGCAGAGCTCGACTACATCTGGGCCACTCGTACGCACGGAAAATCACCCGCTGAAAACCACGCGTTCTGAAGTTCCCCTGCATTAATACTGTGACATTTCTGTTCCAAAGGTTGGCTCGATGACATCGGACTCCCTCAATACAAGGACCAATTTAACGAAGGAAGGGTTGATGGGCAGATGCTGCGGTACCTCACTGTGGTGAGTTTGCAATGAAAGATCAAATGATTAGTGAAATAACAGCTGCTTTCATGGTATTCAACAAAAATAAAGTCACGCAGAGCTGCTTACCTCTCAGATAATGCATGAAGTTAAAACTCTTGTTTTCATAGTCCAAGTGAAACATCAAGAACTTCAATTCAAAGGGACGGTATTTTCACTTCCTCTTTGTTGCCACCATCTCAGAACGACCTGCTATTCCTCAAAGTGACCAGCCAGCTGCATCACCTCAGCATCAAGTGTGCCATTCATGTTCTCCATGTCAACAAGTTCAACTCCAACTGCCTCAAACGCAGGCCCAGCAACGAGGTAAGCAGCTGCGAGTCAAAGCAGAGCTCAGGTGCTGGTTCACATATCTGAGCAAAGTCCACCACCTACACGGGTGTCTGCTGTCTGTGGCTCGTGTACTCGCAGTATCTCTCTCCAGCTCTCTGTGCGCTCACTTAGTACTGATTGCACATTGTCTTTTCATACTTGCTTTGGAACTGTAAAGGACTGTTTCCCATGAAAAAAAGCCCTTTTGAATGAAAGGTAAATGACATTGATAGGCAGCAGTATTAGCTTTGATACCTTGCTTTAATACAGAGCTTTTACTTTTAGAAATACACTCTACCCTCTTTGCTTTAATTATAGGCCTTGTTGACATTATTGCTAACTATCGTATGCAGGTTTTACACATTCTAGATTTTAGATCTTTTTCTTTTTCAAATAAAATATCAATACTCATTTTTCAAAACACTTTTGCATGGTTTAAGCCTTAAACGATGTATTATGGTTCTGGTCGCTGCATCTCTGGCTGCATGCAGCTTTGTAAAACAGCCTTGTTGTTTTTCTAGCTTTGCTAATAAATCCGTTTCAAATTGTACTATTTAAACACGGCAACATGCTCCCCACAAACCAAACACACACGTTTACCCTGGACTTCAGTAAAGAAAAAATTAGTAGTCCATATTTGTTTAAAAGTTCTGCCTTCTGCATCCACTTTCCTCTTTTTGGAATCGCCAGGGGTGACACAGAAGGAAGACAGGTTGTCAATCATGCGTCATCACCGCATTTTCATGTGCACAGTTGACGTGCACAATTGCGTGCACTCTGAGAATAAATGGGCTTCAAAATAAAAGCAATGCAGTTTTAGTCCACCCATAAGATAATTAGAAAATATGTTTTATTTTCTACTTCATGTAATCTTTCGTGGGCCGGTCAGAATCGTCCCACGGGCCATTCAATGCCTACGTCTGGTTTAAGGAGTGCTTTCACGCCATGAATCCTGCACTATTTGGTTTTTCAGAACCAATTTACTCCCAGTGAGGTGGTGCAGTGGTCCAACCACCGGGTGATGGAGTGGCTTAGATCCGTGGATCTGGCAGAGTACGCACCAAACCTGAGGGGCAGCGGCGTGCACGGAGGGCTGCTGGTGAGTAAACACAATCACGCAGTGTGTGTGTGTGTGTGACAGAAACACTGAATCCTACAGCAAGTCGAATGTGTCTCTCCTCCTACAGATGCTGGAGCCTCGCTTCAACTCCGACACGCTGGCCATGCTGCTCAACATCCCCCCCCAGAAAACCCTGCTGAGACGCCACCTCACCACCAACTTCAACAACCTGGTGGGAGAACAGGCTCACCGGGAGAAGAGGGAGTACACTGAGGAAGCGGGTTACACCCCACTCAGCATCACAGCTAAAGTCAAGGTGAGTGGAACAGAGAGTACTTGATACTGCATTGATATAACACACGGATCTCTTGCTGCATGTGTGAGAAAAAGCACATTAAACCGAGGGGAAGCCTTGGTGTGTCAGCTCAATTTAAGCTCTGAGTCCTACAGTGTGTTTAAGCCTGTGAGAGCAGAATAAAGCCCCTCAGCGTTACCACCCAGCCAACAGCAGCGCCCTGCGCTTTAATCCCCTCATTGCTCCGCTGAGGGAGCAGCAATCCAGCGAGACACAATGCTGATGAGCCGTCCATGACCTGGTCACTTGGATCCTTCATTTCATCTCAATGGACAAATAGAACCTCGTGGGCTAAGTAGAGGGTGGAGATCAAAAACACAGAGAGTGTGCGTAAGGGTGTGTTTTTCTGTGTATCTCCTCCTGGAGGAAGCTCGCCACAGTACCAAGTGATATCCTACAGTGCTTGTGGCTAATATCACAGTGGCTTCAGTCAGCAAGAGGAAGCTTGGAGGAGCCATTCATACACCTGCTGTTGCCTGCCTCTCACGTGCACTGAATGCAACACTAAAGAAGAAGAATGGATTACTGACTGTATACACACAGAGTTTCGACCATCCAAGCAAATGTATATCAGGTCACGTGCTCTAGCTGGCCACCAATGTCTGTGGAGGGTTAATAATGAGCATTGTAGATGTTAAGTTTAACTGTGTACTGTGTGTGACAAAAAGTGTTCATTTGAGTACATTTAAAACTTAAAATACACTTTAAGCTGAGATGAAACGACCAGACAACCAAGTAATACAAACAGACATATCCAAATTCTCAAGTCAAAAAATCCTAAACACGTTAGATCGATGGGAAAGGTTCGCAGCCCCTTAGTGACTCATTTCCCTTTTCCGTGTTTTTTCATTGTAGCCCAAAAAGTTGGGCCTCTCTAACCTGACTCAGCTCCGGAGGAGGCGGGCGGATGAATCCACGGACTACGTCTGTCCAATCGAGTCGTCCTCGCCTCAGTCTGCAGTGAACGGGGGGCGGCCCTACTCCGGCTTCAGATGCCTGAGCCCGATCTTGGATAGAGAGCCCGAACGCTCCAGGGACCAGGTGGGGCGCGACCACAGCAGAGCAGACGCATCTCCGTTAGGACAGCTGTGACCTCAACATGTGTCCCATCAACCGCTGCCACTGCAACCGCTCTGCTTCCTTTGCTTGCGGCCCATAATGCCTCCGCCCATCCCCTCCTTGCTCCTCTAGAGCCCTGTGCCTTAGTGAAGAGATTCAGAGACACCATCAATCTGCACACAGATCTCGGTCTCTGACCTGTGCCATGATGGAGCGCATCATGAACACAGCTGAACTCTCTGACATCACTTCCCTCTGATCTATACACCAGTATATATTGATAAATCTGGCTGTGCAGTATTAAGCCATCACTCTAACACGTGTGCATCACCAGTAAAGGATTTTATATGTGTGAGTCTGTCATCCCACCATTTACCCCTTTAATACCCTTGTGCTAAGTGGTCGAGATGAACCTGTGCAATATTTGCATAATAATCATGGCAGGCTTTATTTAATATTTATGTCCTTGCACAGCTGATTATTAAACGGTAAGACGGTGGTCGTTTTCTACTGTTATTTTCATATTTGATGTAATAGTATTTTTATAGGAAAGAAAATCCTGCTCTGCTTAAGAAAGCTCACATGTGGTCATGTAAATGTATAAAGTTTTACTAAATAATTTAATAAACAACATCAGACAAAAGGGTGATTCCTTCTTTCTACACAAAAGGCAAAGAGGGGAGATTTCATTATCTATTCATTTATCTTGGATGTACACTATTAGGGATATATCCTTTCCTCAGGAAGCATTCAATACTTCCTGTGTTTCTCTTCTTAAATCACCACCACTCCTAGAGATGAAGAAAAACTCATTGACTTTAACCACTAACCTGCATTCAGCATTATCATCATCATCACCCTCATCCTCATGGCTGTTTATGACGCCAGCTTGCACACTGCGGACCAATCTGAGCCAAAATGGCTACTGACCATTACCATGGTAATCCTACTTGGAAGTGCATGTTTGAGATTGGCTCCGTCAGCATGAAGCTACAGGTACCAAACTGCCGCATTGTATAGTACACTCCTGTGTACTTGAAGAAATAGAAACCAATACATATAAGAGGTAAGTCATCATTGTTTCACAGGAAGTGTGTGTGTGTGTGTGTGTGTGTGTGTGTGTGTGTGTGTGTGTGTGTGTGTGTGTGTGTGTGTGCGTGTGTGTGTGTGTGTGTGTGTGTTGCAGAAGGCGATCACAAAGGGTACCATGTTGCAAATAGAAGCTCTCTCTGAAAGCATCAACAACCTCACAGTAAGCACACACACACACACAAACGCACCAGCTGCTGGTAATGACTCATGCAGCTCACTCACACACAAGATGCTCCTCATGCTTGTAACAGACTTCCAGTGACTCAGATGGAGAACTGTGGAGGGAGAAACCATTAAAACCAGTGACTTACTGTGACTGCCCGAGTAAAAGCTGCTATTTTCAATGTACAGTCAAACAACAAATTAGTAATGTTTACCTTGTTATTATTAACATTGTTACTACAAAATTAACAACAGACGTTGAACATTTTAAATAATAATTGGTTTGTTTTATGACAAAAAAGCTGCTTCTTGTCGCTGAGCTGGCCTGTAACTGGTTGTGCTGTGAGCGGTCATGTTGACATGTTATGTGTAGAATTTCAGAAAGAGCTGGTAACATTTTCTACAACTAATAATACCTATGTTGACACTGATAGTCTTTCTTATGGTTCTACATTCCAAATCAAGACCATACTTAAATCCACGTTGACTTGAAATAAAAAACTTGCTTGGTGTGTTTTTTTTGTTTGTGTTTTATAAAGCAAGGTGGAGGTCTTATCCGTTAATCCCCAGATCAACTAAAACGAATTGTGTAAACTGATCTCAGCTCAGTGCTGAACAACAACTCGTAAGCTATCTAACCCATTACCACTCCCATGATGCTTTGCTTCCAGTACCTGCTCAGCCGAGACGAGCTGCAGAAGGAGCTGAGGCGGTCTCAGGTGGATAGTTTGAAGGATAATGACCTGATTCTGTTGGCTCACTAATGCTGTCAACCCCTGATCCTCGAGACCTGGCCTAACACTGTGGGGTTGTTACATCCAGCTGCTCTCACCTCAGAGTCCCTCTGAAGTCACTCTGTGCCGGACTCAGGAGCACCAGTGGAAACAGTCATCATGTGCCACTAACAGAAATCTTTGTTTTCCTTTGTACAATAACTATACTGTTACTCATCAGCCCTTTGGGGTATTTATTTTACTGTTTCCTTTGTTTATCTATGCAATGTGCCCTCAAAAGATATCGCTGTTTACTGTGTATACTCTGCTGCTACGTGAATGGGAAGAATGGGGCATCATGACAAACATGTGATATGCAGAAAGGCTATGATATATTTGATGAAAAAATAAATGATCAAAGGTCACAGAGGGAGGTTCAGCCACATACATTGACATTTGTGTTGAGTTCCTCAGGAGGATCACATTGAAATGTAAAGATACCACCTTTGTGTGTTCACAAAACGCTATAGAGAAAGAAGATAATTCCTCTGGAATATGGTTGATGATGACCTGAATTCTCTTCAGCACTGTGTCCAGGGAAAGTGCATAGGTCAGTTTGAGTTACAGAATATTGGAGATATTTTTCAGCATTAAAAAAGTAGAAATGTATAACTTCTAATTAAACACCCATAGTAGTAGTGGCAGTTGTTGGGAACGGTGTAGGGGCTTGATAGCTAGCGTGAATTTACATCATTGACATCAAAAGAATTATTAATAGTCACTAAGAGAATTTACAAAATACAAAAATGTGTATCTGTGTGAGAAAAGGTAAAATGTGAGTGAAGGGGCTAGCTGGAAACTAACAACCACATGGCAGGCTAGCAGAGGTGTGGCTAGGAGCCTGTGTTTTTTCACCATGTGTGTTCCTTGCATGGTTAAACCTCTGTCTGTAGGTAAATCTATATGTGTGGAGGCACATGTGTGGTATCTGGTCATGTGTCCGCTGTGCCTCCTGCACGTTGCCCGCCGGCGGCATGTAAACACCGAGCAGCATGAATGAAGCGAACTCACGAGGGGAGTAAAAGGGTATGCAGGTATGGGTCTCTCCTCTCCAGCAGATGAAGTTGGTTGCTCAGTGAGCGCACGTTGGAGAGAAAGATGCCTGACAGCGGTGTGTGAGAACCAACGAGCCAAGAGACCGATCCATTGACAGGGTTCATAAAAGGAGAACATACATTTTACAATTACATTACATTTTCTGCTATATATTTGGGGGGGGACAGATTGGTATTTTCTCAATATAAAGAATGCGTGGTTACGTCCTTGCTCAATGATAAGGTTTGGTCTGAGACGTGTTGGGCTGGAGAGGACTCCTGACAGCAGGAAAGCCTGAATTGTTTGACAGAGTCAAACTGTAAAGATTGTTTGTTGGAGCTACTACAGTCTTTACCTTTCACCGACCAGAGTCGGCTCGCAGAGAAAAGGGTCCTGGAGACGGGTCCTATAATCGACGTGAGTCGATTTGGAAAAGAACGTTTTTAGAGAGGGAGTTTCTCACACATAGGTGCGAGGACCAGTTCCTTGGGAAGGTGTTATGTCCTGTAGCAGCAATGCATTCTATTGGTGCGTTTTCACCGAGCGGTACGGTACGGGTCGAGTCGGTACGGGTCGTGTCTGTTAACCATGATTTGGCGAGCGTTTCCACCGCCAACAGTACCCTTACTTGATAGGCATGGTGTATTCCAGAAAGTAGTGGTAACGTCACTTGATAGGTGTGGTATTGGACGGAAAGTAGATTGACGTAATTCGATCGCGCGAAAACTGAAAGCTAACCGCAAACAACAATGGAGGACATACAGCCGATCCTGTTCTTGCTTCTCAATATGTGGCTGTTAAAGTAAATGCTGCGCAGCGACATTGTTACGACAGTGTTGTAGTTTAAAAATGGCGCCTCGTGTGTTGTCTTTCCCCTTGCGGCACGCGCAAATGACGACACTCTTTCAACCAATCAACGTTCTACAGTGAGTCTAGCTCCACCCTTTAGTACCAAACAACTGTGCCAGGTACCCCAACCGAAGTGTACCCAAAAAGTGGTACGGTACGGTGCCGATTTTTGGTACTTTTCTCAACTTTTGGCAGTGGAGACACAAATAAAAGGGTACCGACCCGACCCGTACCGTACCGCTCGGTGGAAAGGCGCCATAATAGTCCGCCTGGGGTTGTATGCTATGCTGGGAACACAACACTGGTAATCAGATACCATTGAGCTGAGTTGGGGACGGTGCCACCATTACATAATCCGTTCACTGAAAACACCTACAAGTTCTTATCTTTCTTGCAAGGCTAAATGAATAAAAAGGCACTATCGCCATTTGTATCTTAAAAGTGATAGAATGACATCTTCTATCCTGAAACCCTCACATCGGCACAGGAAAAACTCACCCATAATGGAAAAGGGGAAGCAGAGTCTGTGAGAGATGCACATATTGACTCGAATAGCTGGGTCAAGTATCAGTCATAATTGGACGATCAGGTGTCAGATACTATTATTAAGTTCAGCACATTTACATCTTTGTATTTGTTACATTTCATTTTACAGTGTTAACAAAACACCGTGTTAACAAATTTGGGTCAAGCCTAATGTTCCCTTACACATCAGGGTGATACCAGTCACTTCCACATCGTGAGACACACAGCTTATTAATAAACAATAGTATCTGTAAACAGTATAACTCTGGGTACTGAAAAAGGTCTGTAAGTCCCTACTGTGATGTGGAAGGGGTAATTTGTCGCGATGAGGACACAGAGAATTCTCACTCATCGGCAGCTGTTTCCACTGACAAAGGTCCGATGAACTGAACACTCACACAACATCAGCGAGACACTGAGGGAAACTTACTGGTGAACACAGTGGAGTACGTAGCAGCTAAAGAGATACACGTTTTCTATGGAGATGGGGTTAAAAGGATGATATATCAGTTATAAAAACTGCAATAGTGTTGATTATAGTCAGCAGAGCTTTTAAGACTCCGGGCACTTAGTGATGCACAAAGCCCCCTGTTTCAGTATGTTATCTTTCAGCTTCATATTTACAGGCTGGAGAAGAAGCTTTTTGAGTTGCCTTGATGCATGACTTGTACATCTGTCAATTCTGTCTTCTACTTGCAAGTATCATTTAATAAATGTATTGTTTAATGATTTTACACCGGTGTCGAGTAACTATGTGTTAAAAAAGAAATGGAAATGTTGGTCAATGTATCGTTACTGTGTTTAGTAAAACTCTTGAACTAGGCACAAAAGAAATGTTTCAACATTATAAAATGATGACAATATTTGTTCAGGTATCAGCACAAATAATGCATCATTTCACCCTGTTTCTGTGCAATTCCTTTTGAAAAGTTATGATCAAACCCTTCAGGCAGATCCCAGTCAACTGGTAAGATGAGTCTTTTGTTGACTTACCTAAAATGTGACAAGTTACATACACCACACCCATGCTAACGCTGTTGGCAAGAACCCCGGGATAGTTCACTTTTTTCAACTGAGAATTCTGTTCACGTCAGGAGACGGAAGACTGAGCCTCACATACGGCACCATACACACCTGTGCATCTCAGCAGGGCAGCTTTGGATCTGCAGAAACCTCCAGACACATCCTGGTGAGTGCCTTTAATCAATTTAGATAGCCAACATGTTACTCCCACTGTATTTGTGCATTGCATACTGTAGGTGGACAGAAGTAGAAAGAGTACAGTAGTACAGGAGTGGCCGATTTATAATAAACCACACAAATAGACAACCATGTATTTAACATTAAATAAAAGACAATATGGTAGGACAGCATAAATACAGATGTACCTCAAAATTCCTTTACCAATAATCTTTCCAGTGTACTCAGGAGACTGATCCCTGATATCCATTATCAGTCCACGATGGGCCAGGCCATGAGCAGACCCTACTCTAACCCCTTCCAGAACTCCTCTTTTAAGCGCCCGTCCAATGACCAGAACAAGTCCCTTCAACCGAGCATCTTCGCCACACTGAAGCCCTCCGTTGCTAAATCCAACAATTCCATGCCTCTTTTCAACGACTGCATCACTGCTGCCTCATCCAGAACTCAAGAGTACCTCCTTTTCAAAGACCCAGAGGATAAGTTCCACCCAAGCCCTGAGGTGCTCACCCAGGTTGGTTACTTTTACAGTACCTCCGTCATAAGAATTCCATAAGAACTCTTTTTGGTAGTCTTTAAAACTTGTCTTCCAACAGGTCTTCCTGATGACATACATCTCTCAGAGTGTAAGCCTAAACATCACAGACACCTTCAACTGCACGGCCATGACGCCCGAGCAGCGCATCCTCCTGGGGGCCGACTGGGTCTGGGCCATGCTGGAGAAGCCCACCAAGAACCCTCAGATCCAGATCGCTGTGCAGGTCCTACACCTGCACGACAGGGAGGAAGCCCAGGAGGATGGAATCCCCACAGAGGCCCGCAGCGAGTCAGTCCAGATCGCCCAGAAGGAGTCCAGCAACAAGACCATGTACGAGAAGATGGTGGACTTCTGCACCTCCATCGGCAAGGACTGCTATGCCCTCTTCTTGTTCTTTGGGAAGAAAAGTGACAAGGGCAATATCTATGGCGTCCTCAGCAACAACTTTGAGGCCGCTATTGGGAAGTGTGACCAGATTGACAGAGATTTTATTGAGAACTTCTTCAAAGGCTCAAGGTATCTCTATACGCCTTCAGGAATGATGCAGGCCATTGTCACCAAGAAAGAGGGAGACTCTCTCACTCTCATGATTAAATTTAGCTGAGTCAGAGGGACTCTCTGGAGGTACCAATAACTTAATTTATCAATTAACTGTATGTTTTTGGGGGTTTTTTGGGGCCATATCTGGAGGAACAACCTGACATTATAAGATGTAGTGTTTAAATTACAAGAGAAGGTTGTGTTATTTTCTTCCAGGTGTTTATTTCAACTGCGGTGCATCAAACAGTTGGACTCAAACTCCCAGGTGTTCTATTTGCTGATTAACAGCAACATTTTCAAAAAACGTTGCATTGAAGACAAGGAGGACTTTTGGTGTGTACTTCTACTTTAAACTAGTCTGCGTGAATTGTTGTTTTCTTTCCATTTATATTGTATATTATTGCATTATTGTAGGTGCGTTAAAGCATTTGTGTGACTAAGTGTGTGGCGTATCTGCATTAGCTAACGTAATTGAACAGCTGATGTTTAACCTTTTACTGACATACGGCATTTAGAGTCAATTCTGAAAGGATGAAGATATTAATAACAAATCTTTAAAAATATACACTATTAGAACTTGTTTGTAATGACTTCTTAAACATGAAATAAATGTCTAAAAATGGTGGATGAATTGGAAAATAGTGTAGTGTAAATGTATGTTATTATATATATATATTAATATATACACATTAAACTGCAATTTGAGCGTTATCATTTCTTTACTTATAACATGTTAGTGCCTTTTCGTTACACTCTTGTACAAGGTAAGCGGCCTATTTAAACCAATCCCGATTCTTCATATGCTGACATTCCTCCTACAGGGGGAGCAGCCTCCCCTGTGGAGGAGGTGAATGTGTAGAAACTGAGGTCTCATGGTGTTTTATAGTGTGAGACCTTTCCAGAAACTATGAAAAATACAATCTATTTCAGATTTATTTATTTTAAAAAAAACACTACATACAAATATCCAAAACAAAGGCAAGTTTACAAAAAATGTAATTTAATATTTGGTTTCTTGAATTATTGACCAGGCCACACTAGAGACACAGTATAAAAACAAGAGCAGCGTTCTTATGTTAAGACCGACCAATTTCTTGCAGGCTGGTATGACACGGCAGAGGAATTCCTAGTTTAAAGGGACAGTGTGAAGGATTATTTATTGACATCCAGATCCAACAGATTCCAACCAAGTGAAAACCCATTGGCTCACGCTTCACAGGACGGCGGTAACGAAAGCCGACAACGAAGAACCCGAGGAACCTGCTAAGCTCCTACTTTAGGAAGTCTGAAGGCTGCTTGTGTTAGCGCTCAGGTAACGTAGCCCCTCCATGTTTATCCGTTCTGGGCTACCATAGAAACATGGCAGACTCCGTAAACAGGACACTTTTTTCCAAGTTGATCTGAAGGGCTTGTAAAAAGTAATGAAAACATAAAGGTTCTCACTGTCAGGTTATTATACACTTAACATAACACAAGTACACTCAATTACCATTTAAACGATTCAAAAGTGCTGTGCTATCTAATCTAAAAGGCACAAATCAGAATTGTTATACTTGTTTCAAACTGAAATTCACATTTTCTTGCGAGGAGCAGGAACATTCAGTTCAGCTTATTTCTTTATGAGCCATGAAGGCCTCAGAGACGGAATGGCATATAAGTAGAGCCTGAAGGCCGGTCCCTTCATAGTTCATCCTTCTTACTAGCTTCTCCTTTGGGGATCCTACGCTCACATGTGCACATGGCTGAGTGGTCGTCGGGCTGAGGCACCAGCTCCATGTCGGCGTGCCGCGTGGGCTGCCCGACCTGCCGCTCAGAGTACATGTGCATCACTGTGTAGTAGTAACAGTACAGTCTGCTGGGCTGCAGCAGCTCGCGGACTGCTGTCTGACCGGCTCTGGCCATCTTTTGTGCTTCGGCGTCGTGGTCTTTGGCCCATTGGATTTTTTCCAGAAGGTCCGACAGGTTTCTCCGGACAGACAGGTAGTGAGTGCCTGCTTTCAGGTGGCCGTAGAAATATTCATAATACGGCGAGTCCTGCTTCAGAACCAGACTGTTTCCCAGCATGAGGTAAGGAAACCGATATGCCGCCACGGTTCCATCCACATTCACCTGGTACTTGTACTGAAAGAGTTAAACCATTTTCAACATCCAGCGATTCTAAAATTGAGTGGATTTCTTTTATTGTGCATTCATATCTCAAGGCCACAAGAAGATATACACAATAATTTAAATATAAATTTATATAACAGTTAGTATTATCGTCCACTTAGTTAATTGAGCCAATTAACCAACATAAACCACACACTGTGGCTCTCCTTACCTTGAAGAAGTCAAAGAAGCCAACCAGCGGCGCTTTGCCCACTTGTTTCTCCCGGTCTCTGAAGAAAAACCAGCCTGTGATGCCCGCGTCCAGCAGCTCGGGGTTCGCCTTGGACAGAGAGACCAGGTAAAGACGCTCCTCTCTGCTGTCCCTGCCGCGGAAGAATGCCCGGTCCGTTTTGTTGGTCCACGGAGGCCCTGGAACAAATGAAAGGAAGTGTCACGATGTAAGGTGCATAGCATTTTATGATCAACTACATATGGGTCGATAACAAGGAAAGCTAAACTGATCCAGTGTGCAGGTCAAAATATCTATGGAATGTAATTCCATAGTTTAAGTCAGGGCTGAATTTGTGCACAGGACACATTAGTGTCTCATAAGCGTTCAACCTCTTTCCACATCCTTTGGTCTCTATGTGACCTCAGTGTGGACTGTAGCCCCAAATCACACTGAACTTCATCTACGAATGTACATACACTAAAAGCTGATTTCTTTAGCCATGAGAGGTACCTGCAGAGAACAGACCCAGACTCCTCCAAGCCAGTCCCCAAACCCCAATCGGTTTGGAGACTCATCCTCAATCTATTCATCACGTTACCAGAATACGCCAGTCGTTCGTCGACCACGTCCCGGAAAGGAGCGATTAACAGAACAGAAACACCCAAAAGACAGAAACGCGATCCCAAGAGGATGTCAAATCGCATTTTCAACATGAATAACCACTATTGCAGAGACAGTTTAAATCAATTCTGTGGATTAGGGAGCTTGTGTGTTACCTGCGTTTCCCTGGACGGACAGCAGGTCATTGGTGACACCTCTCATGGTCTCCAGGGTGGAGTGTGTGACCTCATAGGTTGGAAGGACAATGTCCCGCGTGTCGTCAGAGCCACACCACGACAAGACCGGCACAGCGTCCACCTTCCTCATCTCCAACGGCCAGTCGCCAACGTTGATGTAGAACTCGACGTCAGGCACTCGGACCTTCATTAAAGATCCCAGATAAAGACTGAAATGAGGCACGTGCGTTAAGATATTTCAGATTTCAGTATCACTTCTGCAACCGTACCTTCCTGGTGAGAGATAGCAGCATTTCATCAGAGAACATCTTGAAGTCGGTGTATTTCCCTAGCGTGCGGCGGTACAACTGGTTGTTGATGATGGCGTAGTGGATGAGGCCTCCTCTGTTGGCGAAGCGCTGAGGCACTTCCTCTCGGAGTCGCCACAGGTCGATCTTCGGAAAGGCTTCAAAGTCTGCGGCGGCCCGAGCTTCCTCTGCGGGACACCGCATGGCGCTCTGCCAGACGGAAGGCGAGGGCTCTGGACAGTCGCAGTACTCGTGGTAGACTGGACCTGAGCGTTAAGACACCCCGCTCAGCAGTTAGACGAAGGGGACGGAGACGCCACCTGTCCCACCTTTCCTGCATTGTTTCTCTCGGTGCAAGGCTAAACACCAACCTCGGATGGAGTAGGGCGACTTGGCCACAGCAGCGTCTTGGTGGAGGACTTCCAACCTGAGGCCCTTCAGCACGGTGCCGTAGAGACGGTACCTCACCAGGAAGGACCCGTCCCCCCGGTCCAGAGGTGGGGGGACGTGGATACGGATGTGCTCCTTCGGGTCCAGCGGACTTATTTTCACCTGAAAGGTGTCTTTACCTGAGCAACACACGGGCAGAAGATGTCAGTGAGCGAGCCCCCGTGGTTGTCTTTTGTTGTTAGCTGAGCAAAGACCCCCACTGATCTCCTCAAACGAGCACTACGAGCAGGATCCGTGGGACATGTTGGGTTACTACACCGTGGGGGGCTCATTCATCACGTCGCGCCGATAAGAACTCGATTTACACCCTTGTTGGACGTGGTTTAGGTTTAGTGATGGCTTACATCACAAAATACTTTTTTTAAAGAAGTATACACGAGGAAATGAGCTAGCTTAGCCACTTTGGAGCATCCGCCCCAGCGTCTACGTGACCACACGTCTGACACCCGGACTGCCCGGGGTATGTGCTCGATTTACCTGGAGACAGAGTCAGGTTTGCTCCGTCGGAACCGACTGCCTGGATGAAGAAGTAGCGGACAGGTAGCACCACGGCGGGGCTCAGCCCGGGACCCCAGATGAGACATCTCTCCGAGCTGATTCCTCCGCACTCACATACCGGGGAGTTTACGCTGAGTATGACCACCAAAACGATACAACTAATAATGAAACCACCCCGAGAAGGCGTCACTAAGTCTGTGCTGCGCTCACACACCATGGTCCTACAACTGCGAGCAGTTACCTTACCGCGCAAATAAATTAAATATTGACTTTAAAGTTTTGATAAAAACTCCTACGGCGACATGATGGTGAAGACACGCCCACACTGTGGTGATGCCTTCGCTGGATGTGGGAAATGTGAGCTTCAGTCCTCCCCTGTTGTGTTGAGAAGCACCACAAGCCTCACTCATTTGTTGTGAAGCATTGCACCACAGTGGTTGACCTAATGACCTCACACAGAAATAGATATTTTAGATTCATCATTTACCATACACATATCAAACAATATGCTTAAATCTAAGTAAGTATGCATTACATTAAGCCCCATCTGTTGGCTCGTCCTTACACATTTGCAAAAAAAATCTTTATAATTCATACTGTCAACTTTTCACATTCCTGCGCATTACTGTACAGCTCTTTCACATGAGTGAAAGTATACGGCACATAGTTCAATAATATTTTGTAGCATGAAGTGATCAACGCTGCTGTTTTACATCTTTATTTCATGTGAGTTCCCATTTTAGCCTAAAGACGTATGTTATTAAAGATAGCCCTACTGTTGATGTAGTGCAAAAGGCAATGAAAGAGTTCCTAAATGGGTACCCATAGAAATTGTCATAGTGATTTTAAGGGATGATTTAGAGAAACGGGTTTGCTTCTGCACCGGAATCACACATCACACTTAGTTAAACAACGTAGCATTGAGAGGTGATCACTTAACCAAAAATAGACACAGCCGTTGCACCATCAGAACATTAGTAGGCAAAAATGTTTTCTGTTCTGTGTCCAATCTTGTCCAGATTTGGGAGACATGCCCTCTGGATCATTGGTGGAGGACCGCACAGGACAACGAGGACATCAGCAGATGGAGCAGGAAGATGGTCCTTCATCATGGTATCAGTCACATACCCGGAACTGTAGCTCCACACTTGAAGACAAAGACAAAAGAGAGAAAGACATTTAACTTCAGAAAAAGGTCAGAATGAAAACACTTACTTCCCTCCTGCTTCTGTGCTGATGATATGGCTTAAATTATTACTTCTTACTTTCTTATTATTACTTCTTCACCAAAGAAGCCTGGCTTTTACTTCTAAATACTAAATATGAGACACTGTTGCAAAGTGGAAAAGCGGATCTCTTCTTCTCATACATGAGGTGGCACATTCAGAGAATTTTATTTTATTTTGTATAGCCCAAAATCAGAAATTTGTCACAGCAGGCTTCACAGTCTGTCCACATGCAGCAGAGGAGG
Source organism: Pungitius pungitius (assembly GCF_949316345.1). Classification (NCBI taxonomy): domain Eukaryota; kingdom Metazoa; phylum Chordata; class Actinopteri; order Perciformes; family Gasterosteidae; genus Pungitius; species Pungitius pungitius. Next base: position 9,421,584 of record NC_084905.1, read on the forward strand.
ATGCGTCTCCCAGGATGGACAGACTGCCTTGGATGTCATGTGTACAGAATGAACAGCCATGAAATTAGTAAAGGTTCCATCTGCTAGCTTTTTTTTTCCAGGGAAAGATTTCAGGTGGTCATTGAATTAATCTGGATTTAGTTTGTTCAAGCTGCACTTTCATCTACATATTGTAATAACATAACAATGTAACAAACAGACAATGCTAACAAACACTTATATAGTAGTAATGAATAGTTATAATGAATAATGATCAAGTGGAGAGCCAATAAAAGCCGACGTTATACAACCACTTGATTCTCATTCATTTCTGCTTGCTTTAAGGATTATGCAAAGGTAGACGCGAGCGTTGTGCTAAGCCACAAGAACTATCTTCCTCCTCCGCCAGCAGAGATTTTCCTCCAGACGACAACCCTTTGTTCAGTTTCCCACTCTGAATATTCAGCAGTGAAACCTAAGAGGCAGATTTATTCCTAGTCATGCAGCCTTGCGCTGCTCTAATACTCACAGGGAGTCTATATTCTTTATGGTAACACGATGGGGAGTTTCCACCAGAGCCCACGTTATGGGTGTTAAACTTTTGAAAGTTTTTTTTCCCACATAAAATATGATCTTTTCATTTCGACTCGTAATTCTGGCAACCTGACAAGTGTCCTGTTTACTCTGCCTGCAGACTCCTCACTCCCTTTAAAAACGGAGGGTCGTGGATTGCGTCGAGGTCCATAGTTGAAGACATGCTGGCTTACCCTGTGGAGGATTGTCCAGAGTGAACCACAGTTTCAATTTATCAGGGTGTTTCTTCTTCACGTCCTCCAGCTCCTCCCTCAGTAGGATGTCTCTCTCAGTCTGACAGAGTAAATGAAAGAGATGTGATTTATTCTTCAAAAGGACACACAAGGAAAGATGTCCGTGGGCCACACCACCCAGTGCTGACCTGGTTGGCAAATATGAGGGAGCACGTGGTGTCGTCAGTGGGATCTGCAGTGATACTGCGGATTAGTTGCAGCATAGGTGTAATACCTGAAAACATTCATTGTTTAGTAAAATAATGATGTCCCCATCTCAGATAATATACAGTACCATCCTATGGTCCTGACGGTAAACATGACAGCTTTGTGTGTAATTGATAGATGTTCTGTTGGATTCACTACAGTATTTGCATTAAAGTACATTAATGATTGAGAGTTTACAGAAATGGACACGGACCTGTTCCCCCAGCAACCATTCCAACATGCTTGAACTTCCGAACTTTGGGCTCTGACTTCTTGTCTGGTCGGATGGAGAAGTGACCTGAGCAGGAGGGAAATGCTGTACTTTAGAATGGGGACAGTCTTGTATTGTACCACAGGGACATCTGCTGGTGGGACAGCCTCTCTTGCCTAGGGTTGCCACCTAGTTGCAGAAAAATAAGGGACGCCTGCCACGCGTGCAAAAAGGAAGATACTATGCGGAATTTCGTGAGGCTGTAAATCAGCGGTGTCAAACTCATTTCAGGTTTGGGTGGCGGTGCGGACGTGACGGCTGACGGGGGGGGGGGCAGTGATTCCTCCCACTCTCGTGGGTACTTCATTCGCATACATTCGCTTGAGAGCTGGGCGCGGGAGGGTATCTGGTGCTGGCTCCGCTATTCTTTCAAATCGGCATTCCGCAAAGAGACCCGCCTTCCTCGGACTCTGATTGGCCGTGCACCTAAAACAAACCAATCAAACCAACGATGGCAGCGAGTATTACCCAATCAGGGAAAGAATAGGACGAGTCTTCACAGAATTCGGGTTTGATTATTTGCATAGGATGCTGCATTGAAGACAACTCGGAAAATCCGGGACGATTCCGTATTTCAAGGGACGGGTGGAACCCTACACTCCTCCACACACATTCAGTCACACCATACCATGTCCCTTGTACACAAGCAGTCCATTGGGTCCCCTGAAGTCAATGACGTCTCCAATGGACATGTTGTCCAGGTACTGAGACATCTTCCCCCCCTCTGGGAAGGAAGGGTGGCTGTTCTTGTAGTACACCTGGGGTTACACAAAGTACACACGTTGTTCACTCATTGCTTCTGACCTCTTAGCATTGTTAGCATAGCTTCTTATGCTCACATGAATGTAGATAACCAATATGACATTATATAAAACCATCCACCTAATACGTCGATTCTCTTGTAAACATTACATATTTCCTTCTCATATTGCTAACACACTAGCAAAAAATATATCATTTATTTTCACATTGTGCAGTGAGGGGCAACATTAGCTTTTATGTTTATTTAGCTGCTGCTGAATGTTATCACTATGTTAGCCAGGTAGTGGCTATAGTTAACCCATAGTGCTACATGTTGTTGCCACATGTCAGTTGTGTTCACTACTTTGAGCACAAGGTCCACATGTCCCTGGTCCTCATCCCTGGATACTGGAGTGTAGGCTCTGACCACCAGACTGCCGTTCACCTTGGCCGACAGGTACACGTGCTGACCTGCGGATCGAGGGGGACGAGGGGGGAGGACGGGGGAGATGGGGGTAATGTTAGAGTACGAGGGTTGACTTGTGATGGAAACAATCTGTGTTGAAGTTAACCTCCACACGATTACACTGCAGTTTAGGACTGTATTAACAATGGAATACACCAGCATGTTCTATTTGGAAAAAGTAGCATGTTATCGCTCCATATCTCCATGTCTTTTACCCGTTTACCATCCAGTATCCTTTGATGTGCTGATGTGTCCTTTGAAACTGCTTATTTGATGAAAAATGTACTTTCTTGTTACTTGTTCTTCTGAGTTTGTATCTCTATGTGGAAATGCACTTATTGCACGTCCCTTTGGATAAAAGCGTCAGCTAAATGACATGTAATGTAATGATGTGTTGGAATCCCTCAAGAGTCATTACAAGTCTCCTTGTACATGTACACCGCTTGGAGCATTGGCAGGATTAAAAAGAAGAGAGGATATACAAGAGGCCTGTTTCCGTACCTATTGGCAGGCCAAGGATATGATTTGCAGATGGAAGGCCAAACCGAAATTTCTTTGTGTCATGGTTGATTTCCTGCACGTGGGTACACAAGTTAGGACAGCACAATATCAACACAGCTTGTATATTTCCTAGGAGACTGAGAGGTTTACATAGTACCTTCGACCTATATAGTTACCTAACCTTCTGTTAGTGGAGGTCGTTTCAAGCTACATATATATAAAACAGCACAATTCGATTGTGAACAGTAGGCAGAAAACAGGTAGTCTACATCAAATTACATTTTTGTTTTCTATCCACTACTACAAAAGTCACTTGCCTCACGGTTTTCTAGTTTTCATAAAAAACGTAAATAGTTCAAATGGAAATTTGTGCATATATGTTCTTTGGATGGTCCAAATTTTTGACAGATGAAGAAGCACCCATTCACAGGCCATTTATTCAGTCAGCCACATCTGTCACACAGATACATTACAGGTCTGAAACATTTTATATAATCTATAATGTTCCGAACTGGGTAACCAACGCTGTAATCTAGATGTAAAAAAAGAGCTTTATTTATTGCTTTATGACAGTTACACGACAGCTAACCGAATAAAGGTCTTAGGAAATGATTACCGTTGACTTGAATAATAACTGTCTGTGTGTGAACACACTTGTTTTGTCAAAGGTTTACCTGTTTGTCTACCAGAGGAAGAGGATATTTAACCATAGGGTCGTGCAGAGTGACAGGCAGCTTCTTCTTCTGTCCCCCCAGGAGGAAGTACAGCAGGGTCACTACCATCACTGAAACAGCCACCACCACCGGGAGGATCTGCAAGACAAGACCAACCAAACATGCGCTTTCACGATTAACTGTGAAGGTTACAGTGTAGGGGTACGTGAGGGGAGAGACTCATTCTCACCAAGTTCTGATGCATCGTTTCAACAAGCATGAAGTGTCCCTCTCCTCGCACTACCTGGATCAGGCCACACTGTTTGTCTGTCTCCCACACACACACAAGCCTCTGAAGGGGGCGGGGCCTAATGCTGGGTGAAAGGTGGCCTGGGACGTAAGAACCAATAGAAATAGAGATCTCAATATAATGAAGGTGAGGAGCAAAGGCTTGGAATCACACCACTGAGAGAGGAGGAGAGATTCACAGGTATTACTTCACAAACACAGGAAAACAAAGTTCTCTCTCCAAATCAGACGTGACAAGTACGTACCAGTCAATAGCGTGGACAACTTAGAAGCTGTACATTTATTTATAAAGACAATAATTTATCAGGTTGCACGAAACACGAATCTAAATCAAATGTACTCTCCAATGAAATAAAAAGTCCCATTAGTTTTAAATGTCAACTTTATTTGTTACATAAATGATGAGTGTTTTCTATCATGAGGTTTCCAATTAAGTTATACTTTATATTATCACATTTGTCATATATTTTGTTGTCATTAATCATCTCATTACAAGCAAGGCTTTTGGATGATACCCAACCAGAGGTTTACATTGTTTACATTTGCAGAAACACATGGAATGATTGTGGAGTGGACAGCTCATTGGGTCAAAAGAAATGCAGCTTTGTGTTTAGGAGGAAGAGAAGTGATAAGAGTCTGAGTAGTGGCTCTGTGAAGCAACTCGGGCATGTTGCTTATATGCTGACAATGGGATCGTAGCATGCTAACATGTGCTACGTCTGGGGATGTCATCAGTTTATATAAACGCATATAAAGGTTGCCCTGGGGATTCTTTGCTGTAGTCTTCATCATGTGAGCCCATGTCCATATGCCGTCTGGGCTCCTCTGATTTTATGGTCCACATCAGGGCTCTGCTGCTGGACAACTGCAACAAAGAGAATCGGGAATGGAATACTGCTATTATCTCAAAACAAACCTGCAGGTGCATTACCCCTCTTGGTACACATTTTTGATGACAACATTACTGTAAATCAGACATGGCTTTACCACGTCCTACATCAAAAGTGTCTTTCAAACTATTTGTGTATCATCATTTGTAAGGAAATTGTTACCTTTGAACCTAGAGAGATTTCCTTCATGAGGTCATCAGACCTGTGGCGGTACTGCATGGAGAAGCAGAAGTACATCACATGCTGAGCAAAGTACTGCTGCCACGTAGAAATCTCAGTGCAGCTCATGAAATAGGAGAGGAAATAGGAAGTGACGTTGTCAAATGAACTAGGCTTCCATTTTGTGGGGTGTTACAACAAGTGTTCAACGCTGGACTGCTGTTTACAGTCCAGACGGGTCTGCTGCCAGAACATGCAGCAGAAATTAAACTCCCAGTTGTAGAGAAACACACATTGATTTACTACATTTTTCACGTACATAAGTTTATGAAATGTTATTAATGTATCTTTAACACAGGGTTCACTTTGATTGTTATGTTGATGCTGCTCGGGGGGCCCTGTACTTCACTGCAATTTAACCAAGTTGCTTGAATTTTTATACTAGAAGAAAACTCCTTGGTGGCCACCTATTCTAGATTATTAATATTTGCATGAACCTTTTGAGTAACTTAACATCCAAACTTGCAACCGCTTCACTGGCAGTTCTGCACAAGTGAACTTGAAAAGCAACTATTTTAAAAGAGCCTTCCTCACAATCAATCAAAATACTGTGGTGACTGCGGTATATAGCATACAGCATGGGGCGTCTTTTTGGTTGAGTAGATCTAAATTTGAAATGTCAGCCCATGACACAACTGTTGGTATACACGCATGTCTTGCTTCACACTTCCCCTCATGCTTGTTGTGTCATTATGTGTAAATAGGGAGTCAGAGACAAGCAGCAATATCTCCTTCATTTCCTCAAATTTGGAGTAACTGCATGCTTGCCATTGGGAGCCGTTGAGCACCATCCACTTCCACTGTTGACCACTAGGGCTCCACTGCAGCATGTGCCATGTGCCGCTGGTCGGTGTGACCTCTCTGACCCTCTGGGCCGCTCTGCGCACTAGTGTCCTGGCTGTGAAGGTCTGCAGAGAGAGAGTCTTCATGTCACTTGGGTTTTCTTTGATTTTACAAATCCTTTATTAGCCTGCAGATGAAGACAGATGCTCCCCTACTTCGGTCTATCTTACATTTGAACAGGTCATAGAAGAGTACACTCAGGAGTTATATTTTAGGCACAGTGACTTTAGACAGTTCAGTTAGTCAACAGCGTGTGTGTGCACACCTGCATGGCTGATGAATGTCAGCGTTGCACTGAAGCCCCTGTGGGTGATGCTGTGGTCTGAGGTGAAGTGAAGCACCATGACGCTGTGGTAGGAGAGGACAGGAGGAGGAACACTGCCACCACACAGCACCACTACGAAACAGGGCAAGATACAACTCACTGGTGCTAATATTACAATGGTTATGGGTTTGAAAGGAATGTGAGAAGCCCAGAGAGAGAAGACATAAAAGAAGAATCCATCCTACCAATCTCCTCTGTTCCCTCCACATCTCCCAGGACAGTGAGGGAGTCATACAGGCATCTATCTGACTCCTCCAGGTAGAAATTAGAAAATTCCAGCTGGAGCACAACACCAGAATCAGCGCTGATTGCCTGAGGTTAACTTTGCTGCCTTTTAACTTTGATTCCCTGGAAACGTCACCTTAACTATGTGTCCCTGTGGAGCATGGACAACCCAGCGGAGGACACAGTCTTCACTGTAGCACTGCGGGTAGTTTGGGCTGTGGACAGGAGTCAGATCATCGACGAGAACAACTGTTCCGCATCCTGTTGCACACACACAGGCACATACACAGGCCCATTATTGCATTATGCATTATTACACAGACAACTCCAGACACACACTCACGCACACTCATGTGGACACTGAAAACAAAAGGAACACTATCAGCAGTGACTTGTGCAGCTCGTGCCACAGACAACCTCTGAGAGGGGAACTGTGTGCCGTGCATGGACAGCCTGTGTGTTCAGTACACAGTTGTGTTGCTATGCACTGTTAATTGCGTTTCCCACCCTGACTAGAGTTTCCCTGGACGCCACGGTGCCTGATGGCAAAGCCACTCCCTGTTCGGTCAACATCAGTGGAGAAATCAAGTGTTGCATGCTGGGAATTCTTCAGCAGCACTGGGCCAGGAAGGACCCCTCCACAGAAAATCCCTGTAAAAGAATAACAATTGTGTGTGCGTATGTGCTGTGTGCGCATGTGGAATACACGTGCATGTGTGAGTTTTATTTGTGCATACGTGTGTAAACATGTACCTCCCTCTGATGAATGTTTCGGAATCAAAGAGTCATGCTTTAGTCTCACAGTGTGTATGTGTGTGTGTGTGTGTGTGTGTGGGGGTGCGTGTGTGGGTGTGTGTATGTGTGTGCGTGTGTGTGTGTGTGTGTGGGTGTGTGTGTGCGTGTGCGTGTGTGTGTGTGTGTGTGTGTGTGTGTGTGGGTGTGTGTCTCTGGGAGAAACTTACCAACTGGCCGCCGAGTCCCGACTGAAACCATGAGTCGATCGTAGCGACAGAAAGGGTCACTTTCCAGATCAAAATGATCAAATTCCAGTAGAACACTGTTACCTGGAGGAACACTGATACTCCACACACACAACCTGAAGACACACACAGAGTAGTAATCATTTATCTATTCACTCTTTCTTCATATTAGATCGCAGTTACGTGCAGGCCGTATCGAAGCTCACTTACTGGTTGTTGTTATAGTGATCCCCAGGGAGGGCGGGGTTTCTGAGTGACCCCTCACTGCCAGTGACACGCCCATCTCTCACGCTGCAGAGTTCTCACACACACACACACACACACACACGGAATAACGGGTACATCACAGAACCTTTATGATATATAGATGGAAAAGAGCGTCTGTGGCACGAGAAAAGACACTCACCTGATAACGGAGTTCCCTGCTTCTGCTCATCAGCTAAACACACAAGCAGTAAAAAGTCCTCAATGATGTACGTGACGTAAGTCTTCTGCTCCTGTAGAAGTGTAACTTTCTAACTCTTTCTAAAGAGAAACATTTAGCGCTGTCCACAGCTACGTCACTTTCTCATGTGTTGTACTCTAGCAATGCGCTGATGGCCATTACATAACACAGTTTGTTACTCAAAACTCAAAAGAATGCACATATGAATGAGAATGAGAAAATATACAAATATAGAACCAAGCTAAAATATACAAATATATTATATTGATAATATAATATTTATAATATTCATTACTAAATATTTCTCAGAGTTCTCAGTCTGACAGTCAAAAGGCCATTTCAGCATTGGCTTCACCTCCTGAACTGGGACCATGTGATCCAGTGTTCATACAGATCTTATTGTCGCTATGCTAATGGAGCCTGATTTGTCACCTTAACCCACCCTCTCTCAGTTTAATCTTGATCCAGGGCAGCAGCAGCCTGACATCCGTGAAAACCCCCGGTGATCCTCTCCTGGAAGGGGGGCGGCTGCTGTTGTTTCCCCAACTCCGACCACAACCCTTCCCCCAGGAGGTCACACCCAGGACTTCCCAGTGATTGTCACCTGAGCCTGCCGGACATACTAGAGGCCCCCCCGAGTCCCCCTGGACAGGCCGGAAGGGAGGGGTAAATCAGTGGGAAGGGTACGTAAAGGTACTGAATAAGTGATAACGGACTAATAGACGAGATGTCGACCTGGCATGCGTCTCTGCCTCCTCTCTCTGGCCCGGCACACAGAACTGTCATGGCTGCTCTCTGCTGGGTAATGGTTGGACCCTTCACAGTCTGGAGGACGTGTTTACATCTAGCCGGGTCCACCAGCTCTAACTGGACCTCTCTCACCACCGCAGGGAGACAACCCTCTTGGAAACAGAAGGGCGGAGTATTACAAAATGAAAAGCTCATCTGCTTTAACAGTATTTGCTGGGAATAAGAAAAGAACTTACTTTCCTTTATCTTGCCCCAACCCCCCACAATGCAAGTGGTTTCAGGCAGATTACTCTCATTAGCCAAAGGCAGACATATTGGCTGGACATGGGCTCCTGTTAAAAAATCCCATAGCAGCAAATGAGCAGAACATAATCAGAGTGACAGTAAATACACTTGTGGTAAAAATAGAAACGTGCCTAGTAGAATGTGCTGATTCAACTCCACCAGGGCGATGTCATAGCGGAAAGGCAAAGCATGATGGTACTCCTCATGGACTGAGACCGACTTGATGAGAAAAACCTGCTCCTCTTCATCATCTACAGTCTGGTCAAACTCTCCCACCACCACTGTCACACCACTGAGAAACTCTCTAGACACAGAAGAACCCATTTAGATGTATTGTAAAATGCATACAATGAAGCACCAGCATTCAGAACAGTGCACCAACGGGGCGAGGGACAACAGTACTTTGAGCGTGATGCAAAGCAGTGTGCAGCGGTCAGGATCCAGCGGTCAGTCACGATGGCCCCTCCACAGAAGTGAGAGCCCCTGTTCCTCAGGGAGACCTGAGCACACATCATTTGAACTAATGGCAACAAATCCAAAGAGTTATATCCTCTTTCTCAATCTCTTTCATGTCTCTTCTTCCACTAACACACCTCAGTGGGTCACCTTCACACATCCCCACGAGAGCCCGAGTCCGGTCTCAAGGCAGGACCGACCAACACAGCAGCGGACATTGCTTCACATAAAGCTGCTAGACTGAGGTGATCCTCAGGGTTAACCCTAACCCTGAAATAAATAATATTCAGAGAAGAAGGTGGGACTACTTACAAGCCATGGATGTGAACCGTATATGGCGGGGGCTCCCCCAACCACCCTCAGAGAGCGGCCCATCGGGCTCCCCACCCGAGGACTCCCACACTTAGAACCTGACAGACAGGACGACATCTTCTCAGACCTCGCGCAACTATTGCATGAAGTATCCATCAAAGATAAGGAAAGGTTATCCCTTACCGGTTGTGACAGCATTGATGCCAGCGTTGATCCAAACCCAGAGAGAGAGCAGATGGCCAGTGGTCCTCATCATTACTCCACTCATTAACAATGGTCACTACAGGGGAAACAAGCTTCGGTGTGAGGGGACACTCTTTAAAAAGGCAGTGAAACTGGCAGTGATGCGTTCAAAGACATGTTCACTGCAGCAATCGACTGAGGGAAAGTGTTCGCGTCTCAAGGTCAACCTTGTGCTACACAGGCAGCACAGCTGTATGAGGACACGCTGTCCTCACTGCAGTCCATCATGTAGGAAGCTGTTACTGTTGCACATACTGTCTGAGAAACACAATATAACAATGACATGATTCCTCTGTACATGTGGCTTCATCTAAGATACATTTGAGAACTGAATGCTGCTTTGGGTGCGTTGGGTTAACAGAATGTACTGTCTCGCTGAGTCAGAGCTCATTGTGAAAGGGTGACCTTTGAGACAAAGCTTTACAAGAAGGGATACAGGAAATGGCCCGACCACATTTCCTTTAGCATTTTAGGGTTTTGTATTTGTGTGAAGACAACAGCAGGATTCACACATGTTGGACAGGCAGTTAAAATGTTTTAGGAAGGCTAGTCCCTCTATTGGTTTTTACTACTTAGTTTTTTAGTTTTTTTCACAGCAGCTCTGGTTGAAGCAGTGGTGTGGCTCGATCTGGTCAGGTGGAGAAAATGTCCCTCTCAACACAAATAATGCCCCTGTCAGTGAGCTGCATCTCTAAAAGTCTAATTGAAATGATTTCGCCACCCACATGTAGAAATGAGCTTGAAGACGTGGTGTGGGTTTATCTAACGGCTGTTGCATTTGCCTCTAATCGAGCAGAGTGGGCAGCATTGGCCTGAGCCCCCTAAAAGCCGCGTCTCTTAGACAAGCTCCGCCTTATGAAGGAGACCCGCAGTCCATGAAACAGGATATCTAACACCAAAAATAGAAAGTTAAAATTTCATAATAAATCAAATACACAAACAATAAACGCATCAATTGAAAAGTTAATACATTTCTACTCTACTTTTTAATTTAATGGTTTATTCCTCTTGTAGTATTTTATTTACATATTTACATATCCATTTTGTAATTTCTGTCGTCGATAATAAAGCAGTGAAATGGAAATATTTCTAAAAATGAGTATCATTAACTGCCAAGAGGCCTCTCATTAAGCATAAATAACGCGGCGTGTAGCATATGTTTTCCCTGAGGATAGTGTTCATGAAGGCCGGGGGCCCCACTGGGTGTCACGGTGCTCGGCGTGGTTGCCAGGGGTTGCAGAGAGCATTACATACTGAAGGTTCCAATCACTGAAGGACTGTTTTCACCATCTAATGAGCGGTGTATTGAATGAAGAGAGGCCAGCTGTCACCAAGAGCCACTGATTATTATATTGTTGATTATCTTTCTGCTCAAGTAAAGGTGCATTAGAGAAACAAGAAGTCCTATCCTATCTCTGGCTTCACTTTAGAGCATCAGTTTTTAAGGCATTTATTATCCATCATTTCTTGATGTAAAGCCGGATGCAGCCAAAGCATTTCATCCGTTTGTAGGCATCATTGCTGAAGTAAAGTTATTTGATCTGAAAATATGCAGTACAGTCGATGTTTTGATATAAATAACAGGTGGTTTCAATGTCTAATGTCCTTAAAATTGTTCTGTAAGATATCGGTCTCACAGAACAACGTAGCAGGTACTGTGGAAAGGACTAGATGTACATTTATAACTAGGTAAGCAAGTTGAATTGTATGGAGGACTAAAAGTGCCACAATTAAATAAATAAACACATCATTAAATAATTACTTAAATGTGTCATTAATTAATTAAAAATAGAATTAAATACATAAATGTGTTAATAAATGTGTCATTAATTAACTCAAATACAGATTCATGTTATGTAAAATACATATATACTTATTTCACTATTTACATTTACATTTCATGATCCTGCGTTGCAGTGCTTCATGAATGACTTAAAACTGTCAAACTGACCCATCAAAAGTTGGTAGGCGGAACCTAACGCCTGATTGGTTACCCTGTGTATCAAGTCAAGACAAATCAATTCCGGATACTGGATTGATGCAGAGCTACTAAACGACTGAATCCATCCACCCCAACGTGGACAACAAATCTCCACCTGTTGCAAACACATGAATTGTAATGAAACATCTAGAAAGATGCATTGTTTATCTGCTAATATCACTGACCTAATAAGCTTATGGTGGCCATCTATATGCCACAAAGAGTTTGGGCCAGGAACAAAATACTGCCGTGGCCAGGTACTCTACCAAAGCAATGGATCAGACTGGATTCGCGTTAGCCCCGCCCACTGACTTTGATGGGTCAGTTTGACAGTTTTAAGTAATTCATGAAGCACTGCAACGCACGATCATGAAATGTAAATGTAAATAGTGAAATAAGTATATATGTATTTTACATAACATGAATCTGTATTTGAATTAATTAATGACACATTCATTAACACATTTATGTATTTAATTCTATTTTTAATTAATTCATGACACATTTAAGTAATTATTTAATTGTGTATTTATTTACTTAATTGTGGCACTTTTAGTCCTCCATAGAATTGTGGGGGAAAATACTAATGCAAAGTATTTGTATGGCTTTAAACATCTCTGAAGAGAATCTTTAATATGGTATGTTTTACTTTTGACTTACTTACGTTTCTACTTTCTATCCTGGCCAAATGATTGAGACGCAATTTCCACTTAAACCGTGCCTTATAGAGAACAGGGCTTTGCAGAAGTATTTCGTAATTTTGTACTGTTACAAACTAAACTAAACTTTAAATTGACCTTTTCCCATTTTATCAACACAACAAGCATAGTACTTTGAAAGTGCATAATACCTTTTATTGTGACAAACAAAAAAGTTGACCCCTGTTATCCTGAAACGTAACAACCCCTTTGAGGCAGTTCTTGGTAGAACCCCCTTCCACTGTGATTCCATTTGGGGGACCAGCTTTACACTCCAAAAGATGGAAATGTTTGTCCATTCTTCTTGGGAAAAAAAATGAAGCTCGGTCAGATTGGATGGAGAGTGTGTGAACTGCCGTCTTCAAATCTTGCCAGAGATTCTCAGTTGGATTACGGTGTGGGCTTTGACTGGGCTACACTTTGAAACACTTTGATCCAAACCATTACATTGTATCTCAGGCTGTATGTGTAGATGTTTTGATGAGTTTTGATACCAAGAACTGTTGCTGACCATGTCCATCTCTTTAGGACCACAGTGTTCCATCTTCTGATGGCTACAGCAGGATGATGCACCATGTCACAAAGCTCAAATTGTCTTTTCAAACCGGTTTATAGAACATGGAATGAGTTCAGTTCACCACATGTCAATCAATAGAGTACCTTTGGGATGTGGTCGAGCAGGAGTATCGCAGCATAGATGTGCAGCAACTCTCATGTCAATATGGACCGAAATCTCTGAGGAATGTTTGCAACAATTTGTTGAAAGTATGCTAAGAATTAGGGCAGTTCTGAAGGCAAAAGGGGGGAGGTCCAACATTTTACTGCCATGGTGTAGTGAAGTGGCTGGTGAGTTAATTGTTTATACAGTTTCTTGCTCTCGTGATTTGACAGTTTTTCACTGTATATTTTACTTTATTACTTTTTACCTGCCAATATGGTGAACACAAATGAAGGATCTCTAACATATGGAGTCAAATAAATGCAAATATGTGCAGAGGTTGAAGCAGGCTAGAGGCCAGGCCATCCTTACTCAGCCGCTGAGTAGTGTCCACACGCAGAGGGGCGTGGATGGTGGATCCGTTAGTAACCACAGGAACCAAGGCCCGTTGGACGGAGGGATCCATGAGGCCCTCGTTCCCCGGTTGAGTTTGGGATAATGACAACTCAGACTTCCCAATTACCAGGAGGTTTAAACACCCTTTATTTCTTTTTGGTTTACAGACAAAAAGGCACCCATTGATTATTTGTTGGAGATCCACATTTACAATGAAAACATTGGCACTGAAGCCGGTCTGGATGAAGACCCATTAGTCACACTGGACAGCATCAGCATACAGTCAAACATATAACCACCTGTTCCACCTTGATGCAATGTGATCAATACACAGGCCGTTGAAGCTTCAACACGGACCACATGAAAAACATTTCGACGTGAAAACAGGCAAACAAGGTATGAAGCAATAAAAGAGTATTTTTTATTTTCAGTAGGAGTGAGTACTGTGCAAGTCTCATGGGTAAACTAAGACATAGTGGCCTTTCAGGTGTGTCTGGAGTGCTGCAGGAGGGGGTACTGAGAGTACGGTTCCTGCTTCATCATCGTACGTCATTCCAGTGACAATTTATTCTGATCAAACTTTACAGTCCTCACAATGAAGAATAGTTGATGTTTTAGTGGACATTTTAGGGAATATGTTGATTATCTTTCATGCTGAAAGTTAAGAGGCTGGTTACATTCGTGTTTGCACAATAAAACATGCAATGATGGGACAAAGACGATTTGATGAGCAGCATCTGAACTAAAACCCAACGGTAAACAATGCTGGTTTAGGGGGGGTAGTTTATTCACCCTAACCAACCAGCAGAGAACTACTCCATGAATAATTAGGTCATGAACAAAAACGTACACATTTGAAATTAAGGGGCCTTTAGGGATTCATAAAGTGAATAATTAGTAAACTATTTAAGGTTTGATCCAGTGGAAATGATGCGTTGGGTTTTTCTGTAGAAACATGTGGAGCTTGAAGAAAACCCTGAATCAGAACAACACTGGCTGTTCACCTGCAGCACTAAAGCAGGACAGCCATTCAATGAAGACTAAACGGAGCTGCTCATTCACACCCTCACAAGGAAATTACAGCTACAGTTTAAAGGGATCCTACAGCACTCCGACAACTTCATCTTTAAGTGTCGTATTGCGAGGGTTTTGTTTCAGGAGTCAGTGAACATTGTTACGGTGATCCTATGACATATAATAGAAACAACACATGTTCATACAATGCAGAAGAGTGATTTAAATCGTGGACAGACCACACTCCTGTTTACATATTTACAGCAGCTGAAGCAGTGAGATTTTTATAGATAAAAATACATCTTTTTGAAGGCTACCTAAAAAGATCTGTACAGAAAATAATTAGAAAACACATCTGATTGCTCCCTTTTTACATTGTTAGAATAATCATAAGTTCAGGCACAATACACTTCTTTTGAAAAGAGTGCATCCCTCCACCAAGTCACATGATCCTTTGTAAAATGGCTCCTGAATCCAGGAGATTTTGAGCAGACGCATGTATGCTAGTAGACATTGCAATGTGCTCGAGAAAAAGGTAACAGATGAGATGCAATGCGTACAGGTAAACCTCAGGTATGGTAAGTTAACCATTAATATGACAATCCGGCTTCATTCATAGAAAAACAAGACTCCAATTGTGTAACAAACCAACATTTGTTCTCCAAAAAATGTGTTACGTAACGAGGCAGAATAATGAAGGCAAAACATTTCATGGGGCTTAAGAGCAGGTTTTACACAGCGCGAGTACATACAGAGGCAACTAAGTAAAAATGACAGATCCATGACCAACTCTACACAATGCCACACTTGAAAAGTAGTGTACTGACTAAGACCAATAAAAGAGTCCACACCAAAGACTCACCGACCAGTACAGAGTCCACATCTGTAAGCTTAGCAGAGAAAACCAAGCCTCTCAGCTACACGTGTTTAGTGGAATTGGGCCAAAATATCTTTACAGAAACCCGTGTGTTTGAAACATGTGCCTTTGCCACAATAATCAGTTTGTAGGCACAACAGTCCCCTTTGTGCTTGGTCTGAATGGTAGAACTAGTCGCTGCAGTTCACTGGGGACACACAGGGCCGTGTACGGCTCCTGTTGGGGCACAACCAGTATGGGATCTTCAAATTTCTCTTTGCACCAAGCTAGCGCTGGGTGGAATGGCTCGAGTCTGTAGGGGGACAGCGGTGAAACCATCACCACCTGCTCCCAGTCAGTACAGCACTATCCAACGGCTTCCAAACAAATGAAAAACAGGGACTTGCCTCTGCTTTTTTGGACAAATCTGCTGCCGAGAGAAATCCCAAATGTAGAATACGTAACAGATTAAAAAGAAAAGAAAAACCAAAAAATAGGCTTTACAAGCAGCGACTAGAAGCAAATAAAAACATCAAGGGATACAAAAGGAAATAAGTTATGTTTTCAGGTGACAAAAACATTGCTTAAAGAGCAGTCAAAGTATTATTCTTTAATCAAAGATGACTGATACAGTAGAGGAAGCTTAGAATGAGGCAAAACCAACAAGAGGATTCGTGCAGCACAGCATCATCCAGTGCAGAGCTTTGTGTGGATGGAGAGCAGCACCACAAGCGCTGCTTCTTTACAGACTGCACAGACCGATCCAGTCCCTTGGTGTTTTCTGAAATGCTAGAGATCAGGCGAGATGGATCCGTTGGAGCGTTGTGGACTCCACACTCCTGTGTTGCACTAAATCCTTGAGGCAAACAGCACGGGAGCTTTGTAAGGGAACCTCTCTCCATCTCAGCCAGTGTTTCTTCATGTCGTCGCCCCTTCGCCTCCTCACTCCCCGCCGTGCCCAGGACCTTTATCTCATGCTGGACGAGGCTCTGAAGTACGAGAGGAATTTGAAGCAGAGGCTCACCACAAAATACCAGATGTTTCTAGCCATCTGGGAGCGGGCGATGAAGACGCGCCAGATGAGCACCACCAGGACCGTGTTGAAGGTGTAGCGGATGTTCCTTAGCCTAGGGAATAAACAACTGAGATGAGGACTCCAAGCTTTAAAATTGGGCTATTCAAATAATTTGAAGTGAATTGAATGTTGACATGACATATTCCTCTAAATTCATGCCCTTCCCTTTTAGTTCCCGGACAGTTTCTGCATCCTGGGTTAATATTCAACCCTGGACTGACACTCACAGTGGTAATGTGAAGGATGTAAAGGACACGAGTGGGTAATGGAAGTATGACCATGAGGGTGTTCGACTGCAGCACAGATTCGATTCCACACTTACTTGTTGAGGTGTTTGCGTGCAGCAGGCAGGCCGGACAACTCTTCATTCAGGACGTATTTCTTGGTGCCCATGCAGTAACTTTCCATGTACTCAGCCCAGTGCAGCTGACGCACATCAAAATTAAACATCTACAGAAGAAAGAAATATCACAGAATCATAAACTAATGTAATTAGTAATGAAATTATTGCAAGATGCATCACAATAATCTTGAACAATAACTGATGATGCGTTTTTGGATCATACCAAGAGATTTGTACTAACAGACGTTTGACAAAAGAAAAAGAATGCACACACATTAAAGAATGTAAATGAAACCGCTACAAATAATGTATAACCTACTAAAAACCAACTTTCAAAAGATGAAATGGCAGGTCACACCCAATTTGAGTGAATGAGGGAAGGGCGGATGGATAAGACTACCCCAGAGGGGTGAAGGGTGTTACCGATCGCTGACCGATCCGTTCGGAGAATCAGAATTCAATATTCAAACACTGTTCTAGACTTCCTCCAACAAATCACAGCGTTTTGTCGTCATCAGATATGAATGTCAGTCCGCCCCTTTTATTGTGGGAACAATAGCTCGAATGTGACAAACAGTGAGAGATTCTTTCAGTCTGAAAAACATCTCTTCACTGACATCAGCAGGAAATGAATGAGTCACTCCATTGTTGCCGGACCGCTATCAGACACAGACGTCCGTCTGTAGAAACGAGGACCCACCTTCTTATCCTCTGGGCTCATCTGCCCAATGAGCATGGCCACGTTGTCATTGTTCCACACCCACGAGTGACTGCAGAAGTACTCCAGCACCATCATGGCTTTGTGGAGGCGCGTGATCGTCTTCATCATCCTGTGCCACACGAGCAGCGAAAGCAGCATGAAAAGGACGAAAAGCATCATGAGGTGACAAAGCAGAGAGAACATGGGAATGGATTAAAGATGGCGGCGGTGTAGCGACAGAGAAGAGGATGCAGACATGTAGAGAAGGAGTCATGGATGAGGGGCGGGACAAGGTTACATGGCGTTGGAGGGGGGCGGCGGGGGGGGGGGAAGAGAGGCAGAAGTTGACTCCACAGAGGAACACACAGCTGCCTCGGTTTAGCGGTTATACATGGATATTATATATTATATGGAGTTTAAATTAGTCCCAAAGGTGATCATGGAACAGGGTCAGGAATGTCCATGAAGGACTTCTACAAGGTCACTGCATGTTTAACAGAACGGGTCAAATCTGGGCTTGACTTCTCACTATCCGAAAGATTTGATTGGGCAGATTTGGATTCCAATAACTATGTAATGCAGAAGAGCTTTAGAGCTGTACAGTGCTTTGTGTTTGTTCTCCTCTTCAACCACTGCCCTTTCTGTAATGTCATTCAACTGCACGAAAGTCAATGTGACTCACTTTATGTAGTTGATGTAGTTATCATTTGATGAGTCATTTGACCCCCATCAAACCAAAGCATAGCCAGTGTAAGCCAGACGTTTTGAGAACAGGTTGATTGGCACCACATGACATGCAGTAAAGAGAGAACGCTTGTGTGACAATAAATGACGATGTGATCCGTCACCAACAGGACACAACTTTTTTAGATGTCCAAGATGTATATTGGTGCCTTGGGATGATTGTAAAGGCAAGTCTTCATTAAATAAAACATGCTCCCATTGAGGTTTTGAGTCTTTACCAAGAAAACCACCGCAAACATTTTGCTTCCTCTGCCCAAACCCCTCCCTGATCCCACGTATCCAGTCAGGGAAGGACACACAGTAGGGGGAAAAGGGGTAGATGGGGGGGGGGGGTGTTGTGGGAAAGGTTGGGCCTGGCTGCCAGGGCAAGGGGAGGGGGCTGGGATTTATTTGCAGCCTTACCGGGGCTGTCGGCCGGTCAGCGTCAGACAGCAGTCATAGAGCAGAGCTGGCAGCGTGTGGCTGACAGCGGTCCAGCACTGATTAGTAAAGGGGTTGGAGCGCAGATTGACATTGGGCCTTCTGAAGGCCTGCTCTAAGGGATTGGTCTTGAAGATCATGTTTATACAGTACTCTGTAGGAGAGAGATACACATAGGACAGGACAAGGAGGACACAGAAAGGACTCGATGAAGCAGAATGCGCGTTGGTGAGACGCAGGCCCCTTGTAAAAGGAGAGACCACTGCTGGTTATTCCAACAGAGGGCACGGGTATGGAGCGGTTTTGCTATCTGGATTAAAAAAAGGGGAGGGGTCCATCTCACGGAACTGACGCTTCAGCCGCTAGCAAAGCATTTTTCTAAAAAGGGCCAACACCTGGTTTAGGCTGCATAAAAAAAAAAGTCCTGATGCGTCCAACCTCAATGCTAACATTTTGGAAAGCGAACAGAGACTATGAACATTGCAGGTATCAGGACTTCAAGAGTGCAGAACCCATCACTAAACCTGTATGATCAGGGCAGCACTTAGGTTATGCATTCTTCGACTCCCAACAAAACCAAACACAGGCATCATGTAACACGTTAGCCAGGCAGCTACAAAGTCAGCTTAGTACAGTGAAAGAAGTGACGAAACGACTGAAGCAGCAGAGATGCGTGTGTGAGTAGCAAGGGTGTTAACACATCAGAGGTGCGGCGCGTTCGACTCGGCGATGAGGTTACCTGGGCTCTCGTCCAATCAGCCTGAGGTACAGATCATAGAGGAAGGCCGGAGCTTTGTGGCTCACAGCAATCCAGTACTGATTGATTAGGTGATTAGACGTGAGATTAACATTGGGCCGACGGAAGGCCTGCTCAAGGGGATTCCTCTTGAATGTGGATATAACATGGTACTCTAAGAAAAAGAAGGTTGTTTAACAGAAGTCGTTAATCAGCAGTGCAAAACGTTGGGGCTGTGTATAGTGGACTGAAAGCTGCTGGCAAAACAAATCTTTAAACCTGGTAAACAATCTAGTCCAGAGCTAGCTGCCCATCTGTACTTCAGCTGCATAAAGACATCTTTTATCTGGCAAACCGGTTCCCAAACACAATCAGATCATGTGAAGCGGTCTTCCCCTACAGCTGCAGCTCAGCAGTCACTGTTCATTACCTGAGGTTTTGTAAAGTAGTGAGCAACAACCAGCCTGCTGTACAGACATGAGACAACAGCTAGTAACACGGACCTTGTGATAGAAAGGTCTGAAGTGAACTGAATGTTGACATGACATATTTATTCAAAGGCCATGTATATTGCTTTTGCCATATGATTATCCAGCCCTAGCGTATTGCATCAAACAGCATTAGGTGTTCCTGTTCAACAAAGTACAATATAAAACATGTGCTCAACACAACTTTAAGCCCCCTTGCTTTTCAAATAATGTCCAGAATCTAATCCCAGACGATGCCCAGCCTCAGCGGTATGGATAAACCGGTTCACAAGTTGGACCAAGGCCATTTATGGCTGCACCACAGTGCTTCCAAATTCCACTTTCATGAAACAAACAACATTTTTTTCACTGCGGTTTAAACGTCCATAACTGGAGGAGTCAGCAGCAATGTGTGCCTACCCTCCACAAAGATCCTGCTACAAAGTCACGGATCAACAAAGCTCTTGGTGTGGCAGGCAGTGGTTAAACATTGTCTTTACACAGGACGTGCTCAGATTAGAAAGGAGGCGTCATACCAACTTCGCCCCAGTGAAATGGGTTGATCCCTCCAGTTGTGCAGTTGTACACCAGGATGTTTCTAGACCTGTAACATGCAGAAAAGGTTCAGAACAAAAAGAATCACACAAACCACTCAAACAATATGACCAGAAGATGCAGGTGAGCAGACATGTGATTCACCTGTTGAGCGTCTGTGATCCAGAGTACCATGCTGCAGCCAGCGTGGCGTTGATGACCACGTCAACAGGCACCAGGTCGGCCACCGCGTCATTAGACGCTCTCATGGTACGCAGGATCCCCTTACCGGCCTAGAGTAGGTCAGAGACACACCACTAGTGCAAGCACAAGCTTCTGGTTCAGATCCAAAATGGGAGGAATGGACCCACCTCCTTCCACATGAAGGAGTTTAAGAAATCAAAAGGCTCTCTAATTTCCAGCCAGTCTGAGTAAATATTACCCACCAAGTTGTGAATCTGTAGTTCAAGCAGCTTAAGCTGCTGTTGGTGACACAAGTTCTGACTCAATAACCCTGTCAGATATGACACCCTCTACATTGAGCATTTGAACAGCTCCAGGCTGTACTTACCGCTATGAATATTCCACTGGGGCCGTTGAAGTTATCAATCCAACCCTGAAAGCGAGGCAGAGGACAGAGCAGATGGTTGGGACTGACGTTGTTAGTTAAAAACTCAAAAGATTACAGAGCTTGTGAAGACTGAAGTGTTTGCTTGACACTCACTTCTACTTGTACGTGGTAGCCATGATGCTTACCAGCTCTGATAAAAGGAATAATATTTCCATAACTTTAATAGCAGAAAAGACAGGTGGCAGTGTGTGCCACTTAGCGGCTTACTCACACTGACGTTTAGGAGCTGCGCCGGTGGAGTGTTGCAACCATTCACTAGTTCCACCTAAATGTAGCTGACCATTAAATGAGCGACGGAGACACCAGACACTTCTGTCATGACTGTGTCAGCTCTAAACGGATGTCAAACTTGGATTTTAAAACTATGGATTTTATACTTTTCCAAGAAAGTACATTTCTGCCTTCACGACTAACATAAAAAAAGGGATTAGAAAATACTGCCGAAAAAATGTCTGCAATATGCTTTGCGTTTTCTTGGTGCATCCAAAATGAATTCCTTCTATTCAACAGTAACCAGCACCAGCAGCCTGAATCACTCACAGGGAAGGGTTCTTTCCAGCTGGCTCCCACTATAGAAGGTCTGACAATGGCTACTTTGAGGTCTCCTGCTTCTTGCTGCACCAGATACTCCGCCAAGGCTTTGGTGTAGGTGTAGGTGTTGGGACGCTTTCCGATCAGCTTTGGGGTCAGAGCAGAGACCAGCTCGTCATCCATCCAGCTGGGGCAAAAAAAAAAAAAAAACATTTTACCATTGAATACAAATACATAACTATGTTAATGGGCCTTCTAAATCTTTCTCCTCCCAAAACAGAAGTATATGCAATTCATAAACATCTAAATGTATGAAAAACAAAACCGTGTTGTGGTGTGAAAACAGCAGGAAGGGAACAAAGAAAACTATGTTGGTGTTTTCTGAGAAGGCTAACATGGTCCACAATGCAACACTTGAGTCCTTAATTGTCTACTTGAGCTCCTAAGCCGGAGCACTGACACCAGCATGTTGTGTCTCTGGACATCCCTCCAACCTTCCTCAAACGCTTGACGCTACATACAATCCCTCCAGCAGATTTCAGCATCTCCTCACTCTGACCGACTCTAATGCTTTACTGATCCAGCTCAGCAGCTGTCACTAAGCAGCCGTTTCCTCCACCGACCACGGCTGAGCTGACCACTGGATGACTGACATTAATCTCCATAATACACCACCACGTGCTAGCTATGAGTCTAGTCCTCGGCCATCCTAATCAGTCACCACAGCAGTTAGTTAACAGTGCACTGGATTTTATCGAGTCCGGATGTACTTACTCTAGAGAGTCAATGAGTCTGCGGTAGTCTACAGGGGGAGGGTACACCATTTCCTCAATGAGCTCACGGTCACAGTTGGCATAGGCAGTGGAGACGTGAAGGAAGACCTCCAGGTGTTTCATCCTGTGGGCCAGTGCCATCATCTTCTGGGTGGCAAGGACATTCAGCTGCATCGCATCCCTGGGAGAAAGAAGGGAAGACAATAACGCAAGTTGGATATTTTGGTTTTGTCCAGGTCATTTGTTATTAGCATTGTGAAAATGAAGACTAGGGTCAGGCGATGGGTAAATATTCACAGTGAAACATCACAATGGACAATTGCACTGTTGTTAAAGGCTTGTCGAAGGCCTTCTCCTCCTTTTGGCTCAGAAAAATCAATTGAAACATTTAGCGATGGTTGAGTAGTTTGAGATTAGCTCACACATAACATTGTGGAACTAGTTCATAGTTAAGCATCCCAATGTCGTGTTGTCAATGAGCAGGTGTACACCAATGTTCACCCACCTAAAACCACTCAGTTTTGCATATGTGATAAAACAGAAACTTTTCATTAGTATTTGAAAGAAAGCATTGACGGGAAGATGGAAGTGACAGACAGACTTGTGATACCCGATTATATAAAATGGTAATGAGCAAGTAACTAAAGGTCCCAAGACTTTAAATGGAAACAGTTTCATTTCTATGGCCTGTACTGTTCACATATGACTACAAGGCAAACTAAGAACCATCCAGTGTACAGATCCAGATGTCTTAACCCTCTGTATGATAATACAGATGTCTACTCCAAACACAAACTACTGTCTCCCTGGTTTCTAAGTAGAGTTCTTTCAGTAGCACCAAACTAACAATTAGTCTAATCATCACTCATTTGAATGAGTTAAAATGTCCTCACAGTATGAGGTTTTCACACACGATCGTAGCCGTAACGACTGTTGTTGCTCCCTGGCAGGCACCACTGTACATTGTTCACCGCAGAATCAGGAAGAACTGGTAAACATGCATTGCACGTACTACCAAAAACAGTCATCAAGGAATGAAGAACAAGGCACAATCAAAATGTAACCCACTTGAGTGGCTCATTGAAGCGGATGGTGGCGGCACAGTGGAAAATGATGTTAACGTTGTCAGCCAGGATGCTCTGATCCTCTTTACTCAGATCCAGCTCTGGCTGCGTCAGGTCACTGTTCACCGGGACAATCTTCTCTGCGAAGCCAGGATGCTCCTCTTGCAATCTTTCAAACAGCTGAGTGGGAAAAATCATGCCCAAGTTACAGTTCATACTAAACTGAGTTTAAAAAAAGAACAGTAAGTCGGTGTGCAGTGGAATACGTTTCCATATCAGAGAACAGCCTCTACTCCACCTGTTGGATTTGAGGTTGTGGCAGAGTGCCTTACTTTTCATCTCTACACCTCCCCTCCCCTCCTCTCTAGAGACAAACATCAGCAGCATGCAGCAGTTTGGATGCAGCCAATGTTAAGTAAATTCTAACGCACAAATGTTAAAAGGGCTGTAAAACATACATATGAAAATCTTACAGATGTTCAATTTGAGCCAATGCAGCATACAAATCAAATAAGTACTCATCAAATGAAAAAAATCAGCAACACTAGCTTGCATGATCAAAGATTCTACATTTCAGTGGCATCTAAACTCTGTTGGACCCATCCGTGTGGTTGTTACCATTTTAACACACTCAAACTAAGCTATGTCTTAAAGTCACTGTCTTCAAAGTCTTCCCACTCACACACTTGTCTCCTAGCCCAGTCCTCACCTTGCAGTTGATCATGTCAGCGATGCGGACCTTAGGGGACTGCCCAGCTTTTGACCTCACCATCACATAGACGCTTTTGACTCCTGGGCAAGACCTCAGCAGCTTCTCCAGCAGCACCTTGAACAACGAGGAAGGAGGAGCTAAATGAAGTTTAAATATTGGCTGCTGTGTTTGGTGGACTACAGCCGAAAACGGAATGCTTTTACACAGTTATATTATTTATGTACCTGCTATTAAACAAAGAGTTCCAACACATGTCTTCACAACATAATGCCCACTACTTAGCATACAAAAGCATCATATTCTAGGGGCTGCTGGCCTGTCCTCATTCGTTCTGCTTCACGGCGAGAGAAGAACCACAGCAGAACTAAACTCCAAATGTTTAGATACTTCCCGTATAATGGACGTGCACCAAGGAAACACATCATTCCCTCTGATAGAGCAGAAGGAGAGTTTGACGCTCATCTGCCTGCGTCTCGCTGGGTCTGAATGAAGGGAAGGGATCCCTGCCCTTGAGGCTACTTCACTGTTCAAGTACTACTGTACCTTGCCCATGAAGCCGGTTGCCCCAGTGATCAGGACAGTTTTCCCTGCATAGTATTCTGGGATGTTCACCATGATGTCTGTTCAGTGAGCTCCTTTAACACCACTCCACCTGTGCAGACAGGACAAGATATAAGAAAGACAAAAGAGGGTTACAACTCAGACCAACCCAATGACTCAGCCTGTTTCATGAGGCATTCCACAGGAACACAGTTCTTTGGCGGAGTTTTGGTTGCTTCATGAGGTTGTCAGCTGGTAATCACACACGGGGTGCAAGCACATGCACACAGGATTAAGGAAAGATCAACAAACTGTTTCAAGTCTTGCATCTTTAGAATTGACAATAAAGCAGCACTTTCCCCCTAGCTATACAACTTGGAGTTGGTATAGTAGTCAGGTGGAAGGACCTGTCCACGGGGTGGGGTAGTAGAGAACCCAGCGCGTCCACTAGTGCGGGAGTGCGCACATGCCCGTGTAGGCGCGCACGTGTCGGGGCGGAACCTCTGTGCACAGCGAGGATTGGACAATTGTTCCAGACTCTCTCGGATACAATGGTAGGGGAAACACTGAAACATTTGTCGTGGTGTTTGCAGGAGCTAACCACAGTCGAATAAACAGTGTGTTGACATATTGGAAGGACTTCAGAAACAGCAGTGCCCACGGAGTTACAGTTGAACCAGTTGTACAGCTTTGCATTCAGTCACACTTTGGAGCACATCAATAGTCAACAGTCTCAACATCCACCATTCCATTTTACTTTATATTATAGGATTATGATTCCATTCAAACTTTTATTCAGACTTGTTCTTAATGAATCAACTCAAGAGATTATTGGTTTCATGCCTCATTCACATGAATTGAGTCAAAGCTGTCTGAAACCTTTAGCTTAAAAGAGGAAAACAATTGGAATGAAGACTGATTTCTAACCTCTTCAACTCAAACTTGGTGCTGCTTTCCTTGATCACAGTAAAACTTTCCGGAAATACAGTGGTATGATTTAGAAAAGTTTGTTTACCCTGATATCTAAATTTTTTAAAGAGTGGCATACGCTGTTAGTGCTTATTTTGAATCTGAGAAATAGATTTTTGTGCTGTGCCATTATAATTTAGAGTAAACCAGTAAATTATATACTGATATTTACACATCTGAACACACTTAAGTCTTCCCTCTCATGAGATTTACAGATAGACCTTGTAGTTGTAGAGATACAGACATTTTACTATGTGAATGCAATTTTGCACGCAATATGATCAAATCTTAAGAGTTCATGTATTTTAACAGTAAAATTTCCTCAGTTAGCTGGGAAAACTACTTAAAACAAAAATAATCCACAAGATGGCAGGAGGAAACTTAACATTTGGTAAACCAAATACAAGTCCACATTATTTAACTTCCTCTCATGTAGATGCAAAATGGAGTTGTGGACCAGTAGGTTTGTGGACAGAATTACACATTTACTGTTCTCTTTCCACTGGTGGGAGTGTGTGTGCGGGCATTGGGGCCCGAACTCCGAAAGGGGCCCGAAAGGTTTGGACACCTTCGCCTTCAAAGGCAGTGTTCCCCCTACCATTCAATAAGGGGGGGCGCCTCGCCCCTCCCCACCAGGCACGCCCGTCTCCTTAAGAGAGTGAGTTTTATTTAGGTTTACAATAATCCACAGTTCTCTGCGCACAGGGGATTCCCATCCTAATGGGACAGCCACGTGCACGCACACGTGAGCACCCTCCACCAGCAGACCCAGAGAAATGAAGGTGTCGGCCCGTCCGCAAGAGAACATTTTCATTTCCACGTACTTGATGCTTCTTTACCGTTTTGGTTCTTCGAATGGTTTTCCATCCCAACAGGTGTGCCTTGCCAACAGTTAGTTTATGGAATTCCTTGCTTTCTTTGTGTGTGTGAGACCATCAGTTGTGTTGTCCAGAGGCGGGGTTGGTGCACAGTTCTATACAGTGAATAGGACCAATCCACTACAGCGCTAATCCAGATTAGAGATGGGCAGTATTTTTATTTGTATTTGAAATATGTATTTCAATTACTTATTGATATGTAATATGTATATATTTGAATATGTAATATATTTGATTTGGGCAATACATTTAACATAATTTGCAATAAAATACTTGAGTGGAGTAATTTTTTGACTATTCAAAAAACAGTTCACAAGTTCCGTCTTTGGATCTTCAAGTTGAACTGATTGTCAAGGTATATATTGTTTTGGAATATGACTCAACTACCTTAATGTATAATTTATGTCTGGGTCTGGCTACATCGCCTATTGTAGATACATGGTGATGGTTATAATGTTAAGCCAGCGATCAATGCTAATATGCTAATGACACTAGCATGCTGGCTAGGCTAGTGTTTAGCAAGTTCATTTATTAGTCAAGTAGCTAGCTCTAGGAAGATGGAGCTTGTATGTTCATGATAACCTTATCAAGAGACGTCTCATCATGCAATGTATTACAAGTTATGCTGTATCTTCCTGATGTGAATGTTTTTAATGCCATATCAACCAGCAGATATTATAGTTTAGTAAGCCAAGCCCTGACAGTAGCTGTCAATTTGTTGAAAAAAATAAATAAACGTGAATTATTCAATTAATTTAAAATGCATACTATGAAAGTGTTTTTAGTTTCATACATCCTAGAGGTGGACAACAGGTCTCAGCAAGAGGATGGGATTTAGGCCGTGTACAACTGGTTTAATTTAAATGTTTGCTTTTTTTGGTCTACATAGGCCTAATGTGTGACGCTATTCATATGTAATGAATACTTTATTGTTGATACAAATTGATTTACACTGGCATTCTGTGGCCTTTTTGTGGGGTTCACCAGAGTTAGTTATTATATAGCAAATAGTGATAAAACAGAAAGACAAAAGTATTTCCTATATTTTAGATACAGAATACATTTACTGTATTTAATCTACAATGTAAAAAAAAGAAAGAAAAAAACATGAACGAGAAGATGTTTCCAAACTTTTGACTGGTACTTTTGCCTGTTTGCATTTCAAGGAAGCAGTGAAGAGTATCAACAGTTAAACCTAGCTGATGGAGGATAACATATTTGGCTGGGATCAAGAAGTACTGCGAGCCAGCCCTTGGCGATTTTGCATTCATCAGAAGCCCTGTACAGGGCTCCTATGCACCTGGCAGTCTCTGGATGTCACTGAGAGCTCATCAGCAAAGACTCAGAAACACAAGAAAAAGTCTATTTGTTTGCTGAAGAAACTTTAAAACTAACCAAATGCACTAAAATGTAAACTAACTGCCACCAAGGTAAAGACTCTCTCCAACTTAGGTTCAACACCCAGGAATTCACTCAGCAGTGGAAATGTGTTGAGGCCATGTTGGTGGACGTACGCTCCAGCAGTAATCTCATCAAGGTGCATCTCTCTGCAGCAACACGGGCATCCTGCTCACGAAGAGGTTGCTATGGACTTCTATTTCACGTTACACACACACACACACAACCAGTGAAACAAGACGTGAGGAATGTCACAAAAAAGACTTCACAGCAGGAAGAGGTGGTCCCTTCACAACGTGGGTTTTGCTATGATTCTGCAAAGCCAGACCTCAAATAGTCTGATCACATGCTTTACTGAGAGTTATCCCAAGCACCTAAAGTAAAGTAAAAGCCATTTTGGGGAAATAACAATACAACTTGGGTATCGTAAAGAGGGCACATTCCTGCACGAGGACACATCCTCAGTGGTGACATGAGGACGGAAAGCCGAACGGACGAGTGTCACAAGAGACACGCCGTCCACGGGTCCCGTGATTCTCATCACACGCAGAGCTGCAGCACACCGGCCACTCGCCCAGGGGAAACCAGCGAGACGACTGGGCCGAGAGGAACGGCGGAGCAGGCACGAGGCCGCGCGGCTAGCCCTCGCCTTAAATTCAAAGTGGCTCGCGCAGTCAACCTTCCGCATTTACAGCGGAGTGCTGCGAGCACATCACCACCGGGGGCCGTTGCGGTTTCCGTTGAACATAAAGAGGGACCGCGGGACCGGGGGATCGCGGTAATGAGTCGCTCTGACGTGCAACTTGGTCCCGGAATCTGCGTACGTCTTGGACCAGCACCCCGGTAGAGTTCGGCCGCCCCTCCCTCGTCTCCGCGCATCTCTTCGTACACGACGTCACGCGTCGAGCCACCGATTAGCGCTTCGAAGACCAGTAACGAGCGCCACTGTTGACTACAGATGGCATACGGTTCGTGGGCGGAAAGTGAAGGGGTATACGTACCCAAATGTGTAGATATCTCCTCGGGTTCCTGAAACTCGTCGGTCTGTTGCGTGGCGTGACAGCGTGCAACGTTCCGGCCGTAACCGACAGAGTGGAGACGCAGTAGGAAGCAGCAGCGGATAAATGGACCGCCGTGACGTCAGCGGCGTCCTCCCCGGATAGGCGGAGAAGGAGGCCTCACTCCGCCGTGTTTCGCTTAGCCTTATTTAAAAGTGGTCTTCGGGTGTACATCATAGTGTCCACAAATCTTTAGCCTGCATGGAAATGAAACTCGAACCACGTGACAAATAATGTGCAGTGTATATGTCAACATTAAGGGAGTGCATAACATCCTGTGGTAACCCGACGGTTAACAATACACATTGCACAACTTCCTCCGCTACTAATCCTAATAAGTAAAACACACCACGACCATTAGCTTTGGTGGCTTTAGGTTTAATTTCAACGAATGTTAGCAATCTATAGATCTGTATGGCTAACTGTCTTCTCTACTGCCACTTTATGGCAGAATTAATCTTTGGCACTTGTTCCAATACTTCTATTTGGCATGAAGCAGTCTCACCTCCTCAATGTGTGATGTCAGTGCCTTAGTCATGGGCAATCAGCCCAAATCTGTAATCAGTCTAGGGGATACAAAATATTCAAGGCTGAAAAAATACAAACCAACCTCAACTTATGTCTTGAAACTACATTTTACTACAGGAATCCCTAAAAGCAAACGGGCCACATAGTGCTAGACTGCAATCCCTGAATGGTACAAATTTCTCCTCCAAATGTTCTATTAAATGAACAAAACCCATTGACTCGCAGTGTACCTGTGACGTCTGAGGCCCATGTGGATGTGTAAACAAAAAGAACAAGTTAATACCTGATTTAAAAAATGGAAAAACAAGCACAGAGCTACATCAAGACACAGCATTGACATAGAAAGTACAATCTTTGTGTTTTGGATATTTTTAGCTGAAAATAACACCCACCAAAAATATTCAGGATGAGGGTAAAAGCTAAGCACACAATTATATCTATGAAAATTCAAAGGCCTCTGTCCATGCTTTGATCAATAAAACAATGTGATATTGCCTTTCATATTTTACTTGGAAAGGCTTCTATTTACATCTGATTTGCTTATCCGGTGAATAGCAGACTGTTTTTCCAGTGGAAAAACTTAAGATCCAGATCTTCTGTTAAGACATCTAGCACCCTCTCATGGATACAGAAGCACCTTCAGTTTTTAGCTCATCTTAAGTGAAAACCGATGGCTGTTACACATTTAGTCAGTGGTGTCTGTAAAGGAAATTTCTGGGTATTAAACTTTTGAGTAAAATCATTTAGAGTCTACACCACTTTTAACAGAGGAGCATTTCCCAGTTGTTCCTGAGAGGTTTGTTTGAGACATCTCTTCTTCCTCTTTATCTCTTATCATCTTCTATTCCTTTGTTCCATGTCTGCTGCGTCACAATATTAAAAAGAACTGTAAGTACTGTAAGTGAGGCTGGCAGCTCACACATTTGTGTGTAAACACATATAAACACGTGTAAAAGATGTGTTTCGGGGACACAGATGGTCTTTCTTTATGTTTATTCGCATTAATCCACTACTAGTTAACTAAGGAATTGCTTTTTAAGAATAGTATTTCTTAAAGTAAGGATGCTGGCAGATGACCTAGTAATAGTCAACATTCACCTTGTTTATGGCAGGTGTTCATTTCATTCATTAATAAGGCATAAACAATACAGTGCAAGTCCTGTCTGGAAAACAACATCCTATTTGTTTCTAAACGGTTGATCAGCAGGACGCTGGCATAGCTCTGAGATGGTTATGCACTCTTCATCTCCAGAACTACTCTCCACAAACAGATCCTTGTCTGTGTGAGAGAAAGAAAGAGGAATTTAGAGAAAGAAAATGTCAGCATTAATCATTTGTCTTACTGTTTTCCTCCCCCATGTTTGATAGTGTAAAGTTATACTATGTTTGCTCTCACCCATGAGGTTGGCACTGGAGGTTGTCGGCACAGGGGCAGTGGTCACGGGGACCCTCCTGGTCCCAGGCCAGCATGTCCATCAGCAGGTTGGGGTGGCTCAGACAGGACTCCCCCTTTTCTGGTTTGGGATTACAAACTGGAAACAACAGCTCTGTAGAAGCAGCAGAGAAACACTAATGGCTGAGTGGGCACTTTATTACTGCTTCACACCAACA
This sequence comes from Pungitius pungitius, assembly GCF_949316345.1. NCBI lineage: Eukaryota > Metazoa > Chordata > Actinopteri > Perciformes > Gasterosteidae > Pungitius > Pungitius pungitius. The sequence continues at coordinate 9,452,805 of NC_084905.1, forward strand.
CCAAATATAAAGCCCACTTGATATACCCAGGCACTGTTTCACAGACATTAAGAACAGTCTGAGACAAGAACATAGTAAAAGCAAAGTCAAAGCTCACCCCGTTGAAAGGCACAGCAGAGATTGGGCCTGCAGTCTCTCTGAGCCTGGCAGATAGATCCCTCCGTTCCTTTGGTGGCGTTGACCGTACACTGACCCCACACACACATCTGGTCCGAGCAACACTCCACATCCTTAGTGCATGGCTAGGTGGGGACGCAAAATGTATGGAAAGTACACATGGGTTGTTGCTGCATACATGCTTCCTATATGTGTACCAGTAAAAGGTATGTGTCAATTTATAACATTTAAATATTTGAGAAATGTGATTGCTTCTGCTTCACTGTACATGATTCACACGTCCTCTATTATCTGTTAGTAGCCTGTAGGGCAGATCGGGCTGTTTAGGCTAAATCTGTTACCTCAAAGCAAGAGTGATTTGTAAGATTTACCAGATCACTGTGGATCAACACGATTAACACTTCCGCTATCATATTTGCTACTATTATCACAGCAAGATGGCCGAGGGTTCAATCCCCAATTCTCCCAATGGCCACGTGGGTTCTCCGTCCTGCTCCCACAGTTTGGTTCACTTGATGACTCTAAATTACACACATGTGTGAATGGGCTGACTTGTTTGAACTCTACTTTGGTGGCCACCAATTGCTAACATTGACATTCAGCTGAATCCCCACCATGTCCGTCTGTATGCAGGGGAGGCACTTGGAGTTCTCAATCTCATACAAGCAGTATTTCAGGAGACCACAGTCCTCATCCACCATGCACTCCTGGATTGAGAGATAATAACAGTTACATACATATATGTATACCTACATATGTATATATATACAGTATATCATCATCAGTTTATTTACAATGTTCAGCATCTTGTGGGATTACAGACATTTTAGCTTTTTAATTTGAATTACGATGTATTCATTATCGTATTGGGTAATAACTGCATTGATCTAAAACCCAGGCTGAACGACTGAAGCTCTCAACCAACTATTATTGGGTGTTATATTTTCTTGTATCACAGTAACAGTTGTACACTGCATCCGCCATCTAATGAGTTCTCTGTGGAGTTGATGGTCTCTGAAGTTTTTCAGAGACCATCAACTCCACAGAGAATACATGTCCATGGAAACTGTCTGATGGACACAAATGACATCAGAGTTTTCCAGATCTGCTCTATAATCATCTCAGTTGGTATGCCCAAACCACATGTTGACAGCTCCTAAACTTGCTCTGATGTCAAACCTTACAACGGTTGAATTCTAAATATGATGTAAACTCAATTATCTACAGGAACATGTTGCATACAGGAGGCAACAACACCTGTAACGTGGGGACATTTGAGACGCAGTGGGTAGAGGAACAGACGCTGCCTAACAGGCCCTCCTTTGATCTCATTACTTTGTTTCAGTCGTTATCTTTATGGGCCGCCTTTGGGAAATCAGTGTGGGAACCCAGAAACCCAGTTCCTGAAACCAGGAGTTGTTGCAGCAGCTCTGAGATCCCAAGGCAGTGTTCCAGTAGCTCAGAGTTTAATAGCTGATTCACCAAGGGTTTTAGTTACATCAGTGAATCGATGTTCATAACCACCAGAGAACCTCAGAGGCAGGCTGGAAAAGGAGACAGGGGCCATTTAGGCTTAAAGCCAAATGCGGAATTGGTGATTCTCGCAATAACTTCCTACACACACTCCAAAGAGAACACAGCTGCCTGTGAAGCATACCGATCAATGCATGCATCTAAAATTCTATCAAATCTAAATGAATCATAGATTTGGAAAATTGTGACACCTTTACTGTTGATCAATACTAAGTGTGTTTCTTATTATTCCCCCTTTTAGGGATATTTTGGGCTTTTGGAAGTAAATAAAACCTGCATTCTGAGAGTTGAACACTTGTTCTTTTGTATTACAGTTCTGCTTATCTGTAGATGGCAATAAGAGATAATCTCATGAGTGGAGAAAATCCAATCCAATCCAGATCCAATCAGACAAAAAGGAGGAAATATGACTGTTGTTCATTCAGAGAAGCCAATATTGTTCTTTTAACTATAATAATGGACTCAATATGCTGAATCTTAACTATGAGATCAAATGTATCTGAGTTATTTAGTAACCAAGGATATCTATTACATTTTTTGTATTTTATGCATATGAAGCTGCAACGACAGCACGGTGAAGTGTAATCAACTGCTGTAAACATTCCAGCTGCTAAAATCCCTTTTTAAAAAGTACTAACAGCAACCTACAGACGTTTAGAACCCACTGGGAATTTTCCACCAACTCGACTGCAACTTCCCTGAGTGTAATTTGAGTTTGACTCCACTTACAGGGTGGAATTTTTATACAGTTAGTCATTCTAGAAGAGCAGACCTAATCCTGCCTGGCAAACTGGCTTTGCTGTACTTTTTTCCACATGGTCTATTAACAGCTCACAGGAAAGTAAAAGATCAAAACTAATGTGTAATGGAAAATGGAAAAACAGAGAGCTCAATCCATGCCTGCCTCCTGTTGGGCAGAAGAAAACCCTCCACCTTTCCATCACTGTACAAGCAATATCAAATTGAACTAATTCGATTAAATGAAACCCTACAGTGAGGTGAAACATTTTTCAGCACAGCACTGCTTAAAGAGCCCACTCTGTTAAAAATGATTTCTTGATCAGCTATTTTGTTTACTTCTAATAATTTGAGCTGAAACCAAACCACCAGGACACTAACAGGCCGCAGTGCATCAGATCTCTAACCTTTGACTTGGGCCCGACAGATGAAGCAGGAGACTCACGTGATCCGCACCGTTCCAATAGCCAGAAATCTCCGCATGGATGTGTGAAAGATGAGTATCTCCTGTTTCATTATACGTCTCCTATGAATGGCAAACGGAGTGACATGTTGGATCCAAAAAAGGAAAACTACCCTCAGCCCTATAATAACTTGAACAGCAACCTATTTGATCATCACAAGCCAAGAGCCCATTCTGAACCCAATAAAGATGTGAAAGTAGTAAAACTGTAAGTAACAATTGTTTTATCCATTTATGAAATCATGGCTGCTGAGAAATGAAAAGGTTATGTCTGAGAGTTACATATTTATATATATTTATTATAATAAAGGGACCCCTACCTTGTCCGCTCTGTATAGGAGCTGAACCGCTCTGTCTCCATCTATTATTGTCTTGTTTGTTTCATCCAGTGAGGTAACAGAGGATTTTTCACTCTCTGTAGTTATCTGATGGTTTGAATGGAATTCAAGAATTAATCTCTCACAGAACAAAGCACATACATTGTGTCTCCATTTGGAGAGGAAGGGTCCTCGGGGCCCCGGGGGTTACACTGACAACCGTCCGGTAGTTTAATAATGTTCAAAACCAGACAGTGGTCATGCACTGAAATATGAGCAGATGTATTATACATCCATTTCGAGGGGATAAAACATACCTCACTACTGTCTTCCAGTCTCACCTGGCCAGACATAATAGCTTTCGAAGTTTAAAACGATTATCCATGCATTCTTTTCTTCAATTGAATAGACAATATCCATTTTTTAGTAACTACCATTAGGACGAGGACCTAAGTATGATACATTGTTGGACATGTACCAGACTAGTGTGCTGCTACAACACGTAGTCTACTTAGTCCAAATGAAGCGGAATGGGATGTGACACTTTCCACTGCTGTGATTATAAGATCTGACGAAGTTTTCTGTTGATGTTCACTATTTGTCAAAGAGATGTAAACTGCAGTCCTTGAATGAATGAATAAACTGTGAAGCAGACCTGGTCAACAGCTTCCTCCAGAAGGTGCTGGGTGTCCTCCATCAACTCCTCCACCTCTCGGAACATTTCGTTCAGACTGATGGCGTAGCGCCGTTCTCCTGCACCGTGCGCTGCCCACACGCACAAAGTCTGAGACAGCACCAGCAGCACGAGGCCGGACATCTTTCCTCCTCCGAGCGGCGGCTCCGTGTGACGCACATCTGGACCGGGGTCCGTGTACCTTTTGATCGTCCCTTTACCGTAAAACCCAGAAAACAAAAACCCAGAATTCTCGTTTTTCGTTTGAAACCTAAAGCGGTATAACGGAAGTGGGCGGGCGTTTTCTCGTGTTTCGTTTAGAACAAACTCCGTTAATCCCTTTTTTGGGTTTTGTCAGTAAAACAAAAATACGAAGCGTAGCCGCTAAACCGGAAAAACATTTTTCACATTTTCACAGTAAGAGCAATGGCAATGGCACGTTTACATGCTAGAAATTCGTCTGCGATGCCAGCGATTACCAGAGTAATATACCAGAACCAGAACCAGAAAGTTCATTAAATAATATAAATAAATAAATAATTGTCGTTGCTCTCTGATTATTATGTTCAACGCATTGTGTTGAAGAGAGAGATGGTTCAATGAGACGCAGAGTGAACGTGTTCACATCTCCACCACTAGGTGGCAGAATACGTGTATTTAAACATCATTATTTGTCACACTTCAATCCTTGAACTGAATGATAATGCCGAAGAAGTCAAAGGATCAAAGAAAGTTCTTCAGTTTAATTGCCGTCAGAATTGTTACTATTTTGAAAAAACTAAGCCTTGATTTGTCACTGATTGCGTTCATGTTAGTTCCACCTGAAAGACAGATTTTAGGGCAGCTTCTCGCAGCTGCAGAGCGGTAAGAAGATGTGGACTCACTGTCACACTTTTGCACCAACAAAGCGCTCAGGACCAGGAGCTGCAGACATGGAATGTGTTTTACCCAGATGTTAGTGTACTGCCGGACAGCGCTCTCAATAAATTGCGACAATGTTTCTAGATAGACTCAAATGCCTGATTGGTGTTACAAGAAGATGTTGTCAGCACTATATTTATCTCTTTCTTCTACTTTTAAATAGGTCAAATAGAAATAGAATGTGAAATGATGCTGAGACCACCATGTTTCCCTGTTGGCATGTTGTGCTCAGTGTTGGGTGTACACCACACACAGCGTTTGGCCAAAAAGTTCAGTTTTGGTCTCATCTGACCAGAGCATCTTCTTCCACATGTTTGCTGTGTCTCTCACGTGGCTTGTGGAAAACTCCAAACCACATTTCTTATGGTTCTTTCAATAGCAGCTTTTGTCTTGCCACTCTTCTATTAAGGCCAGATTTATGGAGTACATGATTACTAGTTACTAACTGTCCACCTCCAGAGTTACCATGTGACTCCAGGTTGCTGCTTTATCAAGGACATCACAGTGTCCTCAAGATAAATGTGACTTTTGACCTTGGTTATGATAGAGATGATATAATATTGTATTTCAAGTTAAAGGTGTCACTCTGTCACTGGAGACAACCTCTCTAAACAATCCTTTCTTCTACTAAATGACATTCCAGTGTCACTAAACTGCAATCTTATCTACATATTGAGGGACACGTTTATTCTCTCAGTTCACAGTCACAGTTTAACAGTTTTAAAATGTAAAACCTTCAGCAGACAAGTGTTATTTGGCGGGAAATACATATTCTGTAACAGTGTCATGGTGGTGTTTCCAACATGCTTAGGAGCAGGTAGTCTGCTGCAATGGTTCCCAACCCAATTCTAGCCTGACGGTGGTATCCGTCCACAGCTCCAGAGGTCACTCTGAAGGTCACATGAAAGGTAACATTGTAGAAGTTAATTAACGTCTTCATTGTGCTTCTCTAGCGAGAAAAAATGTAAAACATTCTACAGTCAAAATGTCTGAATGCCATACAAGTCATTTTCCTTAGACCACAGCATTTGACCAACATTTCTTATCATCTGGGTCCTTTCACCTCTTGGGCCTAAACGTTCAATTTAGGATGGAAGTGTGACAAATAAACCAGAATTTATTAACTATACGTCTCCATTCTAACCCTAACCATAACTGTCATTATTTATTGATTAATGAACAACACATGCTCCCTCTTTCATGATATAAATATAACAACATGAATACAACAATGAACCCTCAAAATCACATGAAATAGGAAGCATTGAATACATCTGTAATAACAGATAAATAAGATGAACAGTTAAATATAATTAAATCTATGGTTGAAATACACGTATTCTGCCACCTAGTGGTGGAAATGTGAACACGTTTACTCTGCGTCCCATTGAACTGTCTCTGCTCTGCTCACTGAAGCAACACGATGCGTGGAACATAATAATCACAGACAAGAGCAACGAGTATGTATATGTATATATTAATTACCAGAATGACAAAGATACAAAAATAAACTGCAGCAAAATTGTTATTGCCAAAAAAGCACTTTGTTTAGTTTTACAATATAAACAAACTTTGAACAGAATGACGTTACCGTTCTTCATATTATAGTTATAACACTATTGTTGTGACCAAAAATTACAGTGAATATTGAAGTTAGATATTACAGTTAATAACCGTGAATCTCAGCGTATGTTTCTTAGAGTGTGCATAGCGTGGCTTCTGCTCAAATTCAAACCTTTACGGTTTCTTCTGAATGTGGAATATTATTTGACTATTGACCTTTTGTGTAAATTACGAGACCATTTAAATAGTTTATTTTTTGTTTCCTGATTTCAGTGTGGTGCCCCATTATTAATTTTTTGTAGTTTGTAATTTCATAATTGTTATAAGTCATTTTATTCTCAATAGTTTGGTTTTCCTAAGTGTTGAAAACAAGCATGTACAAATTATATTTCTATCTGGTCATGAAAATATAAAATAAAAAATAATTCAAATGACATGAGATTATCATGACAAAACCTACAAGAATAAACAATTACCAAACTTGCATGGTTTTGTTCAAACTCCGGTTCATCTGCAGCACATTGAGAAGCATGTGTCCCTTGTCCTCATGTGAGGAGGCTCTGTCCCCACCACCAGGGGACTCTGTTTACTGTGCTGAACATTTTCATCATCAGATCCGACAGGTCTGTATGACCAACTCAAGAGTCAATGTGAACATATGTGTTTAAGAATAAAGTATTTTTGTCTGATAAGATGTATTCGACAGAAATAATGAATACATATATCGTATAGCCAAGTAACCGTTTTTTCTGTTAAAAGACCAGACGGGGGGTTGTGTTTTGTTTCCAATTATTGTAACATGGTCCTGCAGTGATTTAAAATAAGCATCAAAACCATCCCCACTGTTAGCAATCATGTCGGTAGAACATTTTTTAGAGGTGGAATGGAAGATTGAAAGGTTGTAGAGTTAAGAATGGATCGACTAATCCATAATCTATTGCTCTTTCAACACTTATCCATTAACTTAGTTCTTTTGTTACTGTCCTGATCCTGCAGGAATAACAATGGGCCTCATGCAGCACACACTGATTTTTAACCATACGTTTGAAAAAGATGACTTACAATCCTTTATTGAATTTCCTTTTGGGAACATTTTTTATGATGCTAATGTAATGATACATTATGAACATATGTTATTAGCATTTATTACCACAAATGGAAATAGTTAATTTGGTGCAGGTGGCTCCATCCTTAGAATCCTCCAAAAATTGGCAAGGCAGCTAAACCAAGACGGGGAGCACTGGGGACAAATCCCCCAGGTTTACAGGAATGAGCTAGAAGTACAAATTGAACACCATTTAAACCATTTGCCACGTAAAATAACTGGGGTTAGGGTGGGGAGGGATTGCAGAGCTTTGCCAGCAGTACGGCCCGTAAAAGCATCGGTGTGGACAGGATGTGTGAGGATAGTCGTATTTAATCCACCTTCTTGAAGTGAGAGTGGGCTGTAATTAGTACGTGGGCGATTGGAATTGATGATTCCATAGGCGGACTGTCATCTGGTTACAGCTAGGCACAATGAATGAACTAATGTGATGTTTTATTAAAACCTCATCAGCTATGTAAGGTCCCTGTTTGTTGGACTTTGCCCTGAAAATGGCATACCCATCATAGGAACTACTTTGTCTATCAGGATATTTTTCGTCAGGATGAAGGGTAAACATATGTTTGTATGTTATTGGTGAAGAAATAAATCAATCTGGCACACAAAAAAACCCTTTGAATTTTGAGAACCGCCTAAATACCAAAATACCAAAAACACCTCTAGCAATCATGGAGGGTTTCACGTTGAATTACTCTAAAGGACGCTTTAGTGAGGGCCTCACCACAGAAACAGAACAAGTAAAAATCTGGATATTTTTTTTTTCAACAGCTGATAGTGGATTTATTTCTGTACAGGTACACCACACAATACAATTGTCATTTACAGATAGTTAGAGCTTGTAGCATTCTAACCCACGTTGACTCTTAACTGAAGAAATGATTATTCTTCTGGAAGGAAAGTATTTTCATCTCCATATACTTCTCCTTTAAACAATAAAAAGTGACATGGCGGAACACAGTAAACAATGTTGTGTGGTCCTGCAGCCTCTCTAACGTCTGACCAGCCAACAGAAGCAGTAAATTTCACTAATGACTTTCCAATGGTCTTTAATTCTCCATTTAGGAGAAGAGGAAATGCCAGGGCCGATGGAAAGGTTAATTTGACTTTCACCCACTAATAAACATGCCTTGATCAAAGAACAATGCAATTAAAAGCTGCCTTTAATTCACTGGACACACACGCACGATCACACATAAGCATACCCACAGATATTACAACCACTTCCCAATTAGATTTTCAATTCTGCAACTAAATGGATACAGTTAATGAAACGTCTTAAAGGAACAGACCAATTTTCAGCATGCTCTGAAGAGAGGGTGATGCATTTTCAAAGACGGACTTATTTCGATTTGTTCATTAATGTAATATGTTTGATTACAACAATTTAAGTGTGTCAAATTTAAGAGCTGATATTAAAGATGGGCCAGAAAAAAAGAATCAAAACAAAACAAATGCAAAATCATGATGGGGCTGATGATGATACCAGGAAGATGTTTTCTCTGCAGCTTTCTCAACCAAAGAAGCTTAAAACAAATACTCTACGAAGAATGTACAAATTTGAGAAAAAGCAACTTAAAAATCTGACCACCCACCTCTAGAAACAGAATAAAAAAAATGGCAAAGCACACTTATCTAACTTTCTTTGGAAAAACTAAATACAACAGAGGCATCAACCAATAACCTCATGGTTCTTGACAGGAATTGACTACGTGAAATTAGCAATGTATAGAGTACCCCAGTCTTATCTGGGGTCTGTTTCAAGTAGGAGGGTTTCCACCAGAGTTGGGGACTCGAGTTTGAAACTCGCATACACGGTGACTTGAGACTCGACTTGAGACTCGTCCTCAAAAGACTTCAGACTCGACTCGGACTCGAGCTTTGGGACTTGTGAACAATGTTTAATTTTAGGAAACATCTGATGAGCTCGCTATACCGCTCTCTCCGTTACCTGCCTACGTAACACATACATTGACATATATATTATACACACGAGAAAGATGTCGGCCGCTGCTGTGCGGTTACAATAAAAGATTCTGGCTCAACCACATCAAATTTTATCAGGCATCTGAAAACCCACCCTGATAGGTGAGTAAATGGGAATAGATGGGGACTCTTCAATAATAAGATTCTGACTATCAAAGAGAAAATTGATGGTTTCCTGCCCCCAAACGGAGCCGACCCGTCCTCGGATGTAGGATCCTTGGATGCAGCCGTGGGCCCTGATACCTACTTGAATGGTTTCTCTTCCATCAACCTTGATCAACTGACTTCTACAATCTTGAAATCCAACCCTTCCACTTATCTCCTGGATCCGATTCCAACTAAGCTGCTTAAGGAAGTTTTTCCGTTAATTAGAACATCCCTACTGGATATTATGAATCTGTCTTTGTTGACAGGACATGTACCACAGTCCTTAAAGGTAGCTGTAATTAAACCTCTTCTTAAGAAACCTACTCTAGCTTCAGAGGTGTTGGCTAACTACAGACCCATCTCTAATCTTCCCTTCCTCGCTAAGATCCTTGAGAAATCTGTCACGAATCAATTATGTGACTTTCTACAAAACAATGCTTTGTTCGAGGATTTCCAGTCAGGATTTCGAGTGCATCATAGCACAGAAACGGCACTGGTGAAAATTACAAATGATCTTCTACTTGCATCGGACCAAGGACTTGTCTCTTTCCTTGTATTGCTGGACCTCAGTGCTGCATTTGACACCATCGATCACCGTATCCTGCTGCAGAGACTGGAACACTTGATTGGCATCAAAGGAACTGCACTCAGCTGGTTTAAATCTTATTTATCGGATCGATCCCAGTTTGTGTTGTGAAATAAAATGAATTGAATTGAATTAAACATGTTTAGCTAAGCAAGCATTGACCATTTACCGCAGGGATGTCGAAATCATTTCAGGTTCGGGCCAGATACTGCCGACTTGGACCGAACGCGGGCCACTGACGAGCGGTGCAAACGGCTGACGGGGGGGGGGGGGGGTCGCTGGCGGTCCTCTTGTTACCCTGGTAACCACTGTCATTACAGACGGTTGCGTCGATTCTTACTGTGAAAATCTACGTACTTCCGGTTTAGCGGCTACGCTTCGTATTTTCATTTTTCATTTCATTAAGTAAAGAGTAAAGGAGGAGTAAAAAGTTGTTGGTATTGTTTTTTACGGTAAAAGGGATGATGATAAGAGATGGGGACTCGAGTTTGAGACTCGGACTCGAGTGCGACTCAACTTCAGACTCGACTTGAGACTCGTCCTCGAAAGACTTCAGACTCGACTCGGACTCGAGCTTTGGGACTCATGAGCATCTCTGGTTTCCACTAAACCTGCTTCTTGAAACGGGCCCCTGGTCCTGAACCTCCCACCACAAACCTTCACAACAACAACTTTTTACATCTATTTTCAGTCAGACATCCATTCAAACAGATCTTCCTCTTCCCGCTCGACTCTGTCTTCCTCCTCTTATTCTTGAGCCCCGGGCACAGGTGGAACCCAATCACCTTGAACACCTGGAACGAGGGATTGAGAGAGAGAGAGAGAGAGAGAGAGAGAGAGAGAGAGAGAGAGAGAGAGAGAGAAAGAGAGAAATCCACAGGCAGGACGGGGAAGGTCTCTCGCCCCGGCCCAACATCTAACACCAAGCACCAAGCCAGCATTTCAGAAATACTGTGCTCAGTTATGTGTCTTCTGTGGCCGGTTTCACCAATATGAAAAATGTAATGTAATACGATTCTTGTGTGAACACTGACACACTGTCTTGGCAGGCACCAATATGCTGCTTGGTCAGTGGTCCTTGGGGTTCTGATAGAAACACACCCTTTCTGTTTGGGACGCACCAGGCTTTGAACTAACGCTGATGTAAACTTCACCTTCAGTATTGAACACTCACACAGCAGGTGATGCCAACTGTCAACCAAGAAACCACAATCTATCCACAGAACTCTCTTTTACAGACCATTCACTAATAACTTTTAAATTACCAGAATGTATTCCCCTGGGCAAAGGTCTATCTAATGGCCATGGTTTAGGAGCGTGTCTTGCTATTAGCTAGTGTGAAAATATATAATTGAGCTTGTAAGGAATTTGTGTCCGGTCTGCCTTGTGAGGCAGGCCCGTCTGTGGATGTCCGTTGAATAGATGGTTCAATAAAATTAACTCAATATTTTTTTATATAACAAAACGCAGTACAGTCACAGTGGGAATCACAAACATATTCAGTAGAATAGAGTCTCAAAATGATTGACAGTATGGCGTAACCTAGATGGCTGCCGGACTGTCATCTTTGTAAAGTCCAGTCTTTAAATTTCCTTTGGTCCATACGTCATGTAAACCATTCAGCCCCAGCATTGGCTTCCATTAGTCATCAGCTTAGGGATTGGCCGACCGCAGCCCTGGTGTCCAAACCTCCGCAAACCACAATGCAACTGCATGTCTGTCACTACTGTACATGTAATGCCCCGCCCCCTGGTCCCCAGGGCATTCGGTGGATTAAATATATATGATGGATAAAATGATTAAACAATTGTGCCGCACCTTGAGCTAACAGGGACTAATAACCAAACTACAAATCAAGTTTGATGTTGAATCAACAGCGAAGAAGTTTCGGTTTGAGCACACGTGCATCCAGCCGTTAGTCTAAGTCTGACAGTTTTTTAACCTCTAATAATATTTGAAATGATATCATACTATATAAATCAAATTCATATTTGGAGAGGAAGGATTTTGTCTGTGAATGAGATTAGATTAGAAAACTTTATTAATCCCCAAAATATACAGATTCATACAGACAACAGTAGACACAACCCACATTACAAATAAAAACAAAACCAGAAGATGCCATATAAAACACCATTAACATCAGAAAGATGTTACAAATAAAGGTGTTCATTCAAAATTCAAACTGCTACTGGAGTAAAAGACCTTCTTCCTTAATAAAATCTATTACTGGTTATGGGACCAGTAATCCCAGCCTGCCTGGGGATGGGATCAATGGGAATGAAGCAAATCAGTTCTTTGAGTCGTCCTGAGGACTGTAGCCCAGCCATTCTAATGTTGAGGAGGTTCAACAGTACTCAGTCCTTCACTTTATCTTGTCCTTGTCTCTATCTTCCTCAAAAGTTCCAGTGGAAATTATCTGGTCTCGTTCCAATTCCAAAGACTAATACTACGGATGACAAGAACAGGATCAATAAGCTGATCAGTAAGGCTGGTTCTGTCATTGGCCTTCCACCCGGACTCACTAGAGGTCACTATAGACTATGGACGCAAGCAGCAACGTTGTGCGAATCGCATCCCATGGATAGCATGGATAGCATGTAGGCCCAGTTCTCTTTGTTCCAATCACAGGGTGACATTGAAGTAAGTTGACAGCCTGGTGCGTCTCATAAAGTTGCTAAAGGGCGCCTTGATGCATTGGTATCAAGGCAGTGAGACCAGTTGTAGTTCCCCACTATCGCCAACCTTTCAACTCCAAACACTTCAAACCTGACACCACTCATCGTTGAGTTTATCAGCTTAATGACAAAGAAAAAAAACCCTGAAATTCCGCAATCAAGAGATTTAAAATGTCCTTTTTTTAAAACGTCCTGAGCTACTGGTAGATATGTATGTGTGTGTCGGTGTGTGTAATAACATATTGCTGACTTCATTGAGGCAGGCCTCCTCTGCCTACTCATTTAATTAGTAGAGAAAGGTTAGTGCCACAATGCAATTTACCAAATGTGATTTCTTAGCAGCTATTAAATCTGTGTGTGTGTGTGTGTGTGTGTGTGTGTATTGACGGAGAGAGTTTGGGGTAGGGTAGATAGACGGTGGGACTTTTTGTTATCTGTGTGAGTGTTTGTGTTTGCATGTGTGACCGGATGAGGGTTTTCCCCTCCCTCTTACCTGCACACAGGGGTGTAGACCAGCATACCTTGGGCTAATTACAATTGATTGGGAGAGGCGGGGACATTACTTAAGCCTGTGGTGTGTAGACTCGTCCTGGTGTCTTCTCCTGCTGGGTGTCTGTGGAGACGTGTCCGGGAGGCGCGCTTTTTGTTTTGGCCGCCGCCCTAGGTCATCATTCTGCTGTGGTGTGCTGTGGTGTGCTGTGGTGTGGTGTGGTGAGGGCACTTTCTCCATCTTTTGTGCCTTTTATCGTCCTGCGTCGCAGTGTATGCGGCACTAATGTGCATTCTTTCATATAGTGACCCTGTCTTGGTCATGGATGTCCCCGAGTGGGTGGATGTATCCCTGGACTGCTGGCGTTTGGTGTCTCTGTACGATGCATGCCTCCCTCTTTCGACACATTTGGGCGTAATTAAAATCTGACAGTCTTAATTATTATAGTGTGGGCCGCAGTCTGTGAGTGTGTGTGCGCAAGGTGGGTGCCACCGCCGGGGTCTGTGGGCGGCTTGTCCTGTAATTCGGTAAGTCGCTCTGTTTGCCTGTTTGCTGTACATTCATTACGGTCGTGTTCTAATGGTGGGTTTCACAACATAGCTGGACCGGGCTGCAGCCTTGGACATGCTGTTGTGGGGCTATCCTGGTGCCACGACTAATTAATGATCTTCCCCGGCGCGCTCTTCCCCCCCCCACTGAAGCTGTTCTTGATACCGGCTGAAACCGTTCTGGAAACTGGTACAAAGGTGGCTCTCTATATTATACTATATAACTGTTGTATATATTGCATGTGGGTCTTTTTTTTTGTTTTTTTTAATTTGTTTGCATCTTCCTTATTATGCATGCTGGTTTATTGATTTGAATTGTTTATTATTGTATTTCATTATTCCTCATCTACTCCTTAACAAAGAACATATTGCCATTTAAAAAAATATTAAACAAAATAAAACTCTATTTTTATAATTATCTTATGGTCTTTGACCCCTGATTTTGGTGAACGGCTCTGTGTGCCTTAAGAACTACGGAAGTTAATGGGGTCCATCAACTGTCTGATTGCCGACATTCTTCAAAAAATCTTTCTTTTTGTTTAGCAGAATAAAGAAATTCATACAGGTTTGAAACGACTTGGGGGTGAGTAAATGATGACACAATTTTTATTTTTGGGTGAACTATCCCTTTAAAGAGCACAAACTCCTCTTTAATATGACAACAAACAAGATTTACCTCGAATTGTTGAAATACTTCCCATAAAAAACCTATACAAACAAATTACTCACACAAAACATCCTGATAATATATATATAAAATTGAGTATTCACTTGCCGTAATATTGCATATTCATGATATTGGAAATTCAGAAGAAACAGAAAATATCTAGTTAGTTGAATATACAGCTTTCAAAATGCAAAGTGGGTTTTTAACCCACAAATAACATACGTTAGCTACCTCTTCTAATGTGTAACTCGTTGTGGGCGAGTAATAATTAAAATAATCAAATGGCATCATTTAAGTTTCTAGAGAAGAAGGGCCGTCGACGGCCATTATGAGTTTTAAATGGTTACATTAGAATATCCCAAGTTTCAATTGAATAAGTGAACTTTTAAGCTATAAAAACAGTGCAAAATAGCTTATGCTGGGTTATTTGACTTTAGCTGAGTGGCCATTGTAACAACTTTTAAGTGACAATTTGACAAATGACAACCTGACACTCAGACTTTATAATAGCAACAACCAACAACGATTATGTTTGTTGCCTTATTATTATCATTAATTGTGGTAGACAGGCACTATCCTCATGCACCCGCCCCGATTAACACTCCCTCCCTGTTCATGTAGCTACCTGCTTGCTTAACGTTTCAATGACACTCTCCTGCTCACTCTGTCCCTCCTTGACTTCACTGTCAGACTCAAACACCTGCTGCACCTTCTCCTCTGCTGCCTGCGAGCCGCAAGCACTGCCATCGCTATGGCTAGTCACCTCTCCTCCTCCATGTGCTATGTTCACCTGCTGTTTCTGTATGGTTGCCAACCGTCCCGTATTACCCGGGACATCCCGAATTATGGGCAATTTGGATTTGTTCCGCCCGGGACAGCTCCAGTCCCGAATTCCAATCACAGCTTGTCAATGATGCGCGAAAAACTCCCGGTTGTTGTGAAGTTGTGACGCATCAGACCAGTGTGCGCGCGGGTGCCGGGTGAGAGCTGTCCTCTCTGTTGAAATGAGCAGTGGGGCACTCCCCCCCCCCCCCCCCCCCCGATTTCGCCTGGGTTTGCATCTGTTTTGTCAGTCCATCATTCTTGTTTAGCCCGTTCGTTCAGTGCAGTGACGTTAGTTTCCTGGGCGCGATTTTTTCTTCTTTGCATTTTTTTTTACTCAGTAACGGATATTATTTAAAATGTAGCGAAGTACATTACTTCAAACAAAAAATACTTAAGTAAAAGTAAAATTACAGATTAAAAAAAAAACTTTAAAAAGTAGAAGTACACAAAAAAACTGCTCAATTACAGTAACGCGAGTAAATGTAATTCGTTACTTTCTACTAACTCTGGTTGTTGGAGATATGGAGTTATTTTCCTGGAGTGTCATAGGCCACTCGTATTGCCACACATGTGAGTATGTTTCAATTCTCCAAATGCTAGCAACCGCACAGGCCGTCATTGACTCGCCTCATTTCTAGCATTTCTCAAAATATACATTGAACTTAGGTAACAGTACCCATTACTACCCCTTTGTTTGGAAGTAATTACTTTTTACTGCATCGTTATACTGTCTGACTGTTTTTTAACTGGGATGCAGGGCAGCAATCCCCAACCCTTTTTTTTGCTTTACAGAATGACTTCATGTCAAACAATATTTCCCATCTTAAATCTTTGTTAAGATGTCAAGTATTTGAGCAAGACATATCCTGATGCTAGAAAGTGAAAGTCCTAATTTATAGGTAACCATCCTCCCATCCGATGTCATCTGCTTAACGGAAGCAGTCCTTTGACAAACTTTCTTGTCATTATTTGCTCTCGTTGTTTGTAACTTATCCTGCTTGATCCACCATGGGATTATTGGAAAACATAATAAAAGTATCTCTCAACATATCATTAGTAATATTACATTACATTACATTACATTACATGTCATTTAGCTGACGCTTTTATCCAAAGCGACGTACAATAAGTGCATTTCCACATAGATACAAACTCAGAAAACAAGTATCAAGAAAGTACATTTTCATCAAATAAGCAGTTACAAAACATGTTATAGAAAAGTGCCATTATAAGTACAATTTAAGTGCTATCATTTGTTAGTGCTACGGTTTGCTAGTGTTTTAGTCAAGGTAGAGTCTAAAGAGGTGTGTCTTGAGTTTTCGACGGAAGATGTAGAGGCTCTCTGCAGTCCTGATGTCATATTCATTCATATTTGTTATAATGAACCTTTAATACATTGGAAATATTGTGCACTGGACAACCCTGTCTCCTAGAAACTATGTGGATTTTTATCTGTAAATATGTTTTTGACTTAATGTAATTAATTGTATTGAGTAAAGGTTGGAGCTTTTAACATTAAAAGGTTTACAATGCTTGCGGTTGTGAAATCTCACAAATGATCCTTTTGAGGCAATATGAGCTTTTACAACTGGACAATTAAGGTGGACGTCATGAGCGATGTGGATGAATGAGATGGTGGGACCCAATGCTGTTTACATGCACGTTGGGGACTAGTATTCCTCTAGACTGCTGAAATGTGACATACAACGTTTGGTGGCTATAACTATTTTGTGCTAATAGGCAGCTATTTACTTATTATTTATAATTTTGCTGGTAACCGTATTATACACTGCGCGTTGGGCCTAACACCCCCGAACTGTTACATTATTGGATGATAAAGTACAGCCTCTGTACCTTATTGCTTAATTAAAAAGTCTTATTGACACTTTACAAAAGCACTAGCGATGCTAGGCCGTGGTATACTGTGTTTATTCCAGACCTAAGGGGTGTACTTCGTCCCAACACAATACATTAATGCATTCCTGCATTCGACAACAATAAACTGAGAATTATATCAATATTCCTTTAAATGTAATGCACATCAAATGCTTTTGTTTTTGATCCTCTGAATTTGAAGAACAAGAAGAAAACACCGACTATTTCAATATTTTCTGTGATGTAGACCCTCAGCCCCGTTCTCCGGTCCTTTTGGCATGTCAGGGTCTTAATCAGCTAATTGTTAATCATTGACCTGAAGTAAGTTGTTAATTGAGACTCTGCAAAATTAAGATAATAAACATTAGAGCGAGAAGAGAGATCACACTGAGAGAAGAGATGTCACAGATCTATAGATGAATGATGGATCTCTCACTCTGAAGAGAATGGATGAACATGGCGGCTCACTCCCGCAGCCTCTTTTCTCTGACACATACATATACATAAATGTATATTAATGTAGCAGGATCTTCGGGAATAGTCGCTAAATTAAAAAAAAATCATGTATTCATTCAAGTATTGTATTGCACAGTATTAATTGAAGTGTACTAATTGAAGTGCAATAACTTTTGGTTTGCAAATACTTTAAACAAATAAGGTGCTTCTCAAAAGCAGTATTCCATTGTCACAGTAGCAGCGCAACTTAAACATTAATTTAATCAAATCAAAAACCTATTCTATTTGCCACTGCCACGGCATCTTGTATCTACTAGAAAAACAAGTTAGCCTAGCATATAAATATAAACCTGCATATTTTTCTCTTATTGGGGAGCAGCAGTCCAGGCCAAAATGTGTCACACCTGTATGTCAAGTTGCGTTTTTGACTTCCTGTTTTATTTTGGAAACTAACTCCCTCTCGTTTCAGGTGCCCTTCCTCATGTGTCACCAGTCTGATTGTCTCCCCTGATTCTTCATTGTGTCCGCCTGTTCCCACACCTCATGTGTACTTATAGTCTGCATCGCTCCTTGTCCTGTGCCAGTGTGTCTTGTCGTATTGCCCTGCACACCAGCCCCACGTCAAGAGTCTAGTCCAGTCGAGTTTGTCCTTTCATTTATGGTCCCTGCTAAATTTCCTCATTAGAGAGATTTTGAGTTTTTTGGCCTTTTGATTTTGATTGATTGCCTTGTGTCCACGTTACGAGCGATTTAGAGTTTTTGCCTTTTGATCAATTCCCTAGCATCCTCGTTACGCAAGAATTTGAGTTTTTGCCTTTTTTGTGAAGAATAAACTAATTGTCAGCTGAACCTGCGTCCTCCTCCTCCTCCTCAGCCGCCACCTGCCTGACAGTACACACTGGCCAGAATGGACTCGGCAGAGAAGGACCAGCTGACTGAGGCGCTGCACGCTCGAGCCTCAAGACTGGCGCAGCATGAAGATCTAGTTGCTGACCTCGATCGAGAGGTTCGGGAACCTTCTCAAAGCCAGGAGGGGTTTCGAGACCGCCATGACCATGCAGGTGGGACTCTTAAGCACTCAGGTAGAACAAATCCTCACCCTGCTCTCCAGGAACCCAGCTGCTGCTCCCGGGCAATCCCCCACGCCTTCTGAGCCCCCTCCCGTAGCCACACCAGCTGATGCATGTGTGATGCACCTTTTATGTGAATATGTTGTAAATGTTGAGAAAAGAGAGAGATGGTAAAATGTAGAATAGATACTATTATGGTTACAGAAGAACAGTTTCCTTATGTGTATTATTTATGTTGTGGCTGAAGTCATTTAAATATTTCTTTACAACCGCAGAGTGTTTGAATCACATAATTGCTTTAGAAAGATGATGCATTTCTGAAGTTTAACAGAAAACGAATAACTATAAATATAGATAACTATATAGCTTTAAGAGTGACTTATCCTTGATATTATTGCATTTATTTTTGCACTTTAAGAGAGGGACATTTATTTTTGTTAAGACAGTATTTTGTGAATGTAAGTTATAAAGATGAACACTGTTAGGTGTAGAAAACTTTATTGACATGTTTAAATTGACATTAACAAACTGAAATATGTTTACCTTGGGGAATGTTACTGTTTGATATTATGACTTGATGTATTGTAATAAAGATATTTAAATTGGGATCTAAAGATGGCGGTTCGCTCGTTCTGTCGCTGACAACGTGCTTCTGTTTTCCAGGCGGACATCGAGGTGAGAGTAGTGAACCCCATACAGAATCTTTTTGTCACTGCCGTTACTTTCCATTTGAAACCGGTAACAAACTGTGGGGGCTCGTCCGGGATCACTCCTCATCACAACCATTGGGGGAGCTGATCCAGAGATACAAGACCAAGGTGACAAGACGCTGCTGCCGGCCGGGAGTTAACCCGTGGGTGTCCGAGGAGGGAGGTCAAAGAGAGAAGGGATCTCTGTCTCGCTTAGGAGCCGCACTGCTGATCCTGAGGCCAGCGCACGCTGATCCTGTGACCATCGCACACCAGCAGCACACTGTGATTGGGAGGTCAACACACCCACACACGCCATTTAACACACTACGGCGCTGATTTACTGAACTCAGAAATGGACATCGGAACTACACACCATGTCGGCAACGCGTAAAGAATTAGTATGGGGCATCAAGAAACAACTATTCAGACCATTATGCCGACATATTTCATGTTGCGAAAGACATTGCAATTAACAGTCAAGATGAAAAAGAGCTGAATGCGAATGATGAAGAAGACTGCATGGAGTATTTAGTCTCCTAGATGCAATCTGACGCTTTACTGGACCTTGAGGATGAGGGTATGAGTCAGCTGTTGGTTTTAAATGATTTGATTGGTAGAGTAATTGATGTTGATGCTCCCAATTTCCCAGTGGGTACATTGAGTGATGGTAGCACACACGTTACCCCTAGTCAAAGTCCATCCACTACAGGTCCAAACCCTACAGCACAACCTCATTCTCACCCTATCAGTACAGTGATGCAAACACAACCTCACTCTAGCGCTCATACCAATACAACAACACAGCCATTGGAAGAACTGAGGAAAGTCTATGAGGAACTGGGTGAGAAACTGAGACGGAAAGAATGTACAGTGACCACATCACCCTCAACTCACCTCCACCAGGGTGAATCAGAGTTACACTACATGCCACTGATGAACTCAGAGAGACCAGTACTACTGAAAGACCTGTCCTACCTGCAGCGCAGAGACTTTAAGGTACATGGTGGTCAGGTTGGGGATCAGAACTCTGATTTAAATTACAATAACATCAGTAAACAAATCAACGAGGGAGTGAAAGAGGGCTTTGCTGAAGCAGAAGTGGTGAGAGGGGTGTTGAGGATCATCAAACCAGGTGCTTTTAAAGATATGCTGGTAAACAAAGACTCAATTACAGTATCTGAACTCAAAGGTTTCCCTCTATCGCATGATTGGACTTAAGCAGAAAATCCTTTTCCAGTCCCGACAGGCCAGTGCATTTATTATGATCCCAAGACCATCCAGGAGGTGTTCCTCCATACCATCTACCAGGGCCTTGGGATAAAACACGCTGACCTCCGAAAGAGACTGAGACCTCTAATTTCAAACAGTCAAGTCACGGACGAGGAAATCCTTCGCCAGGTCATGGAAATAATGAGTGATGAGAATGAACACCAGCGCCAACTGGGCCAACCCTCCCGACAAAAGGTAACACAAGCACATAGTGCCAAGGTTGAGACGGGAGACCTTAACAACAATAACAAGTCACGAGATACATCATCAGACAAGGAAAACCACCAGACAATACAACGGCTCACATCTCAGGTAGAGGCCCTGACACGCATGGTGGCTTCTTTGATGGAGCAGCGGACCGAAAATACTCTAGTGACTTACCCTCCTTCTCAGCCGACCTCTAAAAGATCTGTCCAACCACAGCGGGGACAACCTATAGTCCAGGCGAGAGGAAGAACTGCTCGATGTCGGAGTGTACAGAACGGAATGTGCAGGAGTGTAACCATTGCTTTGTGTGTGGAGAGACAGGACACAGAGCAGTGGGATGCCTTCAAACGAGTCAGGATGCAGGGAAACGGAGCTCGGTCTTTGTCGAGGGACGCTCAGAGACCGGAGAGCAGCTTCAGTCCCAAACATTAACAAATGACAAACAAATAACAAGACATCCCAAGCAAAACAAACAGCAACATTCGCATGTATTGACCAGCCAGAGTAACATCGCTTGCAAAGCACCACTAATTTGGAAGAAAAGTCTGCTGAAATGTTTGATTGGCGGGTACCCAGCTACAGTCTTGTTTGATTCAGGCTCGCAAGTGAGCATAATTGACCAACAATGGACTGAAACTCACATTCCTACTCATATCTTGAGAGCTTTTAGAGGAAGAACTCTGCGTCTATGCAGTCACTGGCCATGCTGTCCCCTACATGGGATGGGTGGAACTCAATGTTAATCTTGCCGGTAATGAAGACCCAAATCTAACTATACAGGCCCCTTTCCTGGTCAGCCCGCTGCCACTGCCTCAGCCCCTTCTAGGAGCCAATGTACTCTAGGAGATCATCAGAAGGAAAGAGTCCTCTGGCGGTGCAGTTGCAACGGTGGTCAGCCTTCTCCGCAGTGCCTTCGGAATAGAGGAGGAACAGGTGGAGGCTATTGTGAATTTCATCCAGGTGCCTCCTAGAACATACGGTGATCCAGTCATTATAAGAGTGGGCCAAGCGCATACCATCGTTCCCCCTGGCAGAACAGTCCATGTATGGTGTAGAGTACCACCACTTTGATGTCTCGAACCCCACTGTTTTATACAAACCAACAGAGGGAAGCGCTATATTAGAGCAGTTGAGTGTAGGAGAAGGCCTCTTGAAAATTAGTCACACCCGACGGCCTTATGTTAAGGTGCCCATCGCCAATCACTCAAAGCATGAGGTCACCCTGCCAAGGAGAACCACTCTGGGAATCATTCAACATGTTATCAAGGTCATTGAGACTGATGCGCCAGAGCCACATCAGGCTGATCCCGCACCAAGAAAGACTTAACTCAGTCGATGTTAAGACTGTCGCTTCTCCCAGCATCTCTCCACCTGAGTCCTGGCTTCCTCCGGTTGATATCAGTCACCTCAGCCCTGAACAACAACAGGCAGTAAAGAAAGAGCTCTACGAGGAATGTGGAGCATTTGCTTGTGACAGTGACAATATATGGTGTATCCCCTCCCTACAGATGGAGATCAGGACTAAGGACGACATCCCAGTCCAAAGGGCCTACGCCTCCATCCCAAAACCACTCTACAGGGAAGTTAAGGAATACATCCAGGAGATGTTGGTTAAAGGGTGGATTGTGAAGTCCCAGTCGCCTTATTCAGCCCCTGTCATCTGTGTGCGGGAGAAGGATGGGTCCTTACGCCTGTGTGTCGACTACCGGCTCCTCAACAACAAGACCGTGCCGGACCGTCAGCCTCTTCCCAGAATTCAGGACCTCACGGACTCCCTGGGAGGATATGCCTGGTTTTCGATCCTCGATCAGGGCGAGGCCTACCAACAAGGTTTTATTGCCGAAGGATCAAGGTACCTGACCGCATTCATAACTCCATGGGGGCTCTATGAGTGGGTTTGAATACCCTTTGGGCTATCGAATGCCCCAGCGGATTTTCAAAGGAGCATTGAAAGTATGCTTGACCCACTCAGAGATGAATGCTGCATCCCTTACCTCGACGACGTGTTGTGCTTCTCCAGGTCCTTTGATGAGCATGTGGAGGTGCTACGCAGAGTCCTCCAAGCCTTGCAACAACATGGGGTAAAGCTGAAGCCGGAGAAATGCGAGCTCTTCCGTAAGGAGGTCCGGTATGTCGGCCGGTTGGTGTCAGCGGAAGGGGTAAAAATGGACCCCAAAGACCTTGAAGCAGTACGGACATTGAAATACAAGAAGCCACAAACAGTTGCGGATGTCAGGCAGTTGCTTGGGTTTCTAAGCTATTATCGAACATATGTGCAGGACTTTTCACGTATAGCCAAGCCCCTGTACGACCTGCTCCAGTCAAAGCCCAGCACCCCTCCGACCAAAACGTCAGGAGGAAAAACAGGCAGTCAGCAGTCCTCCAATACTCCGGTAGAGTGGGATATGCAACACCAACAGATCCTTGAACAGCTTGTGGACCGGCTGACCAAACCCCCAGTGCTGGCGTATCCCTATTTCAACCGGCCCTTTACGCCCCACACAGATGCTTCCCAAAAAGGTCTCGGTTCCGTCTTTTATCAGAACCAGGATGGGAAGATGAGGGTGGTTGGGTACGGGTCACGCACGCTAACATCAGCGGAACGAAATTATCACCTGCACAGCGGGAAGCTAGAATTTCTCGCATTGAAGTGGGCAATATGTGAGAAGTTCCGTGAATACTTGTTCTACGCTCCACATTTCACAGTCTTCACGGACAATAATTCCCTCACATACATCCTGAGTTCTGCCAAACTGAACTCTGTGGGTCACCGGTGGGTGGGGCAACTGGCCGATTTCAACTTTGATATCAAATCCCGGCCAGGCAAAACCAGCATCGGTGCTGACACTTTATCACGCTGCCCACTGGACATTGACACCTTCATGGCTGGATGTTCGGAAGAGATATCGGAGGAGGCAGTATGTGCCGTATAGGAAGGAAGCCAAAGAGCACAACAAGGGAACGTGGCCTGGGTGGCAGCCCTCAACCTAACATCCCAAAGCCAACCTCAAGCTGAGACTCTGCCAGAAGTCAGTCATGATGAGCTTGTGAGAGAACAAAGAAAAGACCCCGCTATAGGGAAAGTGATGGCGCTGAAGGAAAGCGACACACCACCAACGGAGAATGACAAAGAGAGAATGGACACACAGGCAAGGAGGCTATTAAGAGAGTGGAGCAGGTTCTACATAGAGAATGACCTTCTCTACAGGAAGAGTGCAGGTCGACAACAACTGGTCCTGCCCGCCACCTACAAACGAACAGTACTCACCCAGCTGCATAACAACATGTGCCATGTTGGCGTTGAAAAAGTTCTGAGCCTGGCGAGGGAGCAATTCTACTGGCCTTTCATGAAAAGAGACATAGAGGAGTACGTGACCAGAAAGTGCTCTGGCATTAAGCAGAAGAAGCCAGCCACGCATGAAAGAGCACCAATGGGAAGTATAACATCAAATTCGCCCCTTGAGTTGGTGTGTATCGATTTCCTTCACCTGGAAGCCTGCCGAGGTAGATACGAGTATATCCTGGTAGTGGTTGATCACTTTACAAGATTTGCACAGGACTCTCAGGCAGTTAGCTGGTGTCGCCCACTCAAGGACTTCTCCGTATCACCCCCAGGGCATTCCGGCAGAGAGGTTTAACCGCACGTTGTTGCAGATGCTCCGCACCTTGGGAGAGAGAGAATCGGAAAGACCACCTGCCCCATGTACTCCAGGTAACAATTGTACAAGGCACGAGGCCACAGGTTTCTCCCCACACTATTTGCTGTATGGCCGACATCCTCGTCTACCAGTAGACATCCTCTTTGGCCTCATAACAGATGAGGGAGCTGCAACGAATGGACCAGGAGGATACGCTGAGAGATGGGCAGGAAAAATGGTGGAGGCATACAGAATAGCAGACGCAAACAGTCAACAGTCCAGCTCCAAAGGCAAGAGATACTACGATAAACGGAGCACAAGTGTGGTTCTCCAGCCTGGGGACAGAGTCCTGGTACGCAATCTGGGTGAACGAGGGGGGCCTGGAAAGCTCAGACCGTACTGGGAGAAGCTTATCTACATAGTGAGAGAACAGGTTGGAGATAATCCTGTTTACAAAGTAAGCCCAGAGGCCGGAGGCCGACCAGTACGCACTCTACACAGGAACCTCCTGTTGCAAGTCAACAACCTACCTGTAGAGCCACCTCAGGATCCAACGAACAACTCAGCTGAGTCACAAAAGAGAAAGAAGAGAGTTCCAGACATCCCGAAACCCATGCATGAGACACGAGACCCAGATATAAGTGACTCGGAGGAAGATGAAGGCGCGCCTCAATACTGGTTGCGGATACCGAAGGAGAAGTCAAGAGTTGAAAGTTGCTTACCGGTGCCGCATGTGAATCCTGACTGCCGAAACAGATCCAACCAGGAAGAGACACACCTGGGAGACACAAGTTATGCAGAACCTGAACAGGACAGGGAGAGTGTTAGGGGCGAGGATCAAGAGACATCCAGTGAGGAAGAACAGGGTGTGGAGCTGCAGCAACCGGGAACTGTTCAAGATGAACTGTATGCTGTCCATCAAGAGAACAATGTCCCCACACCACAACCTGAACATCAGGTCCCACTGAGACAGTCCACCGGAGAGAGACGGCCAAAATATGTGTTCACTTATCCATCCCTGGGTCAACCCGCTTATCACCCTCAGCCCACTGTGAGTGCAGTTGGAATACAGCCAGTACCGTGTATTTACCAGAGTCTCAGTGGACCATACCTCCACCATTTCCAACCCCCGTCCAGGCCACCATACCCGTACCTGCCTGTAGTGTACCAAGCTCACTGTGGATGAGAAGCCATGAAAGACAATTACACATTCCATACTCAGATGATATCTGGCACACACCCTATAGAACAGATAGGATACATTAATTAAGAGTTGAAATATGTTGTGTAAAAAAAAAAATGTGTGAATGTTCAGAGTGAAATTGTTCAGAATGTCTTGTATCAGGAGCCACTTTTATTTGTTGGGGAGTGTGTGATGCACCTTTTATGTGGTAACACAATTGGGATTTTATACGGAATATGTTGTTGTAATGGTTGGGAGCATTCATTGGAATCGCAGCTTTTGCTGTGTTGAACAGCAGGG
Source organism: Pungitius pungitius (assembly GCF_949316345.1). Classification (NCBI taxonomy): domain Eukaryota; kingdom Metazoa; phylum Chordata; class Actinopteri; order Perciformes; family Gasterosteidae; genus Pungitius; species Pungitius pungitius. Next base: position 9,478,849 of record NC_084905.1, read on the forward strand.
ATTGGGGGGGGGAACCAGGTAAACCGGAACCAAAGTGCGAGTGGGGTTGCATCGCGCCGCCTAGAGTGACGGACGCCTTACTTTTCTTTCATATTGAAATTGGGATCTAAAGATGGCGGTTCACTCGTTCTCTCGCTGACAAAGTGTTTCTGTTTTCCAGGTTCGTACTCAGTGAAAAAAACAAGAACTGTTTCCTCCCGGGGTGTTTGAGGTGTGTTGTAGCTGTGGCGGTTTGGTAGTTGAGTGTTTGGTGGGTGGAGCCGAGTGGGAGAGCCTCGTTCGTGATCGCGGGAGAGGGCGTGTGTCGACTATGGCGCGCGCGTTGCTTAGCATGAGCGTATTGATACTCTGAATGTATGGGTCGGTGCATTGGTGTCCTCACTCCCCAGCGGTGCCTTATTTAGAGTTTGTGAATATCCTGACATGTTGTGAATATGTTGTAAATGTTGAGAAAAGAGAGAGATGTTAAAACAGAATAGATAATATTAAGGTTACAGAAGAAAAGTTTCCCTATGTGTATTATTCATGTTGTGACTGAAGTCATTTAAATATTCCTTTACAACCGGAGAGTGTTTGAATCACATAATTGCCTTAGAGAGATGATGCATTTCTGAAGTTTAACAGAAAACGAATAACTATAAATATAGATAACTATATAGGTTTAAGAATGACTTATCCTTGGATATTATTGCATTTATTTTTGCACTTTAAGAGAGGGACATTTATTTTGACAGTATTTTGTGAATGTAAGTTATAAAGATGAACACTGTTAGGTGTAGAAAACTTTATTGACATGTTTAAATTGACATTAACAAACTGAAATATGTTTACCTTGGGGAATGTTACTGTTTGATATTATGACTTGATTTTGAAATTGTGATCTAAAGATGGCGGTTTGCTCGTTCTGTCGCTGACAACGTGCTTCTGTTTTCCAGGCGGACATCGAAGTGAGAGTAGTGAACCCCATACAGAATATTTTTGTTACTGCCGTTACTTTCCATTTGAAACCGGTAACACGTGCACCAGGCACCTCCGGAACGAAACTCAATTAGGACAAAGTAGGTCCTTCATCATAGAATGTGAAATGCACTTTGAGCACTCTCCGCTTCACTTTCCCACAGACCGGTCCAAGGTCGCCTTCATGATGTCCCATCTCACAGGAAGGGCCAAGACGTGGGCTACCGCTGAGTGGGCTAGGAGTTCGGCAGTGTGCTCATCACCAAAGAGGTTTGCCGACGCTCTCAGACAGATTTTTGACCCTGTGGCAACAGGCCGAGCAAGGGCTCGGGAGCACCCTGGCGATGGAGAGTGGGTGGAACACCATGTCCCTGTACGATGTTTTTCTGAAAGGTCTCTCAGACCAGATCCAAGACCTCTTGGTCCCATTGGACCTCAATTCCCTCATCGCCTTCGCCATCCGCAACGACAACCGGCTACAGGAACGGAGGCGGCAGCGTGGGCCCAGAGGGACACGGGGGTGAGGAGGAGCCCATGGAGATGGGAAGGGCCGGGCTCTCCCAAGGGGAACGACAGCGTCGCTACCAGGAGGGCCAATGCTTTTACTGCGGCGAGCGAGGCCACCTCATCTCCGCCTGTCCAGTGAAGGCGTTGGTGAGTCAAGTCGCCGAAGTTACTCCTACCCCACGCCGATTGACCACAGTGAGGATTAAGCACTGGGATAAAGACCGAGAGCTGGGGGCACTGATTGACTCAGGGGCAGATGAGAGCCTAATCGACTGGGGGTTAGCGCAAAGACTGGGGCTTTGGGTTGACCCATTGAGTAAACCGGTTAAAGCGAGCGCACTTAATGGAAGTGCATTGTTCACCATAACTCATGTTACAGAACCGGTGGAGCTTCGCATCACCGATCATTGGGAGCGCATACAGCTGTACCTTATACACTCACCTCTGCACCATCTCATCCTCGGATTTCCATGGTTAATTCGCCACAACCCAGACCCAAACTGGCGCACCGGGGACATTATGGTATGGGGGAGGGTTGTAGGATCCAGTGTCGGGATTCACGCCCCCAAGGGAAGAACCCCATGCTAAACCGTGTTGACCCTCACCCTGTCACAAACTCGGAGACCACCGATCTGACTCAAGTTCCAAGCTGCTACCATCACCTCGCTGAGGTTTTTAGTAAAAGCAAAGCCACAGCCCTGCCACCTCATCGCCCATTCGACTGCGCCATTGATCTTCTGCCCGGCTCCACCATCCCAAAGGGCCGTCTTTACTCTTTTTCTGGGCCCGAGAGGCAGGCCATGAAGGACTACATTGAATCATCCCTAAGGGCGGGGTTGATCCGACCTTCCTCATCCGCAGCAGGGGCGGGTTTTTTCTTTGTGGGAAATAAAGATGGAACCCTTCGCTCTTGCATCGACTACAGCCCGCTTAACGACATAAGAGTTAAGAACAGGTACCACCTACCACTCATGACCTCGGTATTCGATCAACTTCAACAGGTGCAGATTTTTACCAAAATGGACTTGCGTAACGCTTATCACCTGGTTCATATTAGGGAAGGGGATGAGTGGAAAACAGCATTCAACACGCCATCTGGACATTATGAATATTTGGTCATGCCCTTTGGTCTCACAAACGCCCCAGCAGTTTTTTAAGCAATGATAAATGACGTGCTGAGACTTTTTGGACCAGTTTGTGTATGTGTATATAGATGACATTCTGATTTATTCCCCCAACCTAAACACTCATGAGAACCATGTTGAACTCGTCCTGCAACGTCTCTTGGACAACGGGTTATACGTGAAGGCGGAAAAGAGTGAATTTCATGCCGATACAGTCTCCTTCCTGGGCTTTATTGTAGCCCCTGGGAGGGTTCAGATGGATCCGGCTAAAGTAAGCGGAGTAGTAGAGTGGCCAACTCCTGATAGCCGCAAGAAAGTACAGCAATTTCTCGGCTTTGCTATTTTTTACAGGCGGTTTATCAAAGGCTTCAGCGCGACAGCAGCTCCGCTCCATGCTCTCACTTCCCCGCAGGTTCCGTTTCACTGGTCCGCGGACGCAGACGCAGCCTTCCGGGAACTCAAGCGGCGCTTCACTATAGCACCCATCCTCACGCTCCCTGATCCCGCTCGCCAGTTTGTGGTGGAGGTGGACGCCTCTAATAATGGGATCGGGGCCATTTTCTCCCAGCGAGCTGAGTCGGACAATAAGCTTCATCCCTGTGCCTTCTTGTCACAACGACTGACGGCAGCGGAGCGAAACTACGATGTGGGAGATCGTGAGCTGCTGGCGGTGAAGGCGGCGCTGGAAGAGTGGCGGCACTGGCTTGAGGGGGCACAGCACCCATTTCTGGTTTGGACTGACCACAAGAACCTGCAGCACATCAAGAAGGCCAAGCGTTTAAATTCCCGTCCATGTTTTTTAACTGTTTGGATTTTTCTCTATCCTACAGACCGGGGTCAAGAAATACTAAGCCTGACGCCTTATCCCGTCTTTTCAGCCCAGAGCCCGTGGCCAGGGAACCTGAGCCCCTCCTCCCACTTAACTGTGTGGTTAACTCCAAGGTATGGGAATATTTCACACTGAATAAATAAAAAAAGTGTGTTAATTGCGAGATATGCAAAAGCGATATGGCCTGGCACGGGAGCACCACGGCGATGATAAGCGATCAAAGTTCTCAGTAGTCGGTTAAAAAAAAAAAGTGATCTCTAAATTAGGCTATTATAGACAGTGGACTAAACGCTAGCCATCTCATTCCAAGATCTTTTTATTGTTTATAAGTGAAGACTGCAATAAACACCAAAAACAGCAAACTTGCTCTTACCACTGATGTTTGGACAAGTGTAGCAACTGAAGCCTACCTTGGCGTTACATGCCACTACATCACAGATAACTGGAACATGCAGTCAATCTGCCTCACCACCATGCCCCTGCAGGACAGACATACTGCATCTAACATTGCAGAGTGGTTCGAGCAGGTAGTGGCCAGATTTGAAATTCTTCCTAGCAAAATCATTGCCATAGTCCATGACAATGGTGCTAACATTGTGGCTGCGGCAAATATCCTGGAGGAGAAGCATGGGTGGTCCTCTGTACGTTGCACTGGCCATACTTTGCAACTTCTGATCAATGCTGCGTTGAAGTATCCAGGCATTGAAAAAGCTGTTGGGGCTGCAAGATATCTGGTAGAACATTTTAAGAAAAGTGAGCTAGCCAGCAGTAAGCTTTCAGGTTCAAACTATTGGACTGGATTAGCTTAACAGTCATAACAGTCTATGTTCAGTAGTTAAAGGTCACGCCGCAAATTTCCGGTTTACGGCAATGCTAGCTTGCCTAACCGATATAGGGCATGTTACGTTAACTTTCTTACATTCTACTTATCTGATTGGATATGTATGTTAGTAAGATCAAATCTCAGAGGGTTTGACAGTTAAAGGACACATGATCAAATGACAAAGGTAACATTGCAAAGTGTAAGCAAGATAGATATTTGAGAACAAAATAAATGTATTTTGGATCTTTTTGGAAGAGAGGAATTGCAAAGGTCCCTGACACATGTTGTATGTAACAAAACCTACCCAAAAGTTTTTCATATGGAGCATTGTTTTTCATCCTTTTCTTAGCTGCAGTAAATTCATGGAAGTCATGAAAATGTCATGGATAACTATTGGGCAAAATATGTATGATTGTATTAAACCAAAAACAGGATGAGGACAAAGCTCATTGACCAAGAGTCCAGAGAGAAGATCAGGGAAAGTAGTTAATTACACCAGAGCATTATATTGAACATAATATTAAATATGAATGACTATTAAGAATGATATGTTGAAGATGTTTTCTTTGGTGGACTAAGCAGCTTACGTTACAGTGAGATTTTGGCAACACAGTGAATGATGGCAAAAAGAAAAGACAGCGTCTCTATTCGAAATATGTGAAAAACGTATTTTCCGTGGTCCAGCATGGAAAGTATATTCAAAAGTGAAATGATAAAGTGTGACAATCAGGCAGTGTGTGTGTGTGTGTGTGTGTGTGCGTGTGTGTGAGGGAGGGGGGGGGGGGCGTAGGTGCACTGCTGTAGGGTTAAGGACTTATAAAAGACAAGTCAAGGGCTAGGATCCAACTCACAATATTGTAAAGACAAACTTCAGCCCCTCCCTCAGTGAAGTAATTACTGTCCATTTAGATGATTACCTATAATTACTTGTTAGCTGTCAGCATTTGACAGAAACTCAGCGTTTGAGACACAAGGAGGAGGACGGGGAGAACGTAAAGATGGAAGAACCTGGGATTGGAGAAGTTTGAAAGGGGCAGAGGTGTTCAGAGGGGAGATGACAGAGGGAGGAGGACAAAAAGGAGGAAGTAATGGAAAGGGAGGGGTGTGGGCTAGAAGACAGAGAGCATAGTGTTGACATGTGTTTCTGTCATCCAGGGTCAAGTGGTTGCTGTATACTTCCTTTGAGCTACTGTCCATCAGAAAGTGCCAGTGAATTAATTTCCTCTTCATTTGCACAAGCAGAACGCTGACAGCAGCCATAATTGCAGGGCAACTGATCTGATCCCAGATGACAGCCAAGTGTCTTTTTTTTCACAAGTCATGAGCCAATTAGGTGATACTTTATTATGCGTGTTGAGATACAATTCTCCAATTGTAATTAGTATGACAAATTGTCATATAAAAGACCTCATTCAAATAATGTCAGAGTCTTAAATAATAGCTGCGTAATGTGACTAGCATGAACAAATACCTGTGGGCCTCATAATCTTTTGGTAGAAAAAATATTGAATATGAACGAGGATTACTTTTGCTTTTAGTACAATATTCATGTTTACGATCATGTCATACTTCTCTGTTGGTACACAGGAACAACAGCATTTTTCCAGAGTTGCTATTATTTTCTTGTAATGGAGTAATATTTCAAATTTTGGAGCGTAATTACTACTCATAGCCAGTAGTGAGGGAGAAAATATTCAGAAAGAAAATCTATTGGAGAAAAACAGCGTGACTACGCCTACAAGGGTTTTCCTCCGCTGCTCCCGTTGCCTAGCAACCTTCTGCGCCTGACAGTAAAAGCTTTACAGCCCGAAAATGTCATGCAAAGTCTGCCCCAAACGCATTAAACGCAGCAAACTCGAAAGTTGAAATATTTTAACTTTTAAATGTCGTGGCGCTGCGGCCACATTCTCATCATCTCATCTCATCTTTAACCGCTTATCCGGTATCGGGTCGCGGGGGCAACAGCTCCAGCCGGGGACCCCAAACTTCCCTTTCTGGGCCACATCTACCAGCTCTGACTGGGGGATCCCAAGGACTCCCAGGCCAGTGCAGAGATATAATCTCTCCACCTGGTCCTGGGTCTTCCCCGGGGCCTCTTCCCAGCTGGACGTGCCTGGAGCACCTCCCAAGGGAGGCGTCCAGGGGGCATCCTTACCAGATGCCCATACCACCTCAACTGGCTCCTTTCAACGCAAAGCACGGTTCCTAGCAATTCTCGATTCCGATTCTTTTAAGAGAACGGGTCAAAAAAGTTTAAGTGTAAGATATTTTAAATGACCAAGGGTCTTTCGGAAGGAAATAGTCTGACCTTCTCCATCAATGTTAATTCTATGAACTTTTTATTAACTTTACTATGAATTTCTAACAGGGCTGTTTTCAACTACAATATAAATATCAAACTATGAACTTGAATATTGTATAAACATTATAAATTATGAATATATTTTAACAGGGGTACACTTTCCTCAAGAGAGCTAAAAACACATTCACACATGAGTGTATGATACTGCAGGTACACAACGTTACCTTGCTCCCACTGATGGGCTAACCCTTGGAGCCAGAGGAAGAGGCAGCGGAGGACAGTCGACGCAGCGCGTCAAAGACGGGGCACACATAGGGGGTTGCCAACTCTCCCAACCTCAAATCAGGGACACTTTCGCTGACGGGGGGTCGGTCGACGCGCTCACACTGGTCTTATGCGTCAAAAAAAAAAAAAAAACGGGAGTTTTTCGCGCGTCATTAACTTAGGAGGCTGTGATTGGAAATCGGGACGGGAGGAAAAAATTGCCCATAATTCGGGATGTCCCGGGTAATACGGGGCGGTTGGCAACCCTAGGCACACATTTACTTCCACTCCATGACCTGGAAGGTGCTTTATCTTATTTGACGTGCACCCTCTTATGCATGAAACAATTTTGCTGCAAATGTTGCGTTTTGCCGAGTTTTCGGTTTGTTTCGAAAAGTGTAACCACACTTTGGACCGCCGACGCACGCTATCCATGTTCGATCGCGCTGTTATGATAACACTTCCGGTGGACGCTTCTTCGTTGGTGTTCAGCGGTTTCTATTTCCGGTCGGCGCCGGCGGACAGAGAATCGAAACTAGGAATCGAATTTTAAACTTTTGAACGATACCGGGTAAATCGCAAAGCTAGTCCCGATTCCAATCGATTCTCGATTCTCGATACCCAACCCTAGTAAGGACACATTCCCTACCCGGAGCAGGCAATCCATCAGTTTCCTGCTGAGAACCATGGCCTCAGATTTGGAAGTGCTAATCCTCATCCCAACCGCTTCACACTCGGCTGTGAACTGCTCCAGTGAGAGTTGGAGGCCGCAGACCAAGGACGCCATCAGGACCACATAATCTGCAAAAAGCAGCGATGAAATCCGCAGCCCCCCGAACTGTAGACCCTCCTTCCCCCGACTACGCCTCGATATCCTGTCCATGAAAACCACAATCAAGATTGGTGATAAAGCGCAGCCCTGGCGAGGGCCAACCCCCACCGGAAACGACTCCGACTTACTGTCGAGCACCCGAACACAGCTCTTGCTTTGGGATTGGATGGCCCCAAGTAAGGACCCCCTCACCCCGTACTCCCGCAGCACCTCCCACATTTTCAACCCCCCAACACCCATTACTTTTAGCATCTCTGGACGTATCTCATCAATCTCCAGGGCTTTGCCACTGCGGAGTTGTTTGACTACCTCAGTAAATTGACAAAAATTGACGAAAATCCCTCCTCCGCCTCCAGCTCTACCAAATAGGGCGTAGTAGTTGGATTCAGGAGTTCCTCAAAGTGTTCCTTCCACCGCCTCCTCAGTCGCGGTCAACAGGGTCCCATGCTTACACAGCTTGAATGGTTCCCCGTTTCTCCCTTCTGAGGTGCCGGTGGGAGGAGTTCGGGGTAACTATAGAGAAGGACTTTTGGGCGGCACCAAAGTGCTTCTGGAAGACCATCCAGCGCCTATACACACTCCTACTCAATATTAAGAAATATTGCAGGAAGTTTACCCAATAATACCGCGTGTGGCTCTTAAAAGAGCAGTTTGGTTGTGCTTGAGCACGCAGTGTCTTGACTGAGATGTAGGATGTGAAGGCGGTGAAGTCCGGTCCCTGATCCGAGCCAACAAGCTATCAAACGGTAGAGCTGCCTGCGCCGACGGATGCTAACGCGACTAGAGTAGGACTTCCACAACAGGTACAGAGTCGTTTTGTCGCCTTCCATGGTGACACCTGGGGGAAACAATGGCGGAAAGTTGAACTGTTTCAGGGTCATAAGCCACGCCCCCTCTTCGTTGCGCCCGGCGCGAATACGCGATGCAAATTGAGTCCTGCGGATCGGATGTGCTTGCTGTGAACAACCATCAGGTAAGTGTTTTTTGCCTTATATCGTAGTGTTTCATAGGGTGGATACCTAACTAAAAAAAAAAATCTGTGTGCCATCTTCATTTATTTCTTAACCAGTAACATATATATAGTAATATTTCACATCAGAGCACACTTACAGGTGTTGCCCTTTACCCTGAGAGCACACATTTTCCAGATAGACAAATTGGTCCCAGAGAAATGACACTTTTTATCATAGGTATGCCATTTTTGGAATAGCGCCCAAAAAGCAGGAAATCATTGAAATGTTTTTTCTCTAGTTTCAGGTTGAGTTAGTATCAATAAAATCTACGGGATGTATTTACAATTCAAAATATATGTAGGCTACAGTAATGACTGCTAATACAGATAACACTATTAAAAAGCTGCTAAAATGAATGTTTCAAACCTCGTAAAAATGTTTAATTTGTTGCATAAATACAAGTAAAAAAAGCATGAGTAGTGTTAGGAATTCAAGCAGAAAAGCACACCCAGCGGTAGAAATTATATGTGTGATCATGACTAGTGGTAGAATTATAGTTTGTGTGTTGTTAGATATTAGAAATTATATTATTATTGTGTTGAGATTATGAATTTAACCCATTGTATATCTGGTAAGTCATTTAATGCTGTACACATGACTTAAATGTTGTAATGTTCAGCTTGGGTGGAGGATGTCTATTAATTCCTTCTTCAATGGATTTCTTCTACATTTTCTCCCTGATGAAGGAGTATTGTATTACATATTAGATGATAGTGATGATATAATGTATGCCATAATATGTTAATTGAAGAAGCTCTAGACCAAAAGGTGTAATGATTGAATGTATTATAATATCAAGTGAATAGGGATTGGTCAGGACATTGAGGGATTTCAGATTCGGCCATCAGATGGAGCGAGGTGGGAAGGTCATGAAATGCCTGCAGGATTTGTCACGATGACCAACCTGGGAGGAGCTACTCTTGAATGTGCAACCAATCACATGCGTCTGTAAAATAGTGAACACGCCCCACGTGATTTGGAAAAACTGCAAAAGAAAGACAGTCAGAATCTCTGGAGATCCATACTTTGAGGTCAGAATCGACGAAGGATGTTCTCCATTTTGTGAAATATTACACTTTCATTAGCGTATTTCACTTTGTAACTGTTTTTTCTTCTGTTAGTTATTAAATCCAGGATTTATAAACTCAATTTTGAACTTGATTTTTAAACTTGATTCATATTGCTTTGCACCTCCAGCCGGGGACAAGAGAAAAGTACGGTGAGCCTTCTGCTCAGTAGTCCAAACGGTTGCATTAAGTTGCTGCGAAGCACTCGAGGAGTGACTTTGGATGTCATGGATGGCTTTGACAGATTCAAACAACATATTACTTTTAATATTGTTAATATTTAATAATAATAATAATAATAATGAATAACTAATTAACTAAACAACATAGTTGAATATTTTCAGCTTACATTTTCTTTTTTTAACAAACTAACTCAAATAACTTGAATAAATATATCAGGAAAAAATAGACAAAACAAGGCCATATTGTTTAACCAAATAATATGTTAAATGATCAAAAACTATTCTAACTTAAAACTTAGCAAAACTGCTCTGAATATAACTCTGTGTCACACTCGGGCTGGGGCAGGATGGAGTGAGGACTCAGGCGCAGGGTTTCCAATCCAAAGTGCTCTTTATTCATAACCAAACCAAAGCCGTGCTCCAACGATGAGAGACATCCAACAATGACGCGACAAAGGACAACAGGCACACAGGGCTTAAATACACAAGGGAGGTGCAGGTGATTGGACACAGGTGGAGACAATCACGCAATCACAAGACAGGGCAGGAAGTGAAGTTACCCCAGGACCACAAGAGACATGAAACTTCAAACTAAAACAGGAAGCGAGGCCAAACCGTGACAGAACCCCCCCCTTAAGGACCGGATTCCAGACGGTCCTAAAGGAGGGTGGAACCTAGAAAAACAGACAAGGGAGAGAGGGCGGGGAACCCAACAACCCCCGGCCGCCCAGGGGACTCCAAGGGTCGGCGGCACGGTGTCGGGTCCCTGCGGCCGGGATGACCGCCGGCCCTCAGGGTCTCGGGGGGCCGACCGCTACGGCGGCCGGGCCTCAGGGTCTCGGGGGCACTGCCGGGTCGGCGACCGGGCCTCAGGGTCTCGGGGGCCCTGCCGCTACGGCGACCGGGCTTCAGGGTCTCGGGGGGCCGGCCGCTACGGCGACCGGGCTTCAGGGTCTCGGGGGCCCGGCCGCTACGGCGATCGGGCTTCGTGGCGGGGGGCGCCGGGCGGTGCGGCTCCGGCGTCGTCGTGGCGGGGGGCGCCGAGCGGTGCGGCTCCGGCGTCGTCGTGGCGGGGGGCGCCGGGCTGAGCCCTGACCCCAATCCCCCTCCAAGGACCGGATTCCAGACGGTCCCCAGAGGGTGGGAAGGGGGGGTCGAGATCGGGCTTCGAGGGGCCGGGACGGGCAGAGACACGACTCTGGGGGCCGGGACGGGCGCTGACGGGCGTCTGGGGGCCGGAACGGGCGCTGACGGGCGTCTGGGGGCCGGAACGGGCGCTGGCGAGGCTCTGGGGGCCGGAACGGGCGCAGGCGAGGCTCTGGGGGCCGGAACGGGCGCAGGCGAGGCTCTGGGGGCCGGAACGGGCGCAGGCGAGGCTCTGGGGGCCGGAACGGGCGCAGGCGAGGCTCTGGGGGCCGGAACGGGCGCAGGCGAGACTCTGGGGGCCGGAACGGGCGCAGGCGAGACTCTGGGGGCCGGAACGGGCGCAGGCGAGGCTCTGGGGGCCGGAACGGGCGCAGGCGAGGCTCTGGGGGCCGGAACGGGCGCAGGCGAGACTCTGGGGGCCGGAACGGGCGCAGGCGAGGCTCTGGGGGCCGGAACGGGCGCAGGCGAGGCTCTGGGGGCCGGAACGGGCGCAGGCGAGGCTCTGGGGGCCGGAACGGGCGCAGGCGAGGCTCTGGGGGCCGGAACGGGCGCAGGCGAGGCTCTGGGGGCCGGAACGGGCGCAGGCGAGACTCTGGGGGCCGGAACGGGCGCAGGCGAGGCTCTGGGGGCCGGAACGGGCGCAGGCGAGGCTCTGGGGGCCGGAACGGGCGCAGGCGAGGCTCTGGGGGCCGGAACGGGCGCAGGCGAGACTCTGGGGGCCGGAACGGGCGCAGGCGAGGCTCTGGGGGCCGGAACGGGCGCAGGCGAGGCTCTGGGGGCCGGAACGGGCGCAGGCGAGACTCTGGGGCCCGGGACAGGAGCCGGGACCGGGGGGTTCGTGGTCTCCTCCCCTCCCGGGCTCCCTTTCCTCGGGTTGAGGAGGTCTCGAAGCTCGAGGCACATCTTCCTGTAGGCACTGGGCCCGAGAACAACGTCCGTCTTGCGCTGCCAGAATGGACTTTCCACGTCCAAATAGTCGGGGCCCTGACCGCTCCAAAACTCTGCTGAGTCCTCCTTTGGTCGCGTCATTCTGTCACACTCGGGCTGGGGCAGGATGGAGTGAGGACTCAGGCGCAGGGTTTCCAATCCAAAGTGCTCTTTATTCATAACCAAACCAAAGCCGTGCTCCAACGATGAGAGACATCCAACAATGACGCGACAAAGGACAACAGGCACACAGGGCTTAAATACACAAGGGAGGTGCAGGTGATTGGACACAGGTGGAGACAATCACGCAATCACAAGACAGGGCAGGAAGTGAAGTTACCCCAGGACCACAAGAGACATGAAACTTCAAACTAAAACAGGAAGCGAGGCCAAACCGTGACACTCTGCTTGGAAGATGTTTACTGTTTTCTTTTACAGTTTAAGCATAAGCAGCATTTCACTAATAATATACCACAATATACCTCACCAGACTGTCATGTAGCTCAACTTAAGACCTACCTTTCATTTCAATAATTGTATATTAAACAAACTTGTGAACTTGTCTAATATGTATAACAGTTCGACTGCCTTTAAATTCTTTGTCTGTCTGTCTTTTCTCATCCTGGACAAAAGGGCAGGTGCTTGAGCACCACTAGGGGTCTATCTGTGCACGTGCCTGTTGGACATACAAGGAATTCGTCATGGCGGGTGGTACATACATTGGTCAGTGAGAGAATAGGACAAATGAAGACAGTGCAAGAAATATTAGTATGAAATAGGAACATTTTATATTTTCCATTGATGTTACAGATACAGTGCACAAGTGTACTGTGATTGTATGTGACAGTTTCAAATGTATTTAAATAAGAAGTATGAGGGGATGTGCAGGGGAGTGGTCGATAGGAAGTCGGGATGTCAGAGTCAGTCAGTGGGCTCTGTGAATGGGCCCGACTGCCAATGGGAAGAAACTGTTTGTGTAGGGCGAGGTCTTGGTCCTGATGGACCGCAGCCTCCTGCCAGATGGAAGGGTTTTGTCCGGGGAGAGAAGGGTTGGCTTCAATCCTCGCTTTAGGGTCCTTGAAGCGAACAAGTCCTCTCTGCAGAGGGGATGACAGGCTGAAGCTCATCCTTGTCCTTGACTGTGGCTGCAGCCCACCAGGAGGGAATGGAGGGCCAGAGGATGGAGGTGTAGATGTCCACGTGAATACTCTAAATCATTATTTACACGTCTCTGTCAAAAAGAAAAAAAATTATTGCCTCAAATTACTTTCACTCCTTACTTTGCTAGGAGAGTGGATATTATTATACTTCAAGCATATTTTACAATGTAGCAGCGGTTTGTACATGTTTGTTTGCCAAATAATACACTCACCGGCCACTTTATTAGGTACCCCATGCTAGTAACGGGTTGGACCCCCTTTTGCCTTCAGAACTGCCTCAATTCTTCGTGGCATAGATTCAACAAGGTGCTGGAAGCATTCCTCAGGGAGTTTGGTCCATATTGACATGATGGCATCACACAGTTGCCGCAGATTTGTCGGCTGCACATCCATGATGCGAATCTCCCGTTCCACCACATCCCAAAGATGCTCTATTGGATTGAGATCTGGTGATTGTGGAGGCCATTTGAGTACAGCGAACTCATTGTCATGTTCAAGAAACCAGTCTGAGATGATTCCAGCTTTATGATATGGCGCTTTATCCTGCTGAAAGTAGCCATCAGAAGTTGGGTACATTGTGGTCATAAAGGGATGGACATGGTCAGCAACAATACTCAGGTAGGCTGGGGCGTTGCAACGATGCTCAATTGGTACCAAGGGGCCCAAAGAGTGCCAAGAAAATATTCCCCACACCATGACACCACCACCACCAGCCTGAACCGTTGATACAAGGCAGGATGGATCCATGCTTTCATGTTGTAGACGCCAAATTCTGACCCTACCATCCGAATGTCGCAGCAGAAATCGAGACTCATCAGACCAGGCAACGTTTTTCCAATCTTCTATTGTCCAATTTCGATGAGCTTGTGCAAATTGTAGCCTCAGTTTCCTGTTCTTAGCTGAAAGGAGTGGCACCCGGTGTGGTCTTCTGCTGCTGTAGCCCATCTGCCTCAAAGTTGGACGTACTGTGCGTTCAGAGATGCTCTTATGCCCACCTTGGTTGTAACGGGTGGTTATTTGAGTCACTGTTGCCCTTCTATCAGCTCGAACCAGTCTGGCCATTCTCCTCTGACCTCTGGCATCAACAAGGCATTTCCGCCCACAGAACTGCCGCTCACTGGATGTTTTTTCTTTTTCGGACCATTCTCTGTAAACCCTAGAGATGGTTGTGCGTGAAAATCCCAGTAGATTAGCAGTTTCTGAAATACTCAGACCAGCCCTTCTGGCACCAACAATTATGCCACGTTCAAAGTCACTCAAATCACCTTTCTTCCCCATACTGATGCTCGGTTTGTACTGCAGGAGATTGTCTTGACAATGTCTACATGCCTAAATGCACTGAGTTGCCGCCATGTGATTGGCTGCTTAGAAATTAAGTGTTAAAGAGCAGTTGGACAGGTGTACCTAATAAAGTGGCCGGTGAGTGTAATTGTGAATAAACTTCTGTCTTCGCAGCAAGTTAGACTTAAGCAACACAACTTCTTAGTTAGGATTTAGTCAAATCAAATGGTGGATGGTGGGGGATAGTTTTATGTGCTTTACTTTACGTTCAAGACTTTTTTTTGCTTTTAAGTTATTATTATTATTGTTATTATCATATTATTGTCTCGTTTAAGGCAGAAGTACGACCCAAACGCAGAACAAGGGTTCCAAAGAAATATCAAGCAGGAATAAAAGCAACCTAGAACAGGAATAAAACGACGTGGAGACAAGGGACACACATGGTTTGATTACACTGGGGAGGCGCAGGTGATTGGACCCAGGAGGAAACAGTCAGGGACACTGCAGACAATCACAGAGGGGGAGAAATCACACCAGGCCGGGAAGTGAAGTTAACCCAGGGACAGGAGAGGCAGGAAAATGAAAAATTAACAACCCAAACACTGTGACAATTATAGGCTGAAAATTACAGAATACATTTTCATTATAGGTTTAAGGAAAGAATTAATGGAAGGATAGAGGAGGGGATGGAGCAATATTGCCCCGTTACAGGACTTGATTTTACAGTAAGAGTAAAAACCAACGGTTATACATTTTCACCTTTTTTCACCTGGCCATATTCTGTCTGTCCACAATAAGAGCCCTACTGTTCCCAGGGGATGTGTGGTGGTTTCAATCCAATGTCCAATAAGGCAAAGCAGGTCTGAGTCGCAACATACTTTTTAAATATCAAACCTAAACCCTCTTTCTCTACCTGTAACCTTGTTCTGCAAATACAAATATATCCTTAAATATGTATTAGCATGTATGTGGCTCAGGGCATACTGTATATTGTACTGCAAGAATAATGCTGTAGAGAAAAGAGTTTACTGAGAGATTCCATATCAACATTATGTTATTTGGAACAACTTAATCTGAGCAGCAGTAGAACCCAACATTGTTTTCCTACACCAGTGAATATGTGAACAGGTTGACAGACTTAAATCACTGAAGTAAAATATTACAATTTTCAAACAAAAACTATTTTAAAAAGTATCTAAAAAAGTTGAAATCCTGTGAGTTCCTGATTGAGAACAAAGACTTGAGCAGAATGTTCCTATTTATAAAGATCAGGTAAAGACCACTGTGTTGTCATTAAAACATCAAGTACAGTATGTGATTAGTATGAACATGAACAGGCAGAAGGTATTATTATTCTGTCAGCTATATAGAGAAGACAGAGAAACCATTTATTTAAACGGAATGTGAGTTAAATGTGGTGCAAATTATTCACATGTGAAGTTAAAAAGTAGAGTGTGTCACCAAGGTTTTCTTCAATTGATCAAAAAGCTTAATACATGTATAAAAATATATATTCGTGTTAAGTTGACTAAGCCACATGTTGTAACAGTACTTTCAGTAACTCTCTTTTTGACTGATTAGACATAATTACAAGTATAAATTTATATGCAGGCTTATAAAGAGACAAGATTTTAGACATTTTGCACATTTATAGTTTTATCTTTTTAATACGAAATATTTTAAAAGGTAAACCTTTTATTGTAATTAAATGTTGGCTAGAACAAAATGGAAATATTCCATTTATATATATTAATATAATAATTACATTAATATTTTTTAATTTGCATTCCTGCTTTCTTCAGTGGGAAAAGGACATTAGATGAGGGGAGAGATCAAGGACTCTGATCTCTCCCCTCATCTCTCCCACTCTGCTCCGTCACTGCTCCATAGACTCTGTATTCCTTCCACAACTTTTCTTTTTTTATGTGATACTGTCAGGATAAAGTAATAGTTTAGGAATATGTAGCACAAAGGGATTTTGACAAAAGTTGTCAACCTTTCGTTCTGTTGGTTGAATGGCATCCGTATGGTCTTTGAGCATTTGCTAATATCATGCCAATTAAGTACAGTGGACTGTACCGAAGCAGAACTAGGGATCAAGTGTGGGAGAATGATCAGGAGAGACACACACACACGCACACACACACACACATACACACATCACCCCCCTCTTACTCTCTCTATTCAGTGAACAAGCTCTCAACACTCTACCCTTAACCCCTCCTCTCTCCCTCGCTCACACACTCTCTCTCTCTCTCTCTCTCTCTCTCTCTCTCCCCACATCCACTTTCGCTCCAGCAGTCTCTGAGCCCTCCCTCTCGCTCGTCTCCCTCCTCCTCAGAGGAGCAGCCCCGTCTCTCTCTGCACTTGTTTCCTCAGTCAAGGAGAAGCTAATTGGAGGAAAGAATAGAAGAAAGGAGCTGTTGGAAAACAAAACGATCCAAAACTTTACTTCTCTACAGCATGCCACAGAAAGGTAAGCTCACTCTCTCCTTTCTCTCTCCCTCCCTCTCTTTCTCTCTTTCTTCCCCTTTATCCCCCACATCCTTCTTTCCTCTCTCTCTCTCTCTCTCTCTCTCTCTCTCTCTCCATCAGGCTGAGGAAAAAGTTTTTTTAGCAGATAAGGACAAGATGAAGATGAAGGAATACGGAACGTGGCTGAGAAAGAAATCAAATTAAAAGATTAAAGTTAGTTGTTGACTTTAAGAAGGAACAAAAGGGAGAAATGAGAACTAAATCACATAAATATAGTGATTCCTGCAGCTTTAAGAGCAGACAAAGTAGATCATAGATAAGTGTTCATGGACAATGGGACGATGAAAGCAATGTTTAGAGAAGAAAGATAGATGGTTCCTAGAAAACTCCCTCTGACTGGTGGCAAAACAATTTTGTGAATCAATCCTTCAAGTGCAAGTTGGGATATCTTTAGAAATGATCGGAAGTATAACTGATAAATAACGTGTAACAACAGTTTATTAACAACAGATCTGGATTTTCTATGGTCAACCTGTTCCACATTGTATTAGAAGAAGATGGAATTCATGCGTTGTCCAACACCTCTCTCCATGACAAATTAAGCCCACAGTAAAGATGGTCTGTCAATACACCGCGTGTTGAAGCAGACTCAAAACTCAAAAAACCCACAAACAACAAACTTCCCGCGCTGCGAGCCCGTGGGGCCGCTGCGGTCCGCGTGCGCTGTGGATTCATCCTAAACTCAGATTATCTCCTGAAGTATGACAGCATTGGCAGTGGCACAAGGATACACGAGAGCACCCTGTACTCCACGTTAGAAGGGGAAGGAAGTGACGCGTAACCCAGTTGGTGTACGTGTGAGCCGTTTGAACCCGTCCACTGCGTGTATTTGCCCCGTGGCGTGGATTATTTCCAGGAGCCGGAACATTTTGTTGAACAATATATCAATACATGGTTAAGTTCTAGCATGTTTGTAGATTTTATTGAACCTCATCGATCACATATTTACGACATGTGACTTTTTATTTATAGACAGACCTACAATAATTCCTGTCATCCTCTAACTTTATTCCACACCTACCAGCCCTCATTTATTGTGATGGAAAACAGAGTGACAACTAAAAATGACAAAAAGAGACGGCTCAAAGCAAACCAAATCTCATTCGTTTTTACAAAACTGATCCTTTTCTAATTTATTCATTTCTTGTGTTGAATTGCATTGAGCTCTGCAGGGCTGAAGGGTCTGATGGTGAATTGTACACATCATAAATTGGTCCACCAATATGCGCCCACGGAATACAGACAGAAAATGACTTCTTGGTAACTTTGGGACGTTCACATTGAGAAGAAAACTGAATTGTCAGTTAAGGTGAACTGTTACTTGCTAAATGAATGAATTAGACAAAATGAAAATTGAGCATGTCACCATGAGAAACGTCAACACTCTTTTTAAACTCTTCTTGAGGCTTAAACCAAAAATACAATTGGTTTATTCAGCCCCACATCATCTTTACTTTTGTACAAAAATGTACAAATACATTTATTTGTATCTTATTAGCTCGAGTATTTTTTTCAATAATCTCTAAACAGATGGCCTGTGGCATCCATCCGTTTAAACATGTGCTTTTTGTATAGAGGCCTAAAGGCCTGAATTTTTACGTCACGTCAGTGCATAAAAAAAAAACATAAAACAATTCTGAACTTCTGGAAAATAATTTAAAAAATGTTTTTGTCATAGTCAAAGTGGGTGAATATCATTCTGATCCAAAACACGCCGATTTGAAGCTATTTAAAACTCAGAATACAAGATGATAAAGTGATGATCAAATTACTCAAATTAAGTCTGCGGTTAATTAACGTCTTAATGAAATCGCAATCAATTAACTGCATGATTAATCAGGTCGGGAGTGAATTCTTCGATCGTGTGAATCTGAAACTTGTGTGTGTGTGTGTGTGTGCGTGTTTGTGTGCGAGTGTTGGCGCGTGTGTGTGTGCGCGTGCGATTGTTTGTGTGCGAGTGCGTGCACGCGTGTGAGTGTGTTTGTTTGTAAACGGGAGCGCTGCTTCCATATGTTCCTATGGAGAGGCACGATATGCACGAGCGCACCTGAGCCACATGTTATGTGTAGCCAGTGCAACCTCACCAACGAATATTTTAATAGTTAGTATTAAAATAGTTTGATAGTAAAAAAAAAAAAAATTACATTTCCAAACTTTAATATTTTAAAGGCTGTAGTAGCTGAATAACCTGGATGCAGAATGCAGTTACCCATCTGCACTATAAAATACTAAATTAAAATTCTAATACATCATTGCAAGGTGGCCCTTTGAAACAGCCCACATTATTTTAACTCCCTTAGAAAAATATCTTCCAAAATCGTCAAGTTTTTCATATGTGGAGTAGGATAAACCAGCAGTACTTACAGCTTAATTCGAATCTATTTAGATTTAAATGCAAGTCAACAAATGGTTCCGTTTTCACATTTCAAATGAAGTTCGCATTGCCGAGGCAACACAAGCCGATGAGAGCTTTGGTGCGTGCAGGAAATAAAAGGAACATTTATGTTCAGTTCAATACGAATGTATTCGTCCCGGTGAAGGTGACTGTACAACTTGTTATTTGTTGTCGATGGCCTACTTACAGATGTCAAACTCGTTTCTTCTTTGGAACGGCGGGGATAACACCTGGATTCAACGGAAGGAAGAATGAATGATAACATTGAATAACGTGTTGTGTGGAATATATATTTGCCAAGTTCGAGTTTACTCGGTAGCTTCTACGTACACGTGGGCCTTTACCGTCAACGTGACCTATTCGAGTGTTCTGTTACTGGTTTTTAGGCAAACATTTATCACCAATTGGAATCAATTATTATCATCATTAATGCTTTTCGTGAACATGTGGCGGGATTACGTGGTCGCCTCCCTGGGCCCGTTTCTGCTCACATCCCCGCGCTGAATGCGGCTGAAAGAAACTTTTCTATCGGGATCAGCGTGTTCCACAGAACCTCCTTTATGTCAGCTGTACTGGTCAAATTGGGCTCCCCGCAGTGGTTTTGTTCCGCCGGTTTTTTTGTAACGAGCCGCAGCTAACGAGCCGCCGCGGCACCAGAAAGGCCGCCGGCGCACAAAGGCCGCCGGCTCTTTACGCGCGGAGCACGGCCCGTCCCTCCCGCCCTTTGTCTCCTTTCACAGGGAGAAAGGCGCCCAGTTACAGCCGGGACAAGGTGACTATGGCTGCCATGTGTGTGTGTGGCGGGGGGGGGGGGGGGGGGGGGTCCGCTTCACGTTCATTATGCAGGTTGTTAATGACAAGAGCCTCAGAGAGTATAGCTGCTTTGAAGCTTTTATTGGAAAGCTTCGTTTTTAAAGCCAACCTAAAAGGGCTTTGGGTTTGAGTTGTTGTAGGATGCAGCAGAATGAATTTAATGACAACAAATAGTTAAATTGATCATCGTGGAACCGAACCAAACGGTTATTATCCGTCATTATATCATTCAATGACGCACAAATAATTACTGTGTTTCAGTGTTATTCACTTCCAATCTCAGTTGGTAGTGAAGGATGTCCTTTTTAAATAGATCATTAAGACAGGAAAATATTAAACAAGTAACAGACACAATCAGAAACATGAAATAGTGTAATTGCACTTTATCTGGACACGTCGATCTATTCGTTAATTAATTACATTTTTTTTAAATGACCCATCTTTCATAAACAATTATTTTGCTGTGGACTAGCTTGCTTTTAAGTATCAAACAGTTTCAAATGAGTCAGATGAAGTCCTCAAAGGGAAGAGGACGTGTTGGTGGACCGGTGGAATTTCTGTTGCTTATAAATCATAAAGTCATTATGTCAATTTTTTGTCTGTTTTTAAATCTTTTATTTTAAAGGAGAAATTGTACAACATCAACCACTTGTTTGAAATTGCAAACCGTAACCTGGGGGAAAAAAATGTAATTTTTAGGTGGACAGGGCAGGTAACCTGTACAAAAATGGGCCCAACACAGCGACAGAAGCACAACCACAACAAATAAAAAAATGTTTAAAAAAAACATAATACGTCTTAGTTATGTTGGATGAAGTAAAGCTTTTATTTCAATAATAGACATTAAAGATAAAAAATGGCCAGGTCCGTCCAACAAAAGACGTAAATGGGATTCAATTCTTCAATGAGTAGAAATGTTTTAGCTTCATTAAGGAGAAATACACAAGCTTTCACCGTGTTGGATATGTGAGAGAGTGGCACATAGGTCTCTACTCATAGAATCGCATTCAGACCGGGTCAGAGGTGGTTTCACTTTGTGGGTTTCAAGAATCAACCCGCAGGGATTAAAGAGGATGTGATGAAATATAGGGAGAGGTGAGAGGTGGACGCTCAAATCACGTGCTAGAATACAGTCTGATATAATGTCTCGCTCTGTGCAGATTTCAGGAGTCAAACGAGCTGGGAGACGGGTGTGGCCTCCATGATGCAAAACAGTGAGTTACACCGCAAAGCTTTTTTTTTACTTTTGATGTTACCTGTGAATAATCGTATGAAAGTTCATCAGAGAAAAGATTGACTATTTCTAAGTACTTGTTTCCTGGTACTTGTCATTGGTGCCATCGCGCACGAACAAAGGAAATGAAGGTCTCAAAATAATCATTTGATGAAAGTTCCATAATTTTAAATTCAGTTTTTTGAACATTATTGTGAACCATATAAAGTTGAGTTCAAAACATCTGGGCTGTATAAAACGTTTTGAGTTGACCTGACAATGAACTCCACCTGATCTCTTCTTTCTCACTGCGGGACAAGAGGTCCATGCTGTCTGCAGTGAAGGTGTGTGGATTCCTTCTCTCTCTCTCTCTCTCTCTCTCTCTCTCGCTGTGCGTGTGTGTGCTTGTTTCTTTGTCCTGCATCTGTCCTTTGACTGGTGTCACTCCCACAGTACCATGCTTCCACGCTAAGCCTTCATCGATGATGCTGTTCGCAGGTTTACGTTCGGCAGCAGCATCGGGTCAACTATTATCACTTCATCTCCACTTTAATCAATTCTGGGAGGTAGTGAGCTGTAACTGAAGGTGAACACCAATATTCATTTGCTAAGACCATTAGTGAGTGAAGCACAGGTTACATTAGTAATGGATTGGAAGGAAAGTGAGCTCAGTCAGTCCGCTCTGTCAGAAAGTGACGTAGTGTATTGCCGTGTGGCACAATGGCGAGTTTAACAGGCCACACGGGCCACCTAGAGTGGGCACATAACAGGCCACAGGGGCCCCCAAAAGTGGGCGCCAAACAGGCCACAGGGGCCACCAAGAGTGGGTGCCAAACAGGCCACAGGGGCCACCAAGAGTGGGCGCCAAACAGGCCACAGGGGCCACCAAGAGTGGGCGCCTAACAGGCCACAGGGGCAACCAAGAGTGGGTGCCAAACAGGCCACAGGGGCCACCAAGAGTGGCCGCCAAACAGGCCACAGGGGCCACCAAGAGTGGGTGCCTAGCAGGCCACAGGGGCCACCAAGAGTGGGAACATAACAGGCCACAGGGGCCCCCAAAAGTGGGCGCCAAACAGGCCACAGGGGCCACCAAGAGTGGGCGCCTAACAGGCCACAGGGGCCACCAAGAGTGGGTGCCAAACAGGCCACAGGGGCCACCAAGAGTGGGTGCCAAACAGGCCACAGGGGCCACCAAGAGTGGCCGCCAAACAGGCCACAGGGGCCACCAAGAGTGGGTGCCTAGCAGGCCACAGGGGCCACCAAGAGTGGGAACATAACAGGCCACAGGGGCCCCCAAAAGTGGGCGCCAAACAGGCCACAGGGGCCACCAAGAGTGGGCGCCTAACAGGCCACAGGGGCCACCAAGAGTGGGTGCCAAACAGGCCACAGGGGCCACCAAGAGTGGGCGCCTAACAGGCCACAGGGGCCACCAAGAGTGGGTGCCAAACAGGCCACAGGGGCCACCAAGAGTGGGCGCCAAACAGGCCACAGGGGCCACCAAGAGTGGGCGCCTAACAGGCCACAGGGGCAACCAAGAGTGGGTGCCAAACAGGCCACAGGGGCCACCAAGAGTGGCCGCCAAACAGGCCACAGGGGCCACCAAGAGTGGGTGCCTAGCAGGCCACAGGGGCCACCAAGAGTGGGAACATAACAGGCCACAGGGGCCCCCAAAAGTGGGCGCCAAACAGGCCACAGGGGCCACCAAGAGTGGGCGCCTAACAGGCCACAGGGGCCACCAAGAGTGGGTGCCAAACAGGCCACAGGGGCCACCAAGAGTGGGCGCCTAACAGGCCACAGGGGCCACCAAGAGTGGGTGCCAAACAGGCCACAGGGGCCACAAAGAGTGGGCGCCTAACAGGCCACAGGGGCCACCAAGAGCGGGGGCCTGAGTTTAGGGCGGATGGTCATGCAAAACCAAAAATAAACGGCAACTTTGAACTTGATACATAACTGTTAGATTTCATATAAATGTACACAAAGGGTGCTTTGTGAGTGTTTTAACGTTATTGCGTTTGTAATGTAACATGGCCTGTAGTTGGGTAGCTGTTATTCACCCATTCTACATACGATTGTTAATTAACATGGTTACGCTTGATATGCATGAAAGTAGGCAATGGGCAGTCGTCTTTTATTCATGCTAGTTATTTTGTTACACTTGGTGGTTACTTTTTTTTGTGACGATACAAAGTAACGACAAAAGTATTGTACGTCGGACGGCCATTTATTTACATAAATATAAATATAGTTGCATTGTTACATGTGTACTTTATTGTTTTTGTTGTCTTAACTCAAAGGAGACAAATGCTAATTTGGAGACTTTTCTATTTAGCGTCTCCATCTTAACAATTTGACATGCTGCGATATAAAATAATAATCATTTTTCTTGTATTGTTTGTGTGGATATCCTTGTATTCTGTTTTAGCACCTGCCTCTTCCCCCTCCAAAACCATTCAAGCTTCTATAGGGGTTTGGCTTCGACAAGTTGAGTGGATGTGATGGTGGTGGTGGTGGGGGGGAGGTTGACCATGGCCATTTAAGGGACTCCCGGTTGTCTGATGACGTCGGAAAACCCTGGAACATCCAAAAAGTTGAATTAAAATGAAAACTTTGGCGCCAGGTAGCAATTCATAATAAACAGCTATAAAGAGCTAGAATTCAGTATTTTTTTCAAATATATAATGCCCTGTAGATAATCTTGTCTCTATTGAGTTTGAGTAAGCTCCTTCCCTCTTTTGTGTCTTTGAACTCTTCTACACGCATGCTCTCTATCTGTGTGTGTGTGTGTGTGTGTGTGTGTCACACAGAGGGACCACAGCCAAATTAGCTCCATATGTCCATATGTCTGTATATTAATTGTGTGTCAGCAGAGGAAAAGCGTGTGTCCTCTGGGGAACGACGCCGTGATTAAAATGTCTACAGATGAGCGCAGGGAGAGTTAGGGTGAAATAAAGTGAACAGCAGCTTCCACGTGGACCACGACTCTAGAATTTAATTGGGTAGACGAGAAGTTCAAAGAGGAGTATTGGAAGGTTTTCTTCAGCTTTTCTTTAGCTCATCTGACGGAGAAGGGTGTGAGAGGCGTAAAGAATCTCCTTTTTCCTCAATCACTTGGATAGAATCACATTTAGATCAATTCTGCTACTTGTATTAATGGCATCTGTTTATATGAATGAACATGTTTTCTCATACTGCAAAGTTACTTTCTTTATGTTGTGTGACTTTTGAGTTTAAATAGAAACAGTTCAAACAATTGAATCAAATTGAATTGTCCCTCCAGGCTGCTTTAAAGTCAAGATGTTGATCTATTTAATTCAACAAAGGGAATAAAAAGGTACTTTGGTGAAACATATAACCAAAAGTTTCTACGGATGTCAGATTTTGAGCCTGTAACAGACTAGGTGAGGATTTTTTGCCAGAAATGTATTTGGCTGCTGAAGCGGTCACTTACAATCCTACCAGCCGGTTAGTAGGATTGATTAGTCGATTACAGTCGTATTACATAAAATAGTTTGTTAAAAACGTGTGAATCAAAGGTCGGGCATTCATTCAAAAATACCAAATAGACCAATCAGCCCAACAGATTAGAGATTACATTTTTATATTATTTATAAATTAATAAAAATGTCCAGACATAAAATTTGTGAGAAAAGTCCCCACATGGTTTTAGGGTCCATCAGTGCATTTCTGCCTGCTCTTTTGAATGGGATATGTGTTTATTTACTTTTAGTGTTTTTTTGCAGTTTTTTGTATTAATGCTATGGGTTGTCAAAATGGTAACAATAGATAGTTTCATCAGTATGACTAGTAGTGTAGTCGCAGGTTAAAAACAGTACACTTCTAAAATTGATAGCTTTGAATCCTTCTTTTAACACATACATTTAATCTACCAAAGCCGGCATGCAAGGGAAAAAGAATATGTTTTGCTTTCAGTAATTGATGTGTGTCTTTGGATAGTAATATTTAGAGCAGCTCCACCTCACTGTACTCTCACTGTGTGTCTGTGTTGTTAATATCCTGTCAAGAGGTTTATAAATCTGCAATATGCTTTCCCCCACAGAACCATTAACAGACAATAGACAATTGATTCGGTGTAAATCCCTACTTAACCTGCACAGCGTCACAGCGCAGGCTGCGCTCTGCAGCTGTGGAGAAAACCTGCTACACTGGAAACATTTTGGTCATTCAGATCAGACCCATTCAATTGTTTGTTAAATTGGTTTGTTGGTAAATTGTAAACGGACTGTACTTGTGTACTTGTATATGTGTTTTCTGATGAACACTCAGCACTAAATGTCAACCTTCACCCATTCACATACTGATGACAGGAGCTACCATGCACACTACCACGCCTATCACTAACTAACATTCACACACTGTACTTTGAAATAGGTTTTTCAAAACGTAAGAGTAAAGTCAAGCTCAAGTGAGCACTAAAACCCATGGACATGTCCAGGCACTCAATTAAAGTCGACCATTTATTATTGATCTTAGAAATATATATGAAAATATATATATGCATTAGAGCTGGCAAAAAGATAAAAAAAACAATGATTAATCACATTTCTTGTGTTGGATAACACCAATTAATTGCATTCATTTTAAAGTAATGTTATCAGAACATTATAACAAAGACTCTCGGCCAACAGCAAATAAACATGCCGTATATAAGTCTGGTTTCTTTTGGTTTTTAAACAGGTCCCAAAAGAAACATTTGTCTTTAATCAAGGACGAGCATAATGCATGTACTGTATGTGGGCAAGCTCACAAAGTGTAGTTGTACTAACCATGGATGAATTACTGAGCAGACTTTAGCATGGTTCTAAAGAACCAGAATGTCTATAGATAGACACAAAGCACCAAAAAGCCACTAGAAAATGAGGGTATGAAACAGAAAACACAGATACACAACACAAATACGCCTGAGCCCAGGGGCCTACTGACCATGCAATTAACCAATAAAACATTTGCATCTGCTCAAATCTAGCATGTATTGTAAAGAATGAGAGGTGTCCATATAACAACAAGCAAATGTAGTCGGATCACTGTGGCTTTTAGTTCATTAGCACTTACTTTTCTGCGGAAATTGAATCATTATTTGAATCACTATAGAGCAGTAAAAAAATTGCTGAAAACCTTTTTTCTTTTGTGTGTGTAGGTCACAGTGGAATAAACCAGCTTGGAGGTGTGTTTGTGAATGGGAGACCTTTACCTGATTCGACCAGGCAGAAGATAGTGGAGCTGGCACACAGTGGAGCTCGACCTTGTGACATATCCAGAATACTGCAGGTAATCTTGCCATGCTTACACTAGATAATCGTAGTGGTAGTAGATCTACAAACGGGTCATGCAAAGAAACATGCAGTAGACATGTTACTGACCCCTCACACAAAGAATAGTGGGAGGTGGCGTGATGGTCGATGGTGGCGCTTGGAGTAGCGTGATGCGCTCGGAACCGCATGGTTGGTGGCCCCATGTGCCATGTTGAAATGTCCCTGAGCAAGACACCTAACCCCCAATTGCTCCCCAGGCTAAATGTAACAAAGAACATGGGTTAAAAGCGTCAGCTAAATGACATGTAATGTACTGGTCGTGGTGGATGGTTGGGTTGACTTTGACATTGGAGATCACTGCTTGTTTCCTCGGGCTCCACTGATTTAGCATCGCAAGCCTATTACATTGTTGCCTCAATGGAGGCAACACACACACACACACATCCAGTGTGTCCCTTGGCCTGGTCTGGTCAGCTTTTAACTTTCTGCTTCAACCGCTGACTCAATGATATCACTTGAGGTTACGATTTTTTCATTGCTCGCTAGAGATGCCAAAGGCAACTTTAGATGCAACTTATTCACACATGCACTGCGACTGAAAAAACACAATTACAAACGTTGAAGTGTGAAAATCGCTCTCCTTTAAACATTGCTGTGATTGTTCTACAAACAGAAGCTTCTTCATCATCTGTTGTTGCCTCAGTGATGACTAACATGTGCGATGTGTGCTGTTTTTGTGTCCAGGTGTCAAACGGCTGTGTAAGTAAAATCTTGGGCCGGTATTACGAGACAGGTTCGATTCGTCCTCGGGCCATCGGAGGGAGTAAACCAAGGGTGGCAACTACAGAGGTGGTGGGGAAGATTGCTCAGTACAAGAGGGAGTGTCCGTCCATCTTCGCCTGGGAGATCAGAGACCGACTGCTGGCCGAGGGAGTTTGCACCAATGACAATATACCCAGTGTAAGACTTTTCTGTTAAGCCAAGTTATGTTTTTAGAGACTCAATAATGGTTCTAATAGTTTGTTAGAGTGGGCAGATGTTAAAATGAATTCAGAGCGTCTGTAATGTGAGAGCTCCACAACGAGATGTTGTTGTTGAGTAATCAAAAGCTTTTCGTTTCAATGGACCGTTAAATAGTGGGCTAGCATTGATGAATGCTTGAACTTTAAATGCACATAATGACGCTGACTGATCGGATCATTTTTGAAACAATGTTTGGTTGCTTAATTCTCTGCCTTACACATCCACCCAAATAATTGCGTTTTGTGCTTCTCACCAGGTGTCATCAATAAATCGTGTCCTCAGGAATCTGGCCAGTGATAAGCAGCAAATGGGCACAGTGGGAGCTGAAGGGATGTTCGACAAACTCAAGATGCTCAATGGACAAACCACCTGGGGGGGACGCTCAGGATGGTACTCTGGGACTACACTCACTAGCACTGGTAAGACACCAACACCAGCAAGACAGTGCTGATGGTGACGGGGTGGAGCAGGACGAGGTCTGGGTTTGAGCAAAGCGAGTTAGAGATAAGCTAAAAAGTGTCCAGACATTATGGAAACTATTTTGGAAATCTAGAACAATCCAGATGAAAGAAGAGAGAGGTGTGTTTTCATTTAGCTTTTGTGGCTGATATACCCAAAAACCAGTGTTAACCACACAATCATTTTCATGTTAGTCTTTATACTACTGTATCTAACACATCCAGGATGGGAAAAAGTTAATGTTGATTTATTTTGCACATAATTTTTGTACGTAATTATTCTTTTAAACCAAAAACAGGATATGTTCTGAAAGCAGTAGTTTTGTTGTTAATCCTAAATCCAATCAAGCGATCCATGATCCCCTCCTAATAATAATTTTGTTGCTGAAATCTTAACTAAGTATTTTATGTTCTTTTCCTAAACCTTACTAAGTAGTTTTAAATCATACCAAGTGGTTTCTTGTGAAGACAGAAGTTTTCTTTCCATCAATCATATCAGTTGGATGCAATAATGTAAACTCAATTCTCCACTATGGATTATTAAGATTGCAACGCAGTGTTCCCCAACCTGTCCCCATTGCCGACTGTGGCCTTCTCAAGTCACATATGCCCCATGGTGCCATGCCTCCAATAAAAAAAAGATGTATTAACATTATATACGGTAGGGGATACATTTTATGGAGTTAAAATTAGTTTGTGTCTGAGGGCCTCATTTGCTGTATCGCATAGGCTCACACGCTGCTGCTCCTTTTGCAGCACCCTGCACCCACTACAACAGTGAAACGAAGCCACGCTATACTACCAAGGCTGCTGCCTCTCCATCACATAATAACGTGTTTGTGTGTGTGTGTGTGTGTGTGTGTGTGTGTGAGAGGAGGGGAGGGAGAATGGGTCGCCTGCTCTCATTTGTGTCTCTTTCTGCCTGACTGACTGTGACACTGAGCAATGGCTTCATTCTGTTTTGGAGCCTGCGTCTGCTGGGGATGGTAAATAATTAGGCTGGCATCACAAATAACAAGGAGCTGGAGTCAAGCTCCCTTCTGCTCAGGGATCTCACGTTGGAGAACTCCACTTGGAAGTTCCCTATACTTTTACTTCGGTTCATTTAATGGATTATAGGATGACATTTTGTTTGTCTGCCCGGGTTGGAGTCACGTAATGTAGCCATTCATTGAGTTGGTATTGCTAAAACAGCAGCTAGACCAATGTTTGTAAATTGAGGCCCAAATCATTTCTCCAGGCTCATAAGTATGCTACAATTATCAGAACAATTTTCCAAATTCGGTGCTAGGGTTTGTTGTTTAGATGTGTTTTTATTAAGATGCTCATGTAGTTCTCCTTGTGTACAGGTACTAATAGTTGTGTAAACTACTGTTTACATTTCAGCTGCTACACTTCCAAGTGGATTAATGTTATTTACTCCACTAAATTTATTCTATGGCTGGAGTTACTTTATAAATCAAGATTTCACATATAAAACAGAAAATATAAAATCCAATTTAATACATTTTATTTTGTTTATCCCCCAAATTTGCCTCAGAGGGCTTTACAGTCCGTACAAATGCAACATCCTCTGAACCAAAACCCTCACATCGGCACAGGAAAGACGGATCGATGTTAAGTGTAAAGGAAGAACAACATAAAAGACGTACAATATGTTCAATTAATACAACAGAATGATTCGAATATTGAGAGCAGTAAGACAGGTGTACGGCAGGACCACTGCAAGAACAACCACCATCAGATGTTACCACCATCCACAGAAACAACCAAAGTGACGTTTTATCTTCATTGGGGACAATCTTCTTAATTTAGTTTGTTGTTTTATATACAAGTGTAAGAATAATGTATTAAAGTATGTATTGTTTTACTTTTAATGGAATGTTTTTACAGTGTACAATGTGAACACCTGTGCAAGCCTAAGCCCAACTTGCCCTCCTTCCTTCTTTGCTTGGTGCAGAGTGTCCACAGGCAGAGGCAGGCGAGAACACCTTATCAGTCAGTCCCAACTGTGAGGACTCAGAGGAGACTCAGATGAGGCTTCAGCTCAAGAGAAAACTGCAGAGAAACAGAACGTCATTCACACAGGACCAGATCGAAGCGCTGGAGAAAGGTACCTTGGAGTTGTAAATCAGGCCATAATACACCCAAACACATGTATTTCTTCATATTGGTGAGTTGTTTCCTTTGTGCATTTTTATAGGGGTTTTCTGTCTGAAATAGAGGGGTTCATTCATATTATACCATTCATAGCTTGAATTAAAAATTTTATTAAGAAGAAAACAGGAAATAGATGTTGACGATTATTTTTGATTCATGGAGTGATACAAAGACAAAATCATAACTCCCGTTCTACCATTGACTCCGTTATCTATTTCATCGTGTTTTTTCTAGGTTTTTGTTAAATCCTGTAAAATGATTACCCAAGCTGTAGCAGTCGATATAGTACTAAGTGGCAGTTTATAGTTTACTATAAATCAGGTAACCATTGCGTCTGTTTACTTTAATCAGAGTTGTGCACTCACTAGTTCACTATTATTTTTGTCAATCTAGATTCACTCTCCTGAACAATCATGATCCTGTAATGACACACTGTGTTTTTGTTCCAGAGTTTGAAAGGACTCACTATCCAGATGTGTTTGCCCGAGAACGCCTTGCCAACAAAATAGACCTTCCAGAGGCCAGGATACAGGTAGGCTCTATCTAATTATTTTAAGTGGGAACTCTTCTTTTGGGTAACAGAGTATGTTCTTTCCCTTAAATTACATTAATGAAACATATGGACATGTCAGTATTCAGTCGGTAACAAAAACGTGAACCCTTCTTTAACCTTATAACAGCGTATGTCTTTTTCTTTTGTGTTGGTCCATGCGCAGGTTTGGTTTTCCAATAGACGAGCCAAGTGGAGAAGAGAGGAGAAGCTCAGAAATCAACGTCGTCAAGTGTCCAACTCCTCCAACCATATTCCTATTAGCAGCAGCTTCAACCCCAGTGTTTACCAGCCAATACCACAACCTAGTACTCCAGGTACTGACAAGGACATGTTCTACAAGTACATATAGTTTCGACTGAAACAAGTAATTAGCATAATAACTAGCTAATACAGTTTAAGTTGTTTTTCTGCTAAAAGTTCATTTTGTGCGGCTCCCCGCCGCCATGGGCGCCGTATCGGAGGTATAATGCCTTTGGGTTGTCCGTTTGGATGTTTTTGTCCATAATTGTGATCGGTCTTGAGCAAAGTTTCACATTTTGATGGATGAACTGCTTTGATCCTGGTTTTCAAATGTCACTCTGACCTCACAAAACACCCTGAACTTTCAGCCACTTTAGAGCCAATCCCAGCCATCATCAGGTGAGAGAGACAAGGGACAAAGTACACCCTGGATTGCTCAATTGCATGGCTGAGACAGAGACAAACAACCATTCACTCTCACATCCACACACCTACGGGCAATTAACCTAACCCCAGAGCATGTGTTTAGACTGTGGGAGGAAGCCGGAGCTCCTGGACCCACGCAGATACGGGGAGAACATGCAGACCCCACACCGAAAGGCCGCTGGGTGGAGACGAACTCAGCAACTTCTTGCTGTGTGCTCTGAGGCGACGGTGCTAATCACCTAGCCACTGTGCCGCCCCACCAGTAATAGTAGTGGCACTAATAATAGTGCTAGAAGCGGTAGGTGTTAGCATGGCCGTGGCAGGACCAGGGTTCAGATATAACCATGATCTATGGAAACTTGCCAGGATACTACGGACCATAAAATGAATGGGTTCTTCTCAGGGTTCGAAATGACTTAGGACTCTTGGGGGGTCTCCTAAAATGTAACTATAAAAAATACTGAAGACTACCTTGCTACACTATATACTGCAGGCAAAATTATATTGATATATTTTGAAGGTGGGATAATGGTCTTGGGATGTTTTTCATGGTTTGGGCTAGTCCCAGTATTGTAGTGGTGTCTGGAGAAGTGGATTGGCTATAATCAAATCAAATTCTGGAGCAACAAAGTTACAGCACCTTATATAAATCCCTGACATGACAAAGTGGACAACAGGTCATTCTTTCCTTGAGCAAGGAAGTTAACTAAGTTACCTTAATCCACCAGGTGTACTCATTATGGCAGCACCATGCACCTTCAAAGGGTTTGATGAAATACAACTGGTGTTTCTCATCCCTTATGTTAATGGATTTTGTAAAACAACTAGCTGCTGGATTGAATAATAATGATGTCTATAAAGACTGTTCCTGGCATCTAAATAAGGCACCGAAATCAGAGTTGCTCTTCGGTCCGGAAGATAATGGCGGTTAAGACACCGGTACCACAGAGGACATCCTGTAAATCTTCTTTGCCCACTGCGTAGAGAAGTGGGCTCGTTGGCTACAGGATGTTTTGACCCACGGGTTCGAAACCCGATCTTTTCTTAATTATATTTTCTTGGCTACATGTTTTCAGACGTGGTTGTGATGTAGTGCTCACTTATACAATCGTGAACACTGCAATGGATTTGTGATTCGCTTTGTAGGTTTTCAGGAATATGTTTGTGAATGTGCTGCTGTTAGCTGGCAGGTTGTTTGGCTTCATACTCATACAGCAAGAAATGTTGACAAACGCACTCTTCTAATCATTACGTTACACTGGGTATCTAAGTTAGTTAATGCAACTTTTGATATAGGAATACCAACTCCAAATATTTTACTAGAATAAGCAATTATTATGGAGTTATAAACATAATCGAAGCACTTACAGCATTTTCATTAGGGATTTCACTCTTTGTGAGGCTTTGTTTTTGCCGCATTCAACAATAACCTACGTGTCTGCGCCATAGACTGTACTGTTTATGCCGGAGGACCACAACAACAATCTGTGATGCTATTAGCTGCCCTGATTGCTGCCCAATCGCGCTAGGAAATTAATTAATTATTTTTATAAATATAAAACGTCACTAAAGAGCTTTTCACAATCATTTTTTATGTTAAAAATATTTGTCGGGGACCCCCCAAAATCTAAAAATAAATTCTTATAGGGGGTCCCTAATGACTTATAGGGGTCCGGGACCCCCCCAGACCTCCCTCATTTCGAACCCTGGTTCTACTACTTAACCTCAGGCGGCATAGTTTTGAGATTTACCTGTAACAAAACATGTACGTTAGATGGACCAACTATCTCCCATGCCTCTACCAATATCATGGTAGCCTTGTATGTTAAGTCAGATTGCCTTGGATACTGGAAAACAACTGTGTTCTCACAATTTCTTCATCTTCATCTCTCTAGTGTCCTTTTCATCAGGAACCATGTTGGGAAGGTCAGACTCAGTTCTGTCCAACAGCTACAGCCTAGCAGCCATGCCCAGCTTCAGTATGGCTGCCAGCCTGCCTATGCAAGTAAGAGAACCCCTTTTGTTTTTTTTGTTAGAAACTTTGGAAAAAAATTTGGAACCCTTTTCCAGGGTTTTATTTAGAACCTTTAGGCTAAACCTGGAACCATCTGTAAGAGGTTAAACCCAGAAGAGCCTAAACAAGGTTCCACAGACAATATACAGTAGTCTATAGTCTAATAAGCATTATTGGTGTTAACACTGATAATCTTGCATGATGCCAACACCATGGGGAACGGCTCATTAAGGTGGCCAATTCTTGCCAATTTTCAATGGCTAACACACATTAATGTTTCCAGGCATCCAGCCAGTCCTCTTATTCCTGCATGCTGCCCACCAGCCCCACTTTAAATGGAAGAAGTTATGAGACATATACTCCTGCGCACATGCAGCCACACATCAACAGCCAGGCAGTGACGTCCTCTGCAACATCGTCAACAGGTAGGAAAATACAAACTCACAGCTGGTGCAGGAGGCATATTGATAACGTAAATGAGACGTGGCACAAATGAATACTGCTGAAGATCAATGATATATCCATTCAACATTTCACAAACAGGAAGAATTATGTTCTTTCTGAAAATTCACCTACTGTAGAGGGATTTATACTACATGTCATTTAGCAGACACTTATCCTAAGCGACTTACATCTACATATTTTGCATGGGAAACAATTGGGGGTTGGGTGTCTTGCTTAAGGACACTGACAGCCAGGATTGATCCACCGACCTTGCGGTCCACAGGACACCCTCTCTAGCCCATGCACCACCATCGCTCGGTTTAGTATTTT
Organism: Pungitius pungitius; assembly: GCF_949316345.1. Lineage (NCBI taxonomy): Eukaryota > Metazoa > Chordata > Actinopteri > Perciformes > Gasterosteidae > Pungitius > Pungitius pungitius. The sequence goes on from NC_084905.1 coordinate 9,513,137, forward strand.
AAAGGAGTATTTCACACCCCAAAATACAATTTGAAATATAATTAAACACTGTGTTACACTGAATTCAAGGACAACAAGCCCAAAGGGGCAGATGATCATTTCAGGAAAGATCACACTACACCTCAGTTAGCTGACGCTTTTATCCAAAGCGACTTACATTGCATTATAACCCATGCCTTATATTTTGCCTGGGGAGTAATTAGGGGTTAGGTGTCTTGCTCAGGGAGCCTATATCTGGATAAATGAGACTTGGATTACAATGCAGGAGTGATTTAAGGGTGTGTAAAACAAAATCCCTACATAGTTTTGCTGTTGCAAAACATATCACAAGACGACCCAAGACGTCTGTTGTGAAGGCATGTGAAAAATGTGAAGAGTAAGGGATACACATGTGTATGGTCATATGGGTCATATGAGTATTTTATTCGACATCACCAAACATTCATGTTACTATCATCAAATCAAAATCTTTTATACACATTTAGCAAAGATTTATGGGTCATGTTTGGGTCAAAGATTCATGTTTAGTATGTTTGGAGTCTCCATTGACATCTAGCTCTGTCTTGAGCCAAAACAACTTTATTGTGCCATGGCTGTCATCCCTAATGACCTATTTGTTCTCCTATCACCAGGTCTGATTTCCCCTGGTGTCTCAGTTCCGGTCCAAGTTCCAGGAAACGAAGCGGACATGTCACAGTACTGGCCACGCCTCCAGTGATGTCATGTCCTGCGCCAGGAGATCCCTAGAGATGACTGCTGCAACTCAACTGACCTACCCCTACTCTACAGCTTGAATGTAAAGAAGGACCTGAAGCAGACTGCACTGTAGCAAATGAATATGAAAGAATTACTGTCATTGATGTTTGCAAGAAAATGTTCAAACTGAATTCTGGAGACAAGCGTGGACACAAACTCTTTTTAAATGTACTCCAAACCAGTACCAGTGCAGCTACTGTACCACTGGATCCAGGTTTCTTGGGGAGATCTGTCGCAACATAATCCCCAGCTGCATCGAAAGTTTGGTTGGTGATGACACTTTGGCACAAGACCAGAGATAAAAGCCCTGAGCTGTACTCAGGAGGATCAGGGAGGTGGCCCATCTTTTCTGTGGGAAAACATATCACCTCAACTTTCAGTTCCTAATTGATATCATGTTGGTGGATTTGTAGTGACAAAAAAACTACTGAAACATAAAGGGATGAACTGTGAAGTTGTATCATCAGCAGATTCCAAAGGATCTGCACTGAAACGTGTATAGAGTTTCAATTCTGTTGATATGTGTTTGGTATTGTAAAAAAAGAAAAAGAAGATGTGATCTGTTAACTGGCATGGACTCATATTTTGAGCTTAAAAACAATGTTTACGGAAGAGGTTTGAGGGGGGGGGTCTCACTCTGTTTTAATCACCCATGTCCATAAACCCTACAGTAGAGCCACTATTGAAACAGCGGAAGCATAACCAACAGCCTGCTGGCTTCTGAAAAGTGAACATTGGATTGTGTCTGGGATGTGAATCTGTTTTTAATTGTAAAGTATTTGTCTTCTCCAGTGATCTGGGAGGGTTATTAAAATTATTTCAATTATATTTCATGTTACAGTTTATGGTATTGATATGGATTTATTGACAGTATTTATTTGTTTTACTACCTCCATTGGACCATTAGAGTTTACTTTTGCTGCAGGTTTCCATGCAGCACCTGTGGCACGGGGACTGTGAGCTTCACTCTGCTCTCCATCGGGCTTGGTACAGATGCTGGTGATGAACTGTCAAACATCCTTCAGAGTACAGCAATATTACAACGCAGACACACCCACACACAGCAATTTCAGAAGTAAGGCACTTCTGAATAAAAAAAAAGAAATAACTTTTCATATGCTCTCTCCCTCCATGTCATTCATTCATTCAGCCCTTCATTTTTTTTCGGTCTTCCATTGGCCAGGGGGTGGCTGCAAAATGAGAATGGGGTCACCCTCTCGCATTTACCTAACAAAAGACAGAGAAAGAGGAGCTGACGGCTGTCACGAAGAGAAAGAGAGGGGATCCCAGACAGATGACCTGCAGCTTCACTCTGAAAGTTTCATTCCGTTACATCTCACACAATCCACATCATGTCAGCACCTATCATTAGTGTCCGCATCAAACAGCATAATAGCAACTGTGATCATTAAAGAACATTTGGAGAGTGATTAATAGTGGCATCCCAGCATGCACCACTGATACCAGAGTGATGACGAGATCATTAGGTCGTTCTGGTCATGACTATGATTGTGAGTGTGTGTGTGTGTTCCATGTGATGCACTTCACACTGCAAAGAAAAAGGATTTGAGGGCCGCTTCTCTTCACACACCCACATCGACTCGATCAGCTCACTTTTGGAATTGAATTCAACGTAACACATGATGGCCATACTGACAGAAAATAGGATTTGAACGGAATTAAGGGCACAAGAGAAATTATTATTCAAGGAAATGTAATCATCACAACCCCCTACTGACTGGTTCATATGCATTAACTTTAAGCTTTGAAATTGAATTTCTTTTTTTTTTTAAACATAAAAATTGACTCAGTATAGGCATGGTTAGAAAATAGGTTAATCCAAGTTATGGCCAAGTAATACTGTCTCAAAAACTTTTTTGATTTTGTGAGGCTGGATCAACATCGATTAGTTACAGTTATTAATTACACTTAACGAGAACCTTTTCTTGTTTTTCTCTAATGTTGTTTTTAGATCACACACTATTTTCCAGATTATAGACCGACCTGGCCCACGTAGGGCTGTGGGCCAGCAACAATGGACATGCATTGCCTTCCATGCCGTGTTCCATCCTGACATTGACCAATAGGGGCACACTGCATGTAAGCAATAGGCATTTTCAGACCCAACTGGGGAAGGCCTGAGATGTAGGACCCACATACAGCTGTGATCACATGAAATCAAGCATTCAATCAACGCCTGGACGGCACAAGAAAAGCAAAGAGTCCAACGGAATGGCGGGATGTGAAACTTGACATGCGCAATGTAACTTTAAAGAAGGTCTTCATGAATTTGTCTAGTTTGCCATCTAACGTCTGCCTGATTCCATGTGAGTGTGCCCTGAATTAAGAACTTTTAATGTTTCCGGTTCAGATATTTTACTTCATCTTTTACTTATATCTGACTGCAGATGTATAACCTATGGAGAGTTTGCATCTTGTTACAGTTACTTGTTAAATAATCACTTTTCTTTTTGACTGTGAACATTCTTTTTCATGTTTAATTAGATGCTGACAGCATTTAATCATTTGAAAGCTCTGCCAAAAAAGGGGGAAAATCTGTTATGTTTGACTGTCTCATTGTCTCAAATAAACCTGTGTACCTACAAGCGCATATTCTGCGCCTTTATATTATATTACAGCTAGCTTAATGGATGTGAATAATAACACTGAACCTGTGTATTTGAGGTAGTGGCTTTGTAGACTTTTGCCACATTCTCACTGGATTTAGTCCATTTTAGAGCTGATGCTGCTAACTATTTTGAGTTGGATTTTTACTGTTGTTAGTTTGTATGATGTATGTAATGTACGTGACAAGTATACTTATTTAAATGTTTGTCCCTGAAAACCATGCGGTCTTGGACAACAAAGGAGAGGACCAGAACATGAGGGAGACGTGCATGTTCGGCTGGCTAGTCTGGCCTCCTTATCCACAGGGGCACCTGGCCCCACCAACGGGAAAAGGAGAAGTGAAACAACTGACAGAGCTCTCATTGGACGAGGACCAAGGCCAATATTCAAAGATGGGGCCTGCGCAGAACCTCTTTCTCTTTGGTCTACCCTCCGTTGGCCATAGATAATCAGTTTATCGCCTCGCTGATTGGAACAGCTGGCGGCTGTGTCTGAGGACACTGAGCCCAGTTTTATAGATGTTACAACAGCTATATACCCCTTTGCTCTTTGAGATTTCTTACCACAGCTGTCTCCTTTTAATACATTTTTTTGTTTTTTTTAGTGCTGGGAAACGATTACAATTTTTTATTGTGATTAATTGCAAATAATCTCAATTTATTGCAAAAGTTCATCTAAAAATTCTGCAAACCTACATCGGATGTTTAATTTTGAAATGACCAGAACAAACAAGCTATCCCTGACACGACAGAAGCTGATGCTCCACAAACATAATCCACGGAGAAAGCAAGTTGGAAACAAGAATGCATCTGAACCCCATCTGCTGCAAACAAGTGCACAGTGAATTCAATTCAAATGGATATGTGCGTGGTCTGATGTTCCTCAGGCACGAAGAACAGCAATAGAAAAAGAGGCAAGTGTTGGGTGATGAATGAAAGAGCAGCCATCCGTCCATTCAGGCAGGTAGAGACAACAGCTCGCTGTCACAGTCCTCTCCACCAGCTGCTGATATCTTCATACAAAAAAATCATCATTTACATTCTAATTAAAAATCATCATTATGTTTATAATTTACATCCTAATGAAATACATTTGCATGGTAATCACAGCAGGACAGTATTGTGACAGGGAAGCATTCTTGCTCCTCACAGAGAAATAAAGAGAACAGAGGGGACAGATACAGATAAAGGGAAACTGAAATGAAAGCGCAAAGAGCAGATGGGAATCAGCTCTTTGTCGGATTCACTTTGACATCTTTATTTCAATCAAGGGGAGGTTTTTTCTCCTCCTCGGAGACCACTGCGACACACACAGGCCTTAATAGATAAACTGTTATTCTGATCAGAGCTGGTGTCCGGCCGCCTGTGATAACGACTAAATAAAAGAGCCGTGGGTTGTGATCATAACGGAAGCTTGTCAACTGTCAATGGAGAATCATTTCATCAATGGAGGAATCCCATCAAAGCAATTATTCCCTCATTCAATCTCGCTCCACTGAGTTCTTCACTGTTAAATAAATATGTGAATTTCACCAGGCTGATACCACTCACGGCTGAGTGTTTCCTCAGCTCCACAAAAGTGTGCCCCGATTGTTACTTTGGCACACATCACCTGCATTTTATACACACAAAACTATGATCCCACTAATGTCAGAGTGTCAGTTTATGTATCCCACTAAGAATTTTTATCAAGGAAAGGCTTTAATTGCAATTCTTTCAGCAGGAAAAACAAAATAAGATATTAGAAGAGAAAATGTGCTGATTCAATCCTGTGCAGTTTGAGGGCTACAGAGATGGAATTTCATATTTTTTCATCTTCAGATCACCTGTGGACATCAATTCAGCAGGGGTCAATTACCTGATGACACCAGCGTCATCAGAGCTTAGACAATTATTTCCAGCTCTGTGGGCTCCTGTGGGATCGCTCTGCTTTTGTGCCCCACCTATAACAGACGTGCTGAAAAGGCCTCTTTATTGGATTCTACAAGCACTCTTCCCTTATATAATATGACTCAACAGTTTGGACCCGATGAGGATATGGATGTGCAGTATATAGCAGACTTTTGCAGTTCAAATGATATAAACACAGTAATAAACTATTTCACTGTAATAAAAGACACCAATTGGCAGTGGGTAGAAGAACAATTCCAAATCAAAAACTTCCAACAACTTGGACCATAAATATTGCCTGAAATCTAAAATACACCTAGACACAATCAACTACGACGAATGTCACTGCCAGACATAATCCCTCATGTCCACTGGATTTGGCAGAGCATGCATTAATATAAAGTTTTATACTTCTTGCCTTCTCTTCTTTAACAGACACATTTCAATACTGTTCATCGCAGCTAGTTTTTTATAGATTTGGAAGAACGAACGTTTCAAATATTTAATGATGACATTCTGTTTCAAACGGCAGACTGATTGAAATGTTTGACTGCCTAATGGTGTGATAACCAAATGGCCATTCAGCATGAACATCAGGCAGAGTTCTGGTGAATCACACTAACTCCTGAGCGGAGCCTTGTAAAGGTCTTTGCTCTCAGTATTAGGGACTTTTCTTCAGGACAAAAGAAGGGTCAGGCTGCTCTGCACTTCAAATGCGGAGGTCAAACTGATCCACGTATTAAATGGAGGGGCTGGCCCGGGCCACACATCACACAGTCAGCCTGCACAGGGCCACACACTGGACACATTTAATCTGAGCCCTGGCTCTGAGAGCTCAGACGGACAACACACAGCGCAGCAGACTTACATCACCTCTGGCAGCTCGAGTGCTCCATCTCTTCATGGCTTTTCTCCTTTTCTTACCTTCTACTGTGGGCAATCTTCTTACTCCACAATAGCATGGAGGATCCCTTTAGACCACAATGCCGTGCTGCTGCAGCATGGACAAGCCCGTTCTGCGACAAAGCACAACATTCTCTGCTGCTCAGCTTCAATTAGCTGTGCTCTGATACATCTCAATACAGCTCCAATTCGGCTTCAGCTGAATTTAAATATGGCTCAAAACATCTCAATTCAACCTCAGTGCTTCTCAATGCAGCTTCAAAACTCTTAATACGGCTCAGTACATCTCAATGCCGTGGCAGCACATCTAAATGCGTCCTCGGAGCGGGTCTATGAGACCATTCATCAGCTCAGATTCTCTACCTGAAGCTCTCGGCGTGCTGGGCTCTGTTTGTTGCTGCTGTGGAAGAATGAGTGACAGAATAGGGAGAATTCCAGCCGGGAAGCTCAGTCAAGAGTTCAGCTTGACTCATACCGACGGGAGCTTAACGCTGACTTAACAAACTGAATGGGTGTCAGCGCCGCTAACTGAAGTATGTTGACCGGCTCTGGACATCCTAAGAATAGCTAACACCGCCTTGGATCAACATTTACCCCAAATAATGTGTGCCAATGTTTACTGTCCTCTGATGACTTCTGAATGGATGAATAAACACATTGAGTAAGCTTGTAACTATCAGGTGGGACTCATTTAGAGAAAAGTGCATGTGACCACGTGTCATTTCATTTGATACAAACCATATCTGGAACAGGCTTTGTCGATATTCTCAGGATTGACTGTGGGACATCATTTATTTCAAAATTGTCTGTTTTAATGAAGATGTTTAATGTTTTATCTGTAAAACTAACACTATGAAAACCATGACATATAAAGTCTAATTAAGGGCACGTTCCCACCGGCTTTCATTACAGAAATGACGATGAAGTCAGTAGAGTCACGGCGTTAACGTTTGAATGAATATTACCCACAATGCAGCATGCAAGGGGCCACATGTCCATTAGGAATAATTCACATACAGCAGGCACAGCTTAGGGAGCAGTTTGGGGTCAAGAGTCTTGAACGAGGGCACAGCGACGGACCCGCAGAAGCGGGGATGGAACCACCAACCCTCTGATTGAAGGACGACCCACCACTGAGCCACAGTCATCCCCACACTGTGCTTAAAATTAGTTTTAGTCTTCACTATGTAGCAAGTCAAAGATACGCACACTCACACGCACACACATTTAAATGTGTCACATTTTCATTACGGTGATGGGTTCATTAATGCAATGGAAGGGATTTATTTAGGAGGAGAGGAGGCACAATAAAGATTAAACATCACTAAATCCTTGGAAATGTTTGGAACCACGGTGTTCCACAGACAGGAGGAGACAAAGACAGGCAGAGCAACAACATCACTGGTGCCCCCCGGCAACGGCAGACGAACCTCAGAATGCTTTTAGCCGGGATATTGCATTGTTTTAAGACAACTTAGATATTTGTGAGGTCTAACAGATGTATATCTTTACTATTAAGTATTTGGGGACAACATAAGGAACAGCATAAAATATGTACAATGCATTAAATCCATATGACAGAAATTATTGAAATCTCAGCCAGGTGTACTGCTGGACCACAGATATTGTACAAATAACATTGCAATCGTAGGCCATCAGATTCCAAATGAACTGCAAATAAAATGAAAACAAGAACAGAGTAGTTATATATATTATATATATAATTCAAAATAAAAAGTGAAAGAAAGATATTGCCCAAGATACCACTGCATCTACATAAAAGAAGTAGTCATCAATGCTCTTAAACATAAGTTGTCATCAAATGAGCAGTTTGGGATACTTGAAGCATCAATTACTTTTACTACATTTTGAATTAAAGCTGAAGAGGACCTCCAATAAGAGGCTTTACTCATTTGAAGAGAGGCCAGTCACCTATTGGTACTTGTACTCACAGGCTCTTTTGGCAGCATAAGAGGCTTTGGCTGCTCGCTGGCTGCATGGAAGCCAAACAATAAACAACTGTAGAGAGTCCAATTCAACTGTTGCGTCGATTGTGGCTAACCTTAACTGGCTAAAATGAGGGAGCGAAGGAGGTCCCGTAAGAGGCTTTCACTAAATACAAGACCTCAGGACAATAGGCAGCAAGACACAGAGAGGTGATGAAGACGTCCAGCCCACCCTGGATACTTAAAAGACTGACCTTCAACAAAAGGCTGCAGTATCTCAATAAAGCCTTCACACACAGGACCAGTGTAACCTAATGACCTCATGTGATCGGTGATAATTACTGAGGCTGTCCCTGCTCTTACTTCCCTGGGAATCTAAAAAGTATGTGAGGGACACATTTGACCACAAGTAACAAGTGGAGGATTAAATGTAGGCACTAAAGCTGAACATTTCAAAAAAGGGAAAAGCCTCAGTGTTTCTTTCATGTGTCCAAGCTTTGATATATATATAGGCATTCATCCAAAATATATATATATATATATATTGGATTAATGCATTTATTCAAATAGGGAGTGAGTTAATGGCATTGGCCCACTCCACAGTCTTTGGTAACAGATATTTATTTTCAGGAAAATGAACAGATGCTCTTCAATAAATAATAAACAAATATATTAACGTTTGTAGCATGTATTTTTCAGTAAATATCAAAGTGAAATAAACCATAAGAGAGACAGTAACTGCCACATTGGTTCTATGGCAATGGTTCCTTTTTAGCTGAAACAAGCTGATAAATGATATGTCAAATCGGCACCTGGACCCATTGCAGATACCTGAAACAGCAGTTAAGGCTGTATCAGAGGTGTTTTTGAACAACAATAATGTGACATTCAATCAGTTTCGCCTTTGCCAGCAGCATATTCCATTAGTTATGAATTTTACAGAAAGGCAAAAAAATCATGATGATGTGGAGGACTAGAAAGTCCAGCTAAATAGATATTTCACCTATTAGAAAGCTAGAAAACACAAGCACACACACACACACTCTCTCCCAGACCGTGTTTGTCATCATTTAGCTGGTGACTACAGTTGTTTTCCTGCGGGCCTCTGGGGACCAAACTGACACACAAAGAGATCCCAAGAGTCTCTGCCATGTTTCAACCTGCCAAATACACGCACGCACACATACATACACACACACACACACTGGTAAACAACTGTGTAGGTGTGTGTGTGTGTTTCCCTCAGAGAGTAGAAATGGTACTTATCAGACACTCCCATTCTGGGGTTTCTATAGCAACATACATGTCATAACAGTTCCCTCCAGTGGCGTCACCAAGCTACACACGCACACACATGATCATCATTATCTTGTCAATGGTAATGGCTTGACTTTATCTTATTAAAGAGGAGTAAAAAGTATCATGGGGATTAAACCAAAGTGGGGATTCGATATCAAAATACTAGGTTCTCTTCAGCAGACAACGTTTGTAAATTGATGAGAATTGAAGCTGCTTCTTGGACTCCCCATCAGTTAACCTCAAAGATAAATATATTTCATACCAGTATTAAACAAATGCAATGTTTGATTATGGCTGTGGTTCATGCAGGCATGAACATCTGATGCTTAGAAAGATATCATGCCACTCATTATGACAACGAGCCATAGTAGTTACCATAATAGTTCCTTGAAAGAGCAATTGAAGAATCGCAATATGATTATTTAGTCTGTATTGAATAAAGACATAATGCGCTCCGTATGGTGTGAATATTTATTTAATGATGGAGAGCTGTTTTCCGTCTTACCTTGGTACGTAAACACTTTCAGAGTTACGGCGAACAGCTCTTGCAACACAGCGGTCCGTTGGAATGCTGATCCTGAGGAACAACTAATAAACTAAGTTAATCGACTAACTAATAGACTAGTGCCCCGCCAAGGTTAAACAAAAAAGAGGTTTTGTATTTTACTTGACACAGATTTTATATCATATTGCTTTGTGTTCAAATAAACAGAAATCGATGAGAAAAGTATTCTATTTTTCTCTTGATATATCACTTATATCATATATCATATCATATATCACTCAGCAACATAAAGTTATGTTTTCAATCTCTAGTTTCGAATCGTCTTCAATAAAGCATGCTGTTCCACGATGGTCCATTTAGAGTCAAATAGGCGGTGATGAATAAGCTTTAGGGAGGGGCTGCCTTGTGAATGACGTTTCCATTGACTCCAAATACTCCATAATTGGCAAAGTTGTAACACCTCTACAGTCCAAATATGGTCACTCCTGTTCACTAGTGGCAAATGAAAATCAAGATGGTGAAAGTCAACCATTCAAAGCTGTCCACAAACCAGGGGGTGAAGTGTGCGTGTGGACGTGCGCAGCGGGACGTGGACACTTCCACTTTAAATTCCAGACTTACGTGGGGGGGCGGGGCGCCCCATTTGTTTAATTGTAGGGGAAACACAGGTTTATATCTACTACTTATATACATCCTATGGTCCGTATGCAGACTGTTTCACACTTAGTCATTAAACGGCTGATCTATGTGCAGCGCTGTGCTTCAACGCGTCATGTTTAGCCAAGCGGACGACATACAGCATGCCGCTTCCACTTCAGTACACTACCAGCTGAATGAAGCAGTTCATAGATTTAGCCTCCTAATTGTGCTTTCAAGTGTAATGTTATGTATGTTTTCAGATACATATTTCAAAGAATGAATTAATCAAAAGTATTTGTTACTTAAATGGTAACGAACCCCAGCATGAGTCGTAAGTGATTTGAGAAAAAAAACATCTGTTTCATTGTAGTGTTTGGTGATGCATTGCGTTTTTGGTTAATCCAAACAGACGAGGGATTTCCCATTTTCAGTTTGTTTGGGGCGGTTCGTGGTGAATGAAGGGCCTTGAGGAGCCACTCAAACCTCGGGCCTACGTGTGTAGAGTGGTTTACACAGAAACAATACACACATGAAAAGCCCAGATTGCAGCCAAGGAAGGAGCCATTATCTCTGACTAGAGAGTTATTAGTACAGCGATACTAGAGAGTGTGTGTGTGTCTGTCTACTCATAAACCAAAGTCAATCAGTGTAGAAACACACACACCCACTCACATGGAAGTGAAGTGTTAAACAAGTGATTATACTGAGCCTGTGAGCAGCGAGTGACGATTAAACAGTGTCTTTGTGCGGACCACTCATGCCCATTTACACAGCCTGGTGGAGTCGGCACAATGGAGCCACAGCTCAGATTCTGCTCCTATTTGCAGAGCGTTTGAGTTACGAGAAACACAGAGGCGTCGGCACGGAAACCCGGGTCTTCTGTTGAGGGAATTCACACTCAGATTGAGGCAGTTTATGGGAGGTATATTGAACACAAGTGGTCGGAGTTGTGTTCAAATGTTTGAGTATAAAAAAATTGGGTCTGTAGTCTTTCCAATATATTTCCATGCGTTCATCTTTTGAAGGCAGGTCGTAAATTTTTGAATCATAAAAGTTGGTTTTGTAATTTCAAAATTATTTAATAATTTTTAGACAGTTCTAAAAGCAACGTGCCAACCCATTGATCGAAGGACTGTGAATAAATGAACAATAAACAATGCTTATACATTATAGATGATGGATTACGACATCTCTCCAGTGCTGCTCTTTTCATTTTCTCTCTGGCTGACAGCCTCTGTCCTCCTGTGCTTCGGAAGATGTCGAAGTTGAACAGCGGATGACAGAACACACTGTCGTCAGGTCACATCCGACAAACTGCTCCTTTTAAAGCTTTTACACTGTTTAGACGTAAGAGAAGAATTCCATCTGCCCCGACAGGTGAGGCATGTCACTCCAATGCTTTCAGAGGGTATTTTGCTATTGAAACTTTAATCCCAAAAATACTAATATTTCATGCTGACTCAGTATTGGTCTTTTTCGGAGACACAGGAAGTTTTTGGGGAGAGTAAGCAGGTGGTGTACAGCCCCTGTGGGCTCGGAAACTGAGAATCAATTTGGGATTGTCAGCATTTAGTGATTTTAGTCAGCACTATTCAGCCTCTTCCTCTACAAGCTAGCATGACATAGTTCGTATTAATGGATTCATCAGTTTCACATGATCTAAAACTGAGGAAGCCAAAGCCTTCAAAAGACAGTGACTATTTTAATAGTCTTACTAGTGAATCCTCTGATCGGTTTTCCTACAGGTTAAACCATTGATTGAAGGAAGAATTTGGATTCCTTTCTCTTATAGCACAGAGACAAAGACACACAACAATCCAGCACATATCGTCTCGATCTGCAAAAATGTAGATTTATTATTATTTTTCTTTTCCTAAATAAGCTCATTGGTCTCATTTGTGGAGCCTCTTTGGCACTTTCTCATAGTACAGAGACAATGGCGGGATGTGAGGGTAAGTAGCTCCATGCAGGGCAGGGGGACAGGTAGCAAGGCGCAGATTAAGCATAGCGGACAGGGTAGGGAGTGGGGGCCCAAGAACCTATTGGGGGCCTGTGAGCACACACAGATTACTCACGCTTAACCTGGACTGAAGCAGCTTAGCTCGGGGTAGGACACACTGGTCTCTATTCTTTTCTGCTCTATTCAGGGGGCGGCCCTGCCTACGGACACCCCCAATGGGGTGGAGGGAGTCACACTTTTTTTCCCTAAGATCCTCGATGTCAATTTTTTACGTGCTCAGTTCTCTCTTCTATTCAATACGTTGCTCCATGGTGCTGTATTTTCTGACCTAATATTTGAGTTCAGTTTTATTCAAATTTGCCATTTAATCCAGCACAATGTTGTGCTACCAGCAGGATGAAAAATACAACTGTAAAGACCCCAGTACTTACAATGCCAAACTATCATGTTTTGTTACAAAGACTCTAGATATACATTAGGTAGCATACAAAGGCATATCATGTGTGTTTGTGGGACGGGGGGACTCAAACAGATGGAATTAGTGCAACATTGCCAGCAGAGCCATATCATAAGGATGAATATTAAGTATCAAAGTGACATAACTTTTGAGATGACGTGAGCAGTTAAGTCACTAACTCCAACAATCGCTTAGGACCTTTGGTGATAACATAAATCTTCCAGATAGTTATGCATCAGCAGCCGAAGAGACTTTTAGATTTAAAGGGCCCAGGCTCTGCCTACATTCAAAACTGACCCTTACTTAACATGGTTTTACCTGCTCTCAGCAGAGCAGAGATATAAAAGAAATCTATAAAAGAAAAACGTGTTTTTTTAAAATCTGCGCCCTACGCACATAGTGTAATAATTCTTCCGGCAGAATGCAACTTTTAGAGGCCAAGGTCTCAAGAGCACACTGAGTGGATTTGAAAAGAATGGGGTTTAATCCCTGGGAGGAGTTCGGTCTTTTACAACTGTAAGAAATTATGAAAATATGCCAAAAAAGCACATCTTTAATGATTAAATGCAGCACCCCCCAATCTTCAAAAATTCTGAAGAAATTAGCGTGTGTTCAGGGGTTCAATGTTTACACATCCTGCAATTTAGGTGAGGGCAGGCCAGGCCATTTGGAAGTTATAAATCTTGCCAGATTATAACTTGCAAAGTTCATTAACCGTAATATCTTCTTAAAACCATAAGACAGGTCAGAAATGATCATATGGATGTTTAAAGGGTGAGAAGTTCATGCTATATGAGAAATATTGAGCAGATTAGATAAAGTATGGTCGAGTTAAAACAACTTCAACGTTCGTGGCAAATGGTGGTTTTTTGAAAATGCTCCCTACACACAAAGTTTGGAAATTCTTCGGGCAAAAGGCAATTTTTATAGCCTAAGGTCTCAGGATCACACTGCGCAATTTTGAAAAGAATCAGGATAAATCCCTGGGAGGAGTTCGGTCTTTTACAACTGTAAGAAATCATGAAAAAAGGCCAAAAACAGGCCAAAAAGGAAGATTTTCAACCATTAATTACAGCGCCCCCTAGTGTTAAAGAATTATGAAAATATTAGTGTGTGTTTAGGGCTTCAATGTTCACACATTCTATAATTTTGGTCAGGGCAGGCAAAGTCATTTGGAAGTTAAAAATCTGACAGATTAAGCCACACCCCTTGCAAAGTTAATTAGCCTATATCTCGTCAAAACAATGAGTTATCAGCACCATTCTGATATATCAAGGTCACATTGACCCAATAATGTTCCACTGATGGTTTCGTGACAATCAAACTCAGCGTTTAGGAGAAATTGCCAAAAATGTGTTTTTCACAAAATTCAAAATGGCGGAAAATCTAGTTAGGTGCATTTGCATACCATGTTTGACTTCTTTGTAGAGCATGCCGAAGAGGACCTGTGTGCCAACTTTCAAGTTGATCGGACATCGGGGGCGGAAACTGGCCTGGTCTTTTTTAAATTTCTAGAGTGCGCTATAGAGACAAATGTTTTAACAGTCCAGATATCCATGTCAAATTCAACAACTCTTTGAGTATGATTAAGGCCCACGGTTTGTGAGAATAATAATAATAATTCTTTGAAATACGTTCCTCTACAACTAGTCGTAGCGAGGACACTAATAATGCCTTGAAATACAATATGTTCCTCTACAACTAGTCGTAGCCCGGACCCCAATTAGTGTGGGTGGTTATAGGAATGGTTATTCAGTGCAACAGAATAGCCATATCTGGCACCATTTTAGAAGCTTTTGGGCCAATAAGGTTTTACTGTGAGGTGTAGCAGGTTTGTTGACAGCAAAGGAAAAGCTGGTGACGCAAACCGAAAATCCGTTGTAGTTCGGGTTTAAAGTTTTGCGATCTTCAAAGGACGCACACGCTGGATTGGACACAGCTAGTATTCAGGATGAAACAATCAAACCTTCCTTACAAAATTTAATAATGATCTAGGTCAGTGGTTCTGACTCCGGGACCCACCTTCATGACAAGCCGCGACCCAAATCGGTTGGTCAACGGGGGGGGGGGGGGGGGGGGTGCCATGCAACGGCCACTAGTGGGTCGCGACCCACCAGTTGAGAACCACTGATCTAGGTAACTGGCTAGGATTTCAAAGTATTAAACATGTTCTGTTTTTCCAGTGGGTGGCGCTATTACTTTATGGCAATTTTGGCTTGTTACAGGATGGGATTAGGACATATGCTGTGCTTTGTGATGATCAGCCAAGTTGTTTGGAAGTTATGTGAATTGATGTAAAAAGCCACACCCCTTTCATTGGTGCATATACAATCATAATCAACAAATGTATGATGATCCGATAATGCTACACTAAACTTAAACTAAATGGCAGAACATTTTGGTAGGCTGAGGTCAGTGGTGGATTTAAGGTATTGATCAGACTTTACTCTAGAGGCTGCTATAGAGCACTTTTTGCACCCAAATGAGAGACCCCAGATATACAGGCTCTTTGGTGCAATTCTGATCATGATAATGCCCACAAAATTTGACTTACTAAAAAGCCTACCATATAGGTAAGGGAAAAACAGCGGTTGTTGGTTTGAAAAAGAAATACATTTATAGTTAAAAAGAAACCTTTACAAAACATTTCATGATGCATGCATTCAAGTACATACCTGTCTGGGCTTTCTCACGGTGTTTGAGCAGGTGGTTAGAGTAATAGTCCCTCACTAAGCAAGACTGAAAAATCCGTATTAGTTTAATGTTACTAACTAAAAGATATTTGTTTGAATGCATTGATGCATTCCAAGTATTGTTCTTCGATTTCTTCCACGTCCCCTTTCAACTCCTTCACACTTTCAGATATTAAGACCATTCAAATATTAAAATGTTCAGCTCATTCAGGAAAAGGGTGCTATGACTTTCAGCTTTCTTGCTGTTATAATTGAAATCATATTAATTAAAATCAACATGGTTTCCAATAGAATTCATTTTCAAATCCTATCAAATCTTCAACTTTCAACTGGCACTTTTTCTCTTTACTTATTTCTAGATTAAAACGATGCCGTGCTTGTGCTGGTCGGAATTATAGAGTATGGAATCCCACAGTCATTTACTTTTTGCGTGAGGAGCACGATAGTGAGACAAAGTCTGTCTCAAGCCCCATAGGCTCCAATACAAATCTGCCGACATGATTCTAAAAAAAAAGAAAACCCGCAGAAGGTACATGTTTTTTTAAACTGCTAGTTGAGCAGTTTTTAAACAAATAAATACATGAAAACTAAACTCAGGCATTCGGTAGAGTCTTGTGTCTCTCACAATCACATTATTTTTGCTCCAGGGGACATATGTTTGAGGTGTGGACTCAGAGTAAATGTCAACAGACATCTCTCCTTTCCTTTCCCTCTTCTCTCTTCCTCTCCCCCTCAATCCAATCATTCCCACCTTAATGTTTGATGAGGCCTATCAATTAATAACTACTTCGTTTGAATAACAAATATTATGTCTCTCAACCCCCCAGCCCCCCACCATAATTTCAAAATAAAAGCTGCAATGATTATCTGTAATTTCACCATGAACCTTAGGATTAAGCTGTTTCGTTGAATACTTATTGCTCTTACAAATAGTACTACAACCACTACTAATATTGCTAGCACTTCTAGTAGTACTTCTAGTATTTCAACTATTAATACTAAAATGAATTTTACTACTACTAATATTACTAGTACTACTAGTATTTCAACCCCCATGGAGGAAATTCTTACTGTAATGTTTGATGAGGCACATCAATTAATAACTTCTTAGTCTCCTTAGCTTAGAGCGACTGTGGCTGAGTGGGGAGCGCGGTCGTCTTCCAATCAGAAGATTGCTGGTTAGATCCCAGGCCCAGCTAACCTGCATGTCAATGTGTCCTTGGGAAAAACATGTGTGTGTGTGTGTGTGTTTGTGTGTGTGTGTGTGTGTGTGTGTGTGTTTGTGAATGTTAGTTACTGATGGGCAGGTGCCACTGTGTATGGTAGGTCCTGTCAACAAAGTGTGAATGGGTGACTGATGTCATGTGTTAAAGCGCTTTGAGTGGTCAGAAGACTAGAAAAGCGCTGTACACATCCATTTTACCAAGTCCATTTATTTTGAATGACAAACATTCTGTCTCCCAAACCCCTCCCTCACCCAATTCTAAAGACTCAATGATTATCTGTACCTCAACCATGAAGCACAGAATGAAGCGGTTTTGTTAAAATATGAACTGCTCTTTCAAACACTAGTACAACTAGTACTTCTTCTATTGCTACCACAATTACAACTACAACTAGTACTAAACCTTAAATTACTACAAAAATTAAAAAATATATTTATTTTTATTATTTCTGTATTTTTTTCAGCTTTTCTCATTTCCCTTTTTTCAGCAATGTTTATAATTAATTTCAGCTTTTCACATTTCTGTACTTTAAGCAACTTTCTGAAATTAATTTCAGCTTCATGCATTCCAACGCATTTTCAGCAGGAAATGCATTTTCTAGTCAGTATTAAAACCATGTTTTTAGACAAGTAGAATGCAGCAGATCTTACCCAAAGCTGGCCTCAGCTGCTCTCAGGTATGTGAATCACCAGGATGAAATGCCCAGGCGGGCTCCCACCCCCTTTTATAGGCCCTGCCCCTTAACCTGGGTCCAAATCGTGGGCCGCCCTTTTACCTGCCTTGCCACATCATAAATCAGAATAGTGTGCTTCTATAATCTCATCTAATCTCAAAGTAATCTGAGAGAATTACGTTTGAGAAGTACGTTTGAGTGATGAAGGTCAAAAATGAATAACAGGTCAAAGGAGATGTAGCTGGAGACAGAAAAGGATCTATAAGGGTGTCCCTTCCAGTGGAAAAGTGAAGAAGTATCCTATAAGATGCCCTTCCAGTGGAGTGAATGTAATGAAGTGCCCTCTAGGTTACCCTTCAAGTGTAGGGATAATGTAAGGAGCCTTCTAGGTTGCTGGTCCACGATGACGTACTTGACTTGTAAGTGTAAGTGTAAGTGCTCTCTAGGATCACATTCCAGGGAAGAACATTCCAGGGAAGAACATGATAAAGTGCCTTATAGGATGCTCAGACAATGAAGATGAGATAAGGTGCTTATTAAGATGCTCTTAAATTGGAGAAGATAAAACAGGGCCCTCTAGGAGGCCCTTCCAATGGAAAAGCCCGTCAGGATGAGCTTTTAGAGGAGAAAAATGGTACCAGGTGTTCTCAAGAATAGCCTGCCTGTAGTGAAAATGAGCTGATGAGCCCTGCAGGTCAATCTTCCACTGGAGAAAAATGTGACAAAGCACTAAAAAAGGGGCCAAATTCTCCCTAACTGCCCCTCCAGGGGAGAAAATATGACAGCAGTCCATCTCCAATGACCTTCCAGTGGAGAAGGGCTCCAGGGTGCTCTTTTTTGGAGAGAATATGATGAAGTGCTCTCTAGAATCACCTTCCAGTGGAGAAACATGTAATATAGTGCCTTTTAGGTTACAGACTGGAGTTATCCTTCACCTAATTACAATACGTTGCTGATAGAAGAGGAGTTTAGAGAGGCTGGGGGTGGGGGTGGGATTCGGGGGGGGGGGGTGGAGAGTGATATAAAGCTCTAATTGTAGGTGGTGTGTTTGTGAAAGGGATTTTGTGTCTCAGCACATCTCTGCAGGTCGATGTGTCTGTCACATCAATATTCAACCAACCCCTCACTTAAAGCTGTCTACCCCCATCTCCAACACACACAGACGGACCCCAACCCCCACTCCTCCCTCCAGTGAAGAAACTCTCCTTCACTGTTGACCACTTTGGCTGATTCAGACGAAGATGTTGGGAGGAAATAATTAGTGCAGAATTCACAGTCCACTCCCCTACTTTTCTGTCAAGACCTAACTTTATTTTTCTCTCTCCACTCTGTAAGGAGGACAGATACAGATGATGGATGGATGGATTAGAGGGTATAATGGATGAGAGATGATCATTGCTGTGCTCCTGTCAGCTGTGACCTTTGCAGGCTGAGTGACCAGAGAGAGAGAGCAGAGTCATTACCAGCCTTTATCCCTTTGTCCGTCTGTCGAAGCCCCGCCGAGACAACAATAGCTCTGTCATTTAGGGCACCTGTTTCCAACCTGGGGATCGGGACCCCTCGGAGATCATGGGATAATTGTTCAGGGTCACAGAATATAGTTTTCCTTACAAATGATTTGCCCCCCAACCAAGTTGATGATCACATTTTACCATACTTTTTTCACATCCTCTGTACTTCTTATAAAGAAGGAGGCAAAGCTTGCATCTTTTTCAGAGTTCAAATGGCAATTATACAGAAAATGTAGATAACTTGCTTAGCGTGCTGCGTATATATTTTGAGGGATATCATCAGGGATCATTTTTTTTGATAGCTTAGAATGAGCCCCTCATACAGCGGGTGAAATAAGTATTGAACACGTCACCATTTTTCTCAGTAAATATATTTCCAAAGGAGCTATTGACATGAAATGTTCACCAGAACCCAAAACAAAGAAGTTCAGAAATAAAGTTATGTGTAATAATGTGAAATGACACAGGGAAAAAGTATTGAAAACATGAAGAAAGGGAGGTGCAACAAGGTATGGAAAGCAAAGAAAACAGCAGTAATTAAAAAGCAATCCAGACCCTTGTCAGTGCAAATTAATATCAGCTGGTTCAGTCCCAACTGATGGCCTACAAAAAGGTCTCATTGCCAAGATGTCACACAAGACACATCCCCTGATGGGTAAAAGCATAGAGCTGTCTCAAGACCTTCGCAACCTAATTGTTGCAAAACACAATGATGGCATTGAAAATAGGTGCATTTCTAAGCTTCTGGATGTTCCAGAGAGCACTGTTGGGGCCATAATACGGAAGTGGAAAGACAATCATTTCACCATAAATTAGTTTCGACCAGGTGCTCCTCGCAAGATTTCACATCACCCTAAAAACACCATACCAACAGTGAAGTTTGGAGGTGGGAAAATCATGGTGTGGGGCTGCTTTTCAGCAAATGGTACTGGCATACTTCATAATTAAAGGAAGGATGAATGAATGAATGGGCAAATTTACAGAGACATTTTTGACAGAAATCTGCTGCCATCTACCAGGATGATGAAGATCAAACGAGGGTCGACATTTCAGCAAGACAATGATCCCAAACACGCAGCCAAGGAAACTCTCAACTGGGTTCAAAGAAAGAAAATAAAGCTGCTAGAATGGCCCAGTGTGACGTTGTAGTGAAGGGCGTGGACCCAAGCGCAGCACAGAGGAGTCACAGGGAGGTCTTCGGGAGCAAAAAATAGATTTATTCTATAGACAAAAACAAAGAGTGCAGAGAACAGCTCTAGTCAGGAGTGGGGTGTCCTCTGAATAAGGCCAGTCAGCAGGCGAGTCGGGGTCCCGGTACTCGCTCGAATGACGGAACGATCTGGCGGCGAATGGCAGGAGGACCCAGGCTTATGTAGGGCCATCCTAGATTGCAAATCCCCGTCAGCTGTTTCAGCCACACCCTCTGCAACAGAGCACGGGGGAGTGGCTCTCTCCCGTTGACTGGCCTGGAAAACAAGGTTAATAGGGACAAAAACACGAGGGGCTGCTGGGCTGACAGTTGACAGCATGACAGTACCCCCCTCTCAACGGAAGCCTCCAGGCGATTTCTTCGGCTTGTCCGGGTGGGCCTTGTGAAAGTCCCGGACAAGGTCAGCATCCAGAATGCGTGAACGAGGCTCCCAAGACCTCTCCTCTGGGCCGTAACCCTCCCAGTCCACGAGATATTGAAAACCCCGGCCTCGCCGTCGAACATCTAGTAGTCGTCTGACTGTATAAGCAGGATGGTCGTCAATGACCCGGGCGGGAGGAGGGGGAGTGGCCGGAGGGGACAGAGGACTGGTAACAACTGGTTTTAGCTGGGAGACATGAAAGGTAGGGTGAACTCTGAGGGACTTTGGGATGATGAGTCTGACTGTGGAGGGGTTAATGACCTTCTTAGTTACGTATGGGCCGATGAAGCGTGGTGCTAATTTTCTAGAGTCGGTCTTCAAAGGAATGTCCTTAGCCGACAGCCACACCCTCTGGCCTGGTGTATAATTGGGTGCCTGGGTTCGGTGTCGATCAGCAATCCTTTTGTTCCTCTCAGCTGTCCTCAACAGCGCTGTCTGGGTGTCCCTCCAAATCTTGCGACAGCGTCGAAGATGATGTTGCACCGATGGAACAGCCAAGTCCTCCTCCTGGGCTGGGAATAGTGGGGGTTGATAACCCAATGATCCCTCAAATGGTGATGCTCCAGTGGCAGCAGAAGGTAGAGAGTTGTGTGCATACTCTATCCAACTCAGGTGAGTACTCCAGGAAGTTGGGTTTGAAGCGGCCACACAGCGTATGGCAGCCTCCAAGTCCTGATTAGCCCTCTCAGTCTGTCCGTTAGTCTGAGGGTGGAAACCAGATGACAGGCTGACCGTAGCTCCCAGGGCGTGGCAGAATGACTTCCAAACTCGCGAGATGAACTGAGGGCCACGGTCGGAGACAATGTCCAATGGGATACCATGAAGGCGGAAGACATGAGACAAGAGGTAGACCAGTGACAAAGTCGACCCCTATGTGGGACCAAGGGCGACCAGGCGTGGGTAAGGGGCGGAGCAGCCCCATCGGTGGTCGGTGAGAAGCTTTGGCCCGGGCACAAACCGGGCAGGCGAGGACATATCCCCTAGTGTCCCCCTCCATGGCAGGCCACCAGAAGTGTCGTCTGAGGAGAGCCAACGTACGACTAATCCCTGGATGACACGCGAACCGAGAGGCATGTCCCCACTGCAGGACTTGAGAGCGGACTGACTCCGGAACAAACAGCCGATTTGCCGGTCCTGTGCTGGGGTCTGGGTTCACGTCCTGCGCCTCCCGAACTGCTGCCTCCACCTCCCAGGTCAGAGCTCCCACCACCAACGATGCGGGTAGGATAGTATCTGATCCCCTCAAGGACTCCTCTACCGCGAACTGGCGGGACAGGGCATCCGGCTTGATGTTCCTTGATCCTGGGCGGAACGTGATGGAGAAATTGAAACGTCCGAAAAATAATGCCCACCGGGCCTGGCGGGGGTTAAGACGTTTGGCTGACTGGATGTAGGCCAGATTCTTGTGGTCCGTCCACACAATGAAAGGGATCTCTGATCCCTCCAGCCAATGTCTCCACTCTTCCAGAGCCAACTTTACAGCTAGAAGTTCCCGGTTACCGACATCATAGTTGATCTCTGCAGGAGACAGGCGTCGAGAAAAAAATGCACATGGGTGCAACTTTTGTCCAGGTCCGGAACGTTGGGAGAGGACCGCTCCCACCCCACTGTCAGACGCGTCAACCTCCACCACAAATTGTAGAGAAGGGTTTGGTTGTACCAGAATTGGCGCAGAGGTGAAGCGGTCCTTCAACAAGGCAAAAGCTCGATCTGCTTCAGAAGACCACTGGAAGGGAACCGCAGGAGATGTAAGTCTGGTCAAAGGAGCAGCAATTCTGCTGTAGTCCCGGATAAACCGGCGATAAAAGTTGGCGAAGCCAAGGAACCGCTGTAGCAACTTCCTGGAGGAGGGTTCCGGCCACTCTGCCACTGCTTTAATCTTCTCCGGGTCCGTCCTCACCTGTCCACTCTCAATGATGTAGCCGAGAAAGCCCACAGAGTTGACGTGAAACTCACATTTCTCGGCCTTTACGAACAGCTTGTTCTCCAGAAGCCTCTGGAGGACCTGGCGTATATGAAGTCGATGTTCTGAGAGGTCACAGGAAAAAATCAAAATATCATCAAGGTAAACAAAGACAAACCGGTTCAAAAAATCTCTCAAAACATCATTCACCAACGCTTGGAGCACTGCAGGAGCGTTGGTCAGCCCAAAGGGCATTACCAGGTATTCGAAGTGGCCTAGGGGTGTATTGAACGCTGTCTTCCACTCGTCTCCTTCACGAATCCGTACCAGGTGGTATGCGTTCCTTAGGTCCAGCTTGCTGAAGATGGTGGCTCCCTGTAGGGGTTCGAAGGCAGAACTGATTAGCGGTAGGGGGTACTTAACCGTGATGTTGTTCAAGCCCCGAAAGTCAATACAGGGGCGGAGAGTCTTATCCTTCTTACTCACAAAAAAAAAACCTGCCCCGAGAGGCGAGGAAGATGCTCTGATAATGCCAGCGGCCAGTGAGTCGTTAATATAAGTCTCCATTGTCTCTCTCTCAGGTCGTGACAGGTTATACAAACGACTAGAGGGAAAGGTGGAACCCGGTAGCAGCTCGATTGCACAGTCATAACGACGATGCGGTGGCAAGGAGAAGGCCCTCTCCTTACTGAATACCTCGCCGAGGTCATGATACTCCGTAGGCACCAAAGACAGATCAGGGGGGGCAGACTCTGGGATCGTGAAACTGCCCCCGGTTTGAGGCAACGCAGACTGTAGACAGGAAGAGTGGCAGAAGTTACTCCATTCACTGATTTTACTTGCAGTCCAGTCGATGTGAGGGTTATGTCGCTTCAGCCACGGATGTCCGAGAACTAGGGGGGTCTTCGGAGACGAAAACACTAAAAACTGAATTACCTCGCGGTGGTTACCAGACAAAATAAGGAGTAAGGGCTCAGTGCGGTGGGTGACAAGGGCTAGGGACTTTCCGTCTAACGCACACACACAGGCCGGAGGAACTAGTGGTTCTGTACGGATTCCTGCCTGAGAAACCACCTCGGTGTCTAAAAAACTCTGCTCGGCACCCGAGTCAATCAACGCCAATAAGGGCAGCGACAGCTGTTTGAGACAGATTTTAGCTGGGATTTGGGTTCTGAGTCTGTTATTGCGGGGGTCTTCTGAAGTGCTCGCCAGGACACCCACAGCTACTGGTGAGCCCTGTCTTTTGGGCGGCGCGGACAAGCAGTCAGAAAATGTCCCATCTTGCCACAGAACAGACACTCACCGGCTCTGATCCGACGCTGGCGTTCAGCGGGAGTGAGGCTTGCGCGGGCTACCTGCATGGGTTCCTCCGCCTGAACGTAGGTACTGGGGTTTGAACTGTAGGTCTCGGGGCCCCCAGGGGAGAGTCTCGGGATTGGAGATGATGCAGAATGGGTGCCCCCAGGAGTGCAGGGCCTATAGTTCCTCTCCTGACGTCGCTCCCGAAGACGGTTATCGAGTGAAATGGCTAGTTTGATTGCTGCGTCCAGGGAATCTGACTCGTCCCGGACAGCCAGTTCGTCCTTCATCTGTTCCGACAAGCTGTGTAGAAAAACCCCTCGTAGCTCCTTGTCCCCCCAGCCGGACTCTGCTGACACCACCCGGAACTCCACAGAGTACTCCGCCACACTTCTCTGGTTCTGTCGGAGATTGAGTAAACATTTAGCAGGGTCTCCAGCACAAACATGGTGGTCAAAAACCTCTCTCAGTTCTCTCATAAAGCGAGCATAGGTAACAAAACCGATGCCGCCCTCCCCCAACAACGCCTCGGCCCAGTCTAATGCTCTTCCTCTCAATAGCCCAGTGACATAAGATACCTTAGCCTCATCTGAAGCAAAGGTGAGAGGTTGTCGTGCAAATACCAGTGAAACCTGGAGAAGGAATCCCCTGCACCTTCCCAGATCTCCAGCATATGGTTCGGGTGGTGGGACTGGCGTCTCCCTTACTGCCAGAGGCGGGGCAGGCGCAGCGGGTGGAGCGGCTGGATCGGGGGATGGGGCCAAGCGGGCTGTGATAGTCTCCAAGCTCCTTCCAATCTGCCCAAGTTGAGCTCCGAAGGCCTGTTGGGTATCCAGAAGTCCCTGGAGCATCTGATGGTGTCGGCCCAACAACTCTCCATGGCTGGAAACTGCCCCTTGCAGGGCCTCCTTGTCTGCTGGGTCCATCTTTCTGGCCAGATCGTTCTGTGACGTTGTAGTGAAGGGCGTGGACCCAAGCGCAGCACAGAGGAGTCACAGGGAGGTCTTCGGGAGCAAAAAATAGATTTATTCTATAGACAAAAACAAAGAGTGCAGAGAACAGCTCTAGTCAGGAGTGGGGTGTCCTCTGAATAAGGCCAGTCAGCAGGCGAGTCGGGGTCCCGGTACTCGCTCGAATGACGGAACGATCTGGCGGCGAATGGCAGGAGGACCCAGGCTTATGTAGGGCCATCCTAGATTGCAAATCCCCGTCAGCTGTTTCAGCCACACCCTCTGCAACAGAGCACGGGGGAGTGGCTCTCTCCCGTTGACTGGCCTGGAAAACAAGGTTAATAGGGACAAAAACACGAGGGGCTGCTGGGCTGACAGTTGACAGCATGACACCCAGTCAATCACCTGACTTAAATCCCATTGAAAATCTATGAAAAGAACTGAAGATCAAGATTCATAGAAGCTTGGCTTCTTTGTATGTATTTATTACTCGGTTGTTAACAACATCTGGGGAAAATTTCATGTCAATAACTCTTTTGGAAATATATTTACTGAGAAAAAAGTGTTAAATACTGTTTCACCCGCTGTATCTACATTGCCTCTTCAGGGAGTCTGCCATGTTGCACTTATACTGGACTGTAGGGAGAGACAAACCAAACACTGAGGGCTGCCGTACTGCTACACGCTTGTGGAACAGCTGTTTTATAATAAAAGTAGTTGTATCCTGGTAAGGATTTGCACACAACGGAACATCTAGCCTTGGAAAATGGAGAAGTGAGCGACGGTGTGTTGTATGGTTGAAATAGGTCGCCATACCGCTGCATTTAACTAAATGCTGTCCCTTTCACTGGCCTCCGAGCTCTGTACTTAAAGGAATGGTCCATCCCATTGGTCAACATTAGAACAAACCCACTTAGTGGTATCACTGGTTCTCCTGACGACCTCCATTCACACTATTGTAAATTGTACTATGTTGGAAATACTATGTGTGTATATAGGTGTGTTTGGAGCTCTGTTTAATAAACTTGAATGAATAAATGAATTCATTAGATTGCCTGGATCTGGTATGAGTCTGTATTTATTTATAAAGTCCATTAGGCCTGCAAAAGCACTGTTTAATCTACTTCTATATACAAAAAATATAATTAAACGTATCAGATCACTATTGAATGATTCTTTGTCATTTCAAAGAGCACCGATATCTGAGTGCACTTCATTTGAGAACAATAAATCAAACGTGTGCTCGAAGTGGATTCAATTTTTTTTTCTCCTTTCCAATAGTAATTCTGATACCTGAACCTTAACACAACTATTTTAACAATGATTTACTTACGGTTGAAGTTTTTTCAAAATATTTAATTTGAATAAATCCCTGTAATGGTCACTTTTACAGAATCCGTCACGCTCCATTTGGTGTAAAACACCACTCATCTTCAGCGGCATCAACAAAGCCGCTGGAGTCAATCCCAGCCATCATCGGGCGAAAGACGGGGGTACACCTTGGTTTGATCGCCAGCCAATCGCAGGGTTGACACAGAGACAGCCAACCATTCACACTCACATCCACACACCCTACTAATGAACCCAATCCCCAGAGCATGTGTTTGGACTGTGGGAGGAAGCCGGAGTAGCTGGAGAGAACCCACGAACGCTTCACTTGCTGTGAGGTGACAGTGCTAACCACCACACCACCGTCCCGCCCCTGTGCAACACACTGTGTGTGGTGGCTACGGTCAACAGTGTATGAATGGGTAATACAAGTACTGTCTATTTACCCCATTTAGTATCATAGGCTGCATCGGAGACGTATCTGAACATCTCCAGCTCAAATGGTAAATGGATTGTACTTTGAAAGTGCTTTTCTAGTCCTCTCACCACTCAAAACACACTTTCATAATTCATCCAATGAATGCAAGGGGCCACCGGCGGCAATTTAGGACATATGTACCAGGACACATAAAGATGGACTACCGGAGAACCGCTAAAGAATCAAACTAGATGGATGACAGCCACAAACCGCCCCATGCAATCACAGTGAATCAGCCACGGAGCTTTTTAATTGGTAGGTGGAGATGTTGAGCACAAAGTGTGAGCTGATCAGAGGAGCAAACAGTATGCTTTGAAGAGTCATGTTATTATTTCTTCATCAGGCTCGGCAGTGGCAGAGGTGAAAGTTTCCCAACAGTGATTGTCAAATATATTCAAAATGTCCGAAGAGTCTTTGTTTGTAATGACCATGTGACGCACACAGTGAGGGAACATGTGTCACAGAAGACAGCCACTCCTCCTTGCTCATCAGTTTCCTCCTCTTCATCGTCCTGCCACCTTCTGTGTGTCTCTTCCTGAACCTCCTCCTCCGAGACGTGGAATCCACCCCCACAGCGACAGCTGTACGTGTACACTCGCTCATCTGAAAACAACACGCTACCATTTTACAGATATTGACACCAGAACATTTAGCTCTCTTTACAATTTTAATAAGTTTATATTGTTTATATTTCGTGCATAAAATGTTTTTGTCTTGTATTTAGTATTTGAATCCCCCCTTTATTAATGTGTTTTATTCATTTTTTACATAATGCTGTTGTTATTCCTTGTTATGATATCTGTCTCTAAGGTCCTGTAAAGTAGGACTTAAATGACAATAAAACATTTTTTTAATGGTTTTATTCAAGTTAAATACGGTAAGAATCATGTAAAATAAAACCATTTGACATGCAAGATTGCCCATTTTGCCCATTTTTGCCCATTTTCATGTGGTCCTTTGGCATCTGTCACAAAGTGCCTTTTATTGTCTGGTACTTAATTGATTTAATGATGCAAAAACACGTTCATTACTAATCATTTTTAACATTCAACTCTGTGGCACCACATTGTTACTTCTAAAAAACAGTTGAAATGTTTATTAGGTCTTGACATTGCCAGAACCTTGAACACTGTGATGTTGAATGTTGTGTGTTTTAGTGTAGATGGTGCGTAGTTACTCTGTTCCCAGATCATGTCCTGCAGATGAACGGTAGAATCCACTGGCCAATCCTGTTTCAGCTCCTGTGCTGGAGAAGCATTACGCATCGTTATTGTAGGAGGAGGACAAGCAGCGATGTTACTTTGAGCTGGTGAGCTGGGTGCGCGTCACACATGGGGAGCCTACAAAAGCTGGAGTCCTTACTTTGTCTGCGTGGCAGATAGTTCACAGGACAACCATCACCTATTAACACCATCAAGAAAAAGATTCTTTGGGTTCCTCCTGCCGGTTTAGAGCTTCTCCAAATGCCTTTAGCCTGCCTCAGTGACAGAAGACACTCGGTAATCTTCTACCACGGGGGGCCTTCAGTTACAATGCGTTTGGGAAAAGCTCTAAAGCTTTAAAAGGTTGAAAAAAATTGACTTTTCAACCAACTTAGACTTGAGATGCATGTAGGACAAAAGACCATACTTGCTACAAAGTCTAAAGACAGGCAAGAACCATCAATGTATGAATGAATGAAAAGTGATAGAAGGACAAATAAATGGTTGGACTGACTGAAATTAATAACTAATAATTTGATAGTCAGGTTTACAGACAGATCTCAAACACTCTTTTTTTTCAGTTCACTAACGAGGAAACACTCATTATCAACTCGTACAGTTTGACAGTGATAATGACTTAATGAACCCTTAATAATTAGTGCTAAATTTTTCTTAGTTTTTAATTAGTGTTACACGACATGAGGAATAATTAAAAAGGGTATTGTTAGCCGTCATTCATTTGCAGTCCTGGCAGTCTATGTAACTTCAAATGCAGCACGAGCCCTAACTGAATGTGGATCTAAATCTTCACAACCATCACACTGTGAAAGAGCTCTTCAAGTTATTGAGGACATGATTCTGATTCTATTAAACCTAGTTCTCTCCTTACAATGAGAGTAGAGCAATTCAAAACCAGGGTACAACCACAGTAATATACCAAGCAGCACCCTGAATATCTTTATTCATTGATGGACTTTCAGGCTTCAATTCCCAAATCTCATAACTTAATAAGGAAGCAGTATTAGGAAACCGTCTATGCAATTCATTTTCTTTGGAATTGTTGCAGTTGCTGTCCATTGGTTTTGAAGATAATGAATTGCTTTATGACTTGATAGAGTGGTTCAAGCTTTCTGGCTTAAAGTTACAGTGCATTCAAATGTGGCAAATGAGAAATATATTTAACATATTTTTCAGTTGACAGTAAACTAAAACAGTAAGAACAGAACAGCTACAAACATTGTGAAAAGTTGGGGGAAATGCAGTAATGCGTTAACGGATTACATTCATATCACTGTATCGATAAAATATCTATATATATCGTCCAGTCTAAAACCCTGCGTCACCCATTAACCGATTAACAGAAGAATTTCTTAAAAACGAAAACAATAAGCCTGTCAAAGACAAAGTAGATCTGTGTTTTCCCTACCATTGTAACTCGGCGCCCCCCTCCCCCCTCCTTTGGCTGACTATTACACCCCCCCCCCTGAAGTTGTAAACCATGGGGAAACACTGTAGATGAAGTTAGATCCTACCTCTCCTCTGCAGGTCATACTGTCTCCTGCTTGTCTGGTCACTGAGGATCCTCCAGGCTGCATCAACTTCTAGAAACCTCTTCATCCCAGACTCTGCTTCTGAAGAACTACTTCCTGCATGACGGTCTGGGTGGTACTATGAGGCCCACAAGCACACAAATTAAAAAAAGACTCTTTAGCTGTATTATATTTTCTCCCCCGATTTTCTAGCTGTGAAAGATCAGCTGGGGTTGGGTTCCGATGGAATTGAAAAAATTACGTTTAGCTAAATGTTTAGTACATGTAATTAAGGCTGCAAGGTATGGCCAAAAATCCATATATTAAGAATGTGACAGTATTGCTTTTTCAAGTAAACACATTAATTCATTGACCCCAAAAAGGACCGCGGCTACCCGAACAGCTTCTCGCTGCAATAAATCGTTTTCTGATCTAACTTGAATTTTCCAAAACCATAAACCCTCCAAACAGACACAGCACGTCTCCTGGGAACAAGTTCTGCTGGTGCATCTCTGGTTTCTTTGTTTTTGTTCCTCCTGTCGCTCTTTTCCGTGGTTTCATGTAGCAACAGAGTTTCTTGTTGTTGTGAGCTGTACCGAGCATGCAGTTTGGCGGTGGAATTTTTATAAATGTATAATTATTAGTGTTACAAATTGTTTGTGTCAAAAGCTGTTGTGTTGTTTTACCCTGTTAAATAGAGTTTGTTGTGGGTTATTCATTGTTGGTATAAAGTTAAAACATGAATCAATCTCAACACACATAAGACACTGCGCAATCCGCAGTAAAAATAAATTCTGCCGCCTGCCGAAGAGCATCTAACAATTCTATCCTTGAAGACAAATCGGTTGTGTTTCTGTTAGAGTTGGTTGAGAGTTGGTTGTGTGTGACCATTGTCTGGTTGTCATTGCTTCACAGAGACGGAGCAGTGCGTTTACCTGTAAAGCCAGCTGCTGGTACCTGTGTCGGAGTTGCTGGACTGAGTCAGAGGGGCCGGCACCGAGGACAGCGTACAGATCCTTCTCCACTGCTTCACACATCCCTGCTTCAACACAACGCATTACGGAATTAGATGGATGCATCGTTAACACCAACCTCCACTGGCAGAGCTATGGCTCTTTCCTCTGGCCTTCATATGGAAGCACTGGTGGATTCATTCTTCCACCTAGTGTAGATACATGTATGGTTTAAAAAACATCTTAGTTATAAGATCAGTATGAGGATAGGTACATAGCTGCACGGCCACTAAACACAACCATGTTCACTCCTTTAAAAATCCGACCCGGTTTTCTATGATTGTCAGAGCTACAAAAGGAGAGACTGTGTGCACGCATATAACTGTTTGTTCATACATTTTGAGCACACATCATCCGACTGACTCCACATCGGGCAGGTGCAAGCAGCCGTACACACTCATGAGAAATGTTCTCTACCACTGCGTGAGCAGCGTAAGTACCCACACGTGCTGCTAATGGTAAACGGGTAAATGAAAAAGTGAATGTGCACTGTGCAGTTGGATTATATGAGACAACATAACTATTGAATCAGATTGTCTTAATACACAACATTGATTACCATTTATCATTTTAAGTAATATTGGAAGAAAAGCCTAAAAATCTAAAAATGAGCTTCTCACAAATAAATCATATTATATATATATATTTTTTTTAAATCTCTTTGTCTTTGATCAGACAAAATCAGGCATTCAATGACATCCCCTTTGGGAACATTGACGTATTTTGGATAGGATTGTTTTGTTTTGGTGGCCATGTTTATAAATGTTATTTACAGTACATGACACGTTTAACTAAAATACTAGCCTTTATGTGGGCTCACACCGCTGCATTACAGCTGGATCACACCGGATGGTGGCGCGTGCGGTGTAATGTTAGAGATCATTTAGCTAAAAGGACAAACGTCACCGTGTCCTAAAGACAAAAAAAGAGGATGTCCAAAGATATCGATCAGAATAGTAGTAATATAATAGGTATGTAATAATAGGTGCTGTTTGGTCCAAATGAACAATTTGGACCTGACCAGTGGTGCGCGAGCTAAACACGTTTCCAACGGCACCGGAAGTGTCAATGTCATGTTTTCTGAATGTATTTCTTCTGTTAGCGTTCCGTGTTTGGAGCATTGCACATACCTTAAAAGCAAAGCTGTCCGCCGAGAGACGACATGTTCGTGTCCCACAGTGTTTTGTGTCCCCCGGACAAAAGGTACGCAGGCTGCCTGAGTTCCGCTGGATAACTTCCGGTGCTTTCTTTTAATCCAGAATAATAGCATTGCCATTACACCTTAGCGAAATTGAGTTATATACAAGGTTTGAAATGACTTAGGACTCTTGGGGGGTCCCCTAAAATGTAACTATAAAAAATACTGAAGACTACCTTGCTACACTATATACTGCAGGCAAAATTTTATTGACATATTTTGAAAGTGGGATAATGGTCTTGGGATGTTTTTCATGGTTTAAAATTATGAACTAAATCCGCACAGTATAACCTGTCACTCTCCATAGCTCACAGCGTAGAGCAGTGGGTGCGTTGGTTTTAGGATGTTTTGGACCCACAGGGTTCGAATCCCAAACGTTCCGATCTTTTTTTAAATACATTTTCTTGAATACATATTTTCATACGTGGTTGTGATGTAGAAATCAAGCATTAGTGGTTATGAATAGACATTAGTAAGGTAATTTTTTGACAATTCAAATCCAGCTTTGGTTTAAAGACACTGGAAAGGTGCAGAAGCTGGACACGGCAGACAATCAAAGTCACAGGGGAAAATACACCAGGGCAGGAAGTGAAGTTAACCCAGGGACACAAGAGGCAAGAAACTACAAAATAAAACCGGAAATGAGCCCACACCATGACAAAACTGTTAAGTGATTGTCCCAGAATCTTCTTTCGATAAACTGTTAAATGATTATTATTATATATTTTATATATTATTATTATGTTTTACACATCCCTAAAGTCTTGAATCAGTAGGAGAACAACAGGACTCTCCAACTGCTGTTTGAGACAAATTACAATCATGCTGTGACCAAAAAATGACGGGTCTCAAAACTAAAGACAGTTAGTTCACAACAGTGCCGCACAACCTAGACCAACACTGGGAATGGTAAATGGACATGAACATTTTTAGTGCCACTCAAAGTGCTTGAACATTTATACACTGATTAATACACTGATGGCAGACGCTAACATTCACGCAACGTTTAAACAGTAGGGGAAATAGGGTTATGTTCTTTGCCCATAAACACATTGACATGGACAGGAAGAGCTGTGGATGGGACCTCCTATATTCAGATTAAAGGACAACTTGTTCTAGGCCACCCTATATAGCCTGGAACAAAGAAGAAAAGATGGATAATGTCATTTGAATTTGAAAATCATCGGTATGAAAATCAACATCATAGTGTTGCATTCCACTGCCAGACCAGAGAAGAGCAGCATGAGACCAAATACAGGGAGATACATACCGAAAATACAAACCACAAGCAATCTGTTAATTGAAATGGGAACAGAGGAGATGAGGTGACACAATGACACCTTTTCGATCTCTAGTTCCGTCTCTCACTCATTTATCGCTCTTTAACGCGACCACAGAAGGGTGCGGTAGGGAAAGGAGGGACAGAGACACTGAGTGACTGACATTGTTAGTCAGATAATCATATCTCTATTTTGGTTACATTAAGGATCAACTGTAAAAATATTCAGCTTCAAAATGGGGCGCTGTTACCGCTTCATTCAGTGTCCAGGGTACCGCCTCCTGGAGTCCGCCAGTTAATCCGCTGTATAGGAACCGGCAGTTTTCTAATACGTTGTCCTCCCTGTCTGCGCTTTATTATACATTAGCCCCTGGCAGACACATACAAAACTTTGTGTGGTGGTCTTTTGTCTGTAATTATTTTTTCCCTAAGTAGACCATCCTTCTGAAAATAATAGTGTCTTTGTTGTCACTTTGTGGTCATTTTGAGTATCATTGTTGTTGCTTTGTGTTTCTTTGTAGTTGTTTGCATTCCCTCTGTAGTCATTCTGCGCTCTCTCTTGTCTATGTTTTTTGTAATTGTTTATTTTTGGCGGTTATTACGTATCTGTGAAAAGTGTGTTTAAAAACACCTTGACAGGTCGACGATGGTGTCAACATGTGCCGTCCACTTCCTCCTCCAGCATCTGGACTCCCAAGGAACCTGTGCCAGGATCCTGTTTGTGCACTTCAGCTCTGCGTTCAACACCATCATCCCGTCTCTGCTGCAGGACAAACTCTCAACTTCCACCTGCAAGTGGATCACAGACTTCCTGTCTAACAGAAAGCAGCACGTGAAGCTGGGGGGGAAACATGTCTCTTGGACCTCAAGTGGGAGCTCAACATCACAGTTGTGTCTTTGAAGTGTGATTCAGAGGTTGGACTAGTTTGCCAACTGACGATATGTTCATGATTTAGGGAAACAATGTGACCAGTGAGGACTGATGTACATTTGCTCGTAGCCAGTAGGATAGGGAGCCCACGGAGAGAACTGGCCCGTCCAAGAATATAAGGAGAGAATGAGCCCAGTGAAAGATAACCACCAAATAGTAACCATTGGACTACTATTACTATCACTGCTAGAACACTAATTAAAGCCAGGGTTAGTAAACTTGTATCCCACCAAAAAACTTGCTCCAGTGTTGTCATCTCTCCAATAAAAGTCGATAGCGGAATTGTTATTGTCAGGACAGCTGGTGCGGGTCGAGGCAGGGAGGACTCAGACGCAGAGTTTTCCAAAAAAAGGTTTTCTTTAATAAAACCAATGAAAAACCGTGGACGGACATGCACCAACGACGGGTACACTCAACAATGACGCGACAAGGGACAACAGGCACACAGGGCTTAAATACACTAGGGAGGTGCAGGTGGAAACAATCAGGCAATCACAGGACAAGGCAGGAAGTGTTACCCAGGAAAACAAAAGACATAAAAACTACAAAATAAGACAAGAAGCAGACCCAAACTGTGACAGTTATTGGTCATTAGTGGTTACAGGGGTTATTTGGCAGATATTGATCAACCTGAAAATGTGATAAACTATGTTAGTGGATTTTGCAAACAGCTGTAAACAACTCGATGTCTGATGCTTCTATTTTATTGAAGTGTTGAGTGGAGTGATCCGTTGAGTTTGGTATCAGGGCGTGTAGTACACAGGCCGTCTCAGTAAATTGTTATGCAAAGGTTGTGGTAATAAAGTTGTAACACAGGTAAGGCTGACTCCTAAAATACACTATTCATTAATGCTATCTAATGAATTAGCTTGCTGATTCAGGATGAGAATTCCCCAAAAACATGAAATGTAAAACAACACTGTAAAACAACAGTAAGGTGTGTTGTAGTAAATAAAACAAGGATTCTTGTTGGGCATTTTGTCTGGTCATTTACGGTTTTATTTTGAAATAATAACTCCTCTCGTTTCAGGTCACTTACCCTTCCTCATGTGTCACCTGTCTGATTGTCTTCCCTGATTCCTGATTGTGTCCCCCTGTTCCCCATTCCTCTCCATGTGTATTAATAGTCTGCGTCTCCCTTTGTCCTGTGCCAGTGTGTTAGTCGTTACCCCTTAGATCCACCTTGTACAGCCACGCCACAGGTTCCTTTTGTTATTTTCCAGGATCTTCGGTTGGCCCAGTGCCTTCACCTCCACGCAAGTTGTTTTGGTTTCGCTAAAGTTTTTGTAACCTAAGTTTAGACGCAAAGTTAATCTTTCATAGTTCTTTGTTTTCCTCCGTAAGGAGTGATTTTGTTTTTGGGACGTTGCCTTCGCCTATAGAGTGCGTTTGTTATTTTGATCAATTTAAAAGCCTTTTTGTTTTTGATAATTTTATAGCCACACTTCTTCCTAGTTTATTTTATCGGAAGAAGCGTGACCTAGGATAATTTCATAGCCCGCCTTAGACTCTGTCTGGAGGTTCACGGCTGCATAAATAAAGACCCCCTTACATACCAAAGAACCCTGCGCCTGCTTCCTATTTTCCTTCTGGGCGTGACATAGTGTAGTTTAAAGTATGTTTGTGTGTGTGTGCGTGTGTTTGCTGGCTAACACTCAGACATTCGAGCAGCTGTTCATTAGAAATGTGTGAGCAGGAAGAAAGACACAGAAGATAAAAACAGCAAGAAAAAGATGATAAAAGAACAAGCAGCCAGAGCCGATGCAGACACGCTCACAGGCTTGTCTACCTGCTTGTGATCATTAAGATGTTGTTAATTACAAAAGACAAAAAAGCATGATAAACAAGCGGAATAATACAAGCAGCTTACAAGATGTCAGTCAGACAGATTCAGTGACCCACGCGTCACATTCCCCCTTTGCAGCCCATGTGACTCCGTACAGAGAGACTGAGGAGTGCACACGCAACCAACACGGGGAACAGCTGTTCATTAGAAAAGTGTTAACTAAAAAAACATTAAGAGCGCTAATTATCAGAATCCACTGTTGCTGTTATTGTCTCTAATAGACAGACAAACCACTCACTTACCGTCAACATCCCCCAACAAAAAAAACTCATTTCATTTTTAGTGTCTGAGGAAAAGGTCCAGATGCACCAAGTCTAAAAAAAAAAAGTCCATGTTATTGAAGTCCAGGGACTGGTTTGAAAATGTAATTGTACATTGTCACAGTATAAAGCTGGCAAATCACCATTTAAAATGATGGCAGCATTTGTATCAACTAAGTTGATCTGCCGTGTAGAAAGCCTAAACATCAGGGTAAAGAACGGAGAGAATTTCTATATACAATATATTAAGTATAATGATTCCATTAACTAAGAGTATTGAAAGAGAAATGTCTGCTAAAATATGTCCTTATACCTCGACCTGAGTCAGTCTGCGAGAGGGAAGCAATCAGGTTCCGTTCGGTTTGGAACAAATCAAATGGAACGGATCAGCTGAGGACATTGTCGGAGGACCTTGTCTTCTCACGGCTAAGAAGACACGGGCAAATAGTCCTGTTGGGGGACTTAAATCCCCAATCTGACACATGCATTAAGAAGTAAAAGCAGCATGTGCACACAGTCCGGATACCTTTAGTAGCTTGTGTAGCATAGAAGTGATGTGATAACATACTTTCTGTTGCTCTATAGGTTTTGCCATGGAATCCTAACGTTTTAGAAATGAATATCTCCAGTGTGCTAAATAGACACTCCTGTCCCCCTTGAAACCTCAATACTAATTGACTTGTCACTAAAATTGTTAATGTGACCTTGGCTTGCATCCTTGAAAATCCATGTATTGCAAAATAAGCATGATTCTGGAGTAGTGGAGCAATTGCCAGGGGACATTGCACACACTGTATATCTTTTTCCAACTCTTCAGGTAACGAGTATTATAATAAACAATCACTAAACCGATCTAAACATGGAGAAAATCTCCAACCATGGGATTCTCCTCGATTGTCATTTCACTTGAATTTAATAAAACTCAGAGCACTGGCGAGGCCTTGCGTTTGTCTTGTGCTTTACTCTCTCACACGCACTGACTCTGCCCAGGTACAGCGAGAAAAACCCATCTCGGCAGAGAGAAGAAAGTGAGGCTACATTTTACTCCGGCAGATGCTGAGATGGCTCGTGCAATAAAACCCTCACACCTCACACAGAATTTGGCCAGCAGGCAGAACATTCATCTCCAGAAATTGCAGTTTTCTGCTATTTGTTAAGCACCCATCCATCTGCGTCCACTGCAGGTGTAGCTTGCAATTTTCTTAACATTTTGGAAGTTGTTTACAAACAAAAATAATGAATCAGTGTGGATTATTTTCTGAATTCATTATTATTATTATTTTTCCTCGCAAAATATAATTCAAATAGACTACTTAGAATATTGATAAGGAACTGAACCCACGGGCAGTATCAAAAATACTAATCCTCTCGTGCCATGCTGAAGAATCTGTAACACAGTAATTTATTTTCTCATCTACAAGCTCACATAAGCTTTTAACCGTGCTTTTATCGTTGGCCCCAACATGCCTCGTACAACCGGTCCCCAACTCAACCAACACACACACACACACACACACACACATACTGTAAATCAGGCAACTACAAATTACTGGTGCATGCAAACACACTAGGGTGTAAAAAGACCCCACCTCATCCATAGTGTACACACACACACACACACACAATGTCTGCCCACCACCTGCTCCCTCTCTTGGCCTGGTGACATAATCAGTTGTCAAGGAGTGTGTGTGTGTATGTGTGTGCGTGTGCGTGTGTGTGTGTGTGTGTGTGATTGATGGCGGGTCGCGTCTCGCTGTGAACACTTCACTGATTTAAACTGCTGAACCAGCAAGAGGCTGTCTGTGCATGTGTGTGTGTGTGTGTGTGTCGCACTAGGTCTGAGCCAGAGAAACACAGCTGGTCAACACAAGTTCCCAGGCAGATTCTTCCTGAAGAAGGTCTCAGTACACTTCAAACCCACCCGGATATTTATTCCTCTTGTTTTGCACAGTCCGACTCGTGCTGCTGCCTTTTGATGCTGGTGATAATGACGTTGAGGATCATCGCTAATGAATAAAGTATTGAGGCTTTGCTTATCTCCTCTGGTTTAATCCACCAAGGCTTGATAAAAAAACAGCCAGCTGTCCATTCCTTCATTTCGGCTCTTTGTCATTTCATGGTGTGCTGGTGGATTTGATCAGCTTGATGTGGGGGGGTTCAGTGAAAGCTGAACAAAGTTAACCGTATTATCTATAAGTAGCCGAAACAATTGATAACTGAAACTACCTTTACGGAGTACCTTTGCTATATTTTAAGGGGAACGAATTGACCTCTTTCACTGAGTCCAACCTTGTAATTCAGATTAGCTAATCACAGTGACTGCTCCAGCCATGGTCAGACCTCTATCAGTCCCTCCTCCTTAAAATCTCCTTTTTGATTTTCAGAAATTGCACACGCATTGCATATGCATTTAGAGACTGTGTAGCACTGACTTCTTCGTGGATTAG
Source organism: Pungitius pungitius (assembly GCF_949316345.1). Classification (NCBI taxonomy): domain Eukaryota; kingdom Metazoa; phylum Chordata; class Actinopteri; order Perciformes; family Gasterosteidae; genus Pungitius; species Pungitius pungitius. The sequence continues at coordinate 9,551,517 of NC_084905.1, forward strand.
CAGCAGGGGGACGAGACTTTGTTGCATTTGTTAACAAAGACACAAACTAAGGAGAAAATACAGGGTGACCTCAGTAAAGTAGGTCGACTCCAGGTGAACACAAGGTGATCTTGACGTCAAAAGCAACTGTGGACAAGGGGAAGCCTTTGGACATCCTTACCCAAACGTAGAATGAGGTTCTAATCCATGCACCACACTTTGAGAACCATTGTAGAGAACAGTATTTCCTTACTTACAACAATGTCTTGGCTGTGTAATATGGATTCATGGAGAAACCCAATCATTAGGACTTGAACTCTGGCGGTAGTTCTGTATTGTTGGCGTACTAATGTGTGTTTGCACTCGGCGTGTGTGAATGTCCTTTTTGAGTGTGCCTTCCTTCACAGCGGACTGGGTGAGATGGATGTGTCAGTGTGTGTGCTGAAGCATAAGTGTGGGGAGCATGTGTCTGTTCATGCATGCAGGGAATTAATTCTGTGTGTGTGTGTGTGTGTGTGTGTGTGTGTGTCGAAGCGTACGCCGTACATTAATCGCACGTGTGTGTGAATTCAAATGGAGCGGAAGTTCATACCAACTCAAAGAAGTTGGAACTTTGAGGCTCAACTCTTCATGTCCAACTAATCGCAGCTCAATATCTAAATTTAACATGGAAAATTAAAAGGTGAGTTAGAAGCGTGTAGTTTTGCAAAATGCTGTGATAAAGACAAATCCAATATTTCATGAACCTCTCTCAAAATATTCACTTCCTAGTAGTGTCAGATCATCTGCCTAACCCTTTGTTAACGAGCAAGAACATTAACTGTGAACCTCCTCATAGGATGCCTTCTTCTGACCTTGATCAGCGCATTCTGGTCGATGATTTGGTTGGATTGGAAATACTGGGTTTCAGAGCTCAGTGGTCCCATTGCTGGGATGTTGGCGAAAGGCCCATTGGGAGCCATTAATGTTCGCTGCGTATGAAGTCACGTGACAAGCGACCAAACCGCGAAGGTAGCTTGACTGTTATTTGGGTCGTTTAACAACCACATTGATTGTCCTTTGACAGGCCATTCCGCAGTTCAAACAGCAACACACAGCAACGATGACACCCAGTCCTGCCACCATTGAAATCCAGCTCCAACCGTCTGTTAAACCACAAGCTGATCATTGAGCACATGTCGAGCAGCAGACTATTGCGTCTTGCTTCTGCGACCGGTCATTTTCTGCTTGGTTGTCTCATCGCTGTTGTAAAGCCCCCCCTGTTCGCTGTGGGGGGGGGGGGGGGGGGGGGGGGGGGGTCACAATGTCTCTCTCTAATTACGAATCTGTCTCTGGTAGAACCTGCAGTACATCGAAGTTTGTGTCCAACTTTTTAATTATTTATCTGACTTCAATATTGTTACTGCTTGTGAATGACCTGCTTTCACATCATAATAACACAAAGTGCAGAGTCGCGGAAAACGTCAATTTGATGTTTAATCCATTTATGCTTTGAAGCGGATCAGAAATTCTCTGCTGTCTATTTCATTACTTATATTTTAAGTTGCCATAACATAACATAAACACTCATTATTGACTGCTTATCTTTTTATTATAAAGTAGATTAAGAAAGACTTCAAAGAAAAAATGGAGAATCAGAGAACAATTTAACTCAATAACTTAGTTTTAGCTTAATGTAATGTCCTCCTTAACAGAAATATATCAAGCCAAAAAGCATTATATTCTACAATTAACTCATTCATCTCACGTTCATGGCAAGTATTTTAACTAAAAATCACAAATCAACATTTTTTGACACACTGAAAGAACGACATCGAACGACATGAACGACATCGGTTGCACAAATTAAAGTTATGTCAACAATATCAATATATTCAGGATCTATACATTAAATTATTATTTGTTAAACCAACATTGCATTTTTATATTGATTTCAAATATATATTTCATGTTAAGTATGTAAATTATCATTTGCTAGACTAACATTATTTTTAAATGAATGAATTTCTTTCATCTTTAGGATATTCAATTATCATCAGTTATACCAACTTCACACAAAAAAGTTAAGTTTACCAAACTTTCACAGGTAAATTGGACACTATTGAGGTATACTTTATATGTTTAAATTACTTGGCGATTTGTAATTTAACTACCCACATTCACTAAAATTTTCTGGGATTTCGTTGAGGCACACGGAGAGCGCCTTCAGGACACATTCTCTTCCCAAATGAACATCATCCTATTCAAGGCAGAAAAACAAGTTGTTTTGCTAGAGCCCTGTTATCCTTTCAATCAAATGATACCACCCCCTAGAGATATACTTACTTCAATCATGGGTGCCAGAAACAGTGTTAATGTCGTTGACGAAAACTACTACTACTACTACGTTAACGACCTTTTTTCCATGACTAGAAAACGAGAATAAGACGAGACGAAAACGGATCTTAAAAAATAAAAACTATGACTAAATCTATGGTAACTTTTGTTAACGAGGCGAGATGAGACGAAAATGTTGGTGGTGACGAAGTCACAATACTTTTTTTTATTTATTCGCGTGCACTTAACAGACATGGGCAACGTACGACCCCCGTACGGCGGTGTCATGATGACGTCATCCACGGACCCAGACCGCTCGGTCACTGTGGGGCAGCGGTGGTTCTTGTGCACCGGTACGGACAGCGACGACTATTTTACGCTTCGGTGAAGACCCGTTAAATAGCTCGGGGCTGGTCGGCCAGCAGAAATCTTCGTGCGGACCTGGCTGCTCCGTTTTCTGGTGACGGAAGCCAGCGTTTGGCGACACGCGCACTTCAACCAGTTCACACGCCACATCTTGAGAAGACTGTGGCCCTTTCTCAATACCTGAGACGGCGAGAACGGACTTGCGTTCCCGCGAGAATAGACTCGGGAGACAGACTCGGGAGTCCTGACTCGCAGGTCCGGGAGAACGGAGAACGGTAATTTCCGCAATTGGAACAGCAGCTGACTTGATGACGTCACCACGTCAGCTGGTCTTGCTAATACGTTTTAATTTAGTTTTTGACTTAAATATTTTACTATTAACAAGCTTTTGTCTCATTTTCATTTAAAATTAGAAATGGTATATATAATATAATCAGTCATAAAATAATTAGCTTTTATCATTTTAGGAGGAGAAGGTTGGATACAGAAACAAAAAATAAACTATTATACTAAAATATTTGAATGCACACACACATGCCGTTTGTCTTGTTACTCAAACATCAAGAGGCTGATAATCAGTATAGTGGGCCTTGTACAGCAAGCTGCTGACCACACATCAAAGATCAGAGAACTATACAATAATTCAATTTTTTTTATTCATTATTATTATAATTCAGAGTTTCTTTGAAGCTGAAGTTATGCTGCCGATTTAGAGTCTCGATGACGGTCTCCTCATGTCCTTTAATTAAAACGTCGTTAGTTTTAATGCACAATGCTGGACAATAAACTAGCTGCACTCTGCGGATACAGACAAGACATTAGAGTTACATTTAAACATGAAGTTATGAATCTAAACTCTGTCCTCAAACAGACGTAACCGGTGAACCACATCAGTCTCTGACACCACATTAAAACTTATGAAGACTCGTTATAGTACAGTTAAATCTCATGTATAACCGCTACGGAGACGTGAAAACCAGCGGAGCATTTCACAGAAGACGCTCCGAAAACAGGCTGCTCTGTGCAGGCTGAGATGAGCTGACCGCCCGGTGCGTGAGGGTCTGACGTTCCGTTAATTACACCTCACATCTCAGTTGTGTTTATTTTCCTCTATCGTTGTTGCCTGTTGCTGAAGTAAAATGCATTCTGGGATATTTGGCACTCACAAGAACAGACGAGCCTGCTCCGATGCATGCCCGGTAAAATGGGCGGGGCGAGTCACATCAGGGTATTATGACCGTTCTCGGCCAGATGCGGACTTTAGAATTGGAACAGTACTCGGGCTGCGACTGATGACGTTTCACGAGTCCACGAGAACAAATGTCCACATAAGAACACATATTGAGAAAGGGCCTTTGTAAAACCGTCTCAACGTTTGTTGGCCATGTCAAACGCCTTACGACTAAACAAAGACACAAAGCGTTTAAGTCCCTGGTTCTCATGAAGTTGGCGGAGCTTTACACTCTGCAAATTTGTTAAATATCCTTGCAAATAAATTATTTGCTACTTGTTATAAGCCAAATCTTTTTAAGTAATGATTTTCCACATGTCATTTATATTAGCTCACACAAACACTTCATCCATTTTTTCTTGGCCCCTCGGTCAAATTTCAGAACCCATTGTGGCCCGCCAGTCAAAAAGTTTGCCCCCCCCCCCCCCCCCCCCGCTATAGACCGATCCCAGGAGGGATATCTAATAGACAACCTAAGTACTGTAAGGTAGACTATTATGCACATGTAGACACAACACACGGGGTCCCTGGGCCTGAGAAGGGAAGAAAAGGAATTTACTATGGCTATTAAATGTGACTAAAACTAGACTAAAACTAAGAAGGAATAAAATGACTAAATGTGACTAAAACCTGCATTTTCGTCTAAAAGACTAAGCCCAAATTGCGAGATAAATTGCCTGCAGGGGCATTGTGAGAAATAATTGAAACCTGGATTATTTGACAGTGATAGGCAGTGAAAAACATCTTCAGAAAAACAGCCATTTAAAAAATGTAAGATTACATTATTATAAATTCATGTGTTATACTGAGAGACTAATTAGAAATGCCCCTTTGAATAGTTGAACATTATAACTCTAATGTAGGAATTATATAGTGCTGCACAAAATCCATATCACAGTATCAAGAAACATTCTGACTGTCAGGGTTCGTTGCTGCTGGTGCGGAGGAGGCAGGCAGGTAGGTAGGTAGGTAGGTCTCAGACGCAGGGGCTTCAGGTTTTCAAAAGGTGCTCTTTATTCCAAAAACAAGACGTGCTCCAACAACAGGTAGACTTGACAATGACGCGACAGGGGAAAACAGGCACACAGGGCTTAAATACACTAGGGAGGTGCAGGTGATTGGACACAGGTGGAAACAATCAGGCAATCACAGGACAAGGCAGGAAGTGAAGCTAACCCAGGGATACATGAGACATGAAACTACAAAACAAAACAGGAAGGAGAACCAAACCGTGACACTGATGGTGTTTTCATGTAGCAGCAGTTCTTGTTGTGAGCTATACCCAGAATGCAGTTCGGTGGGGAATTTTTGATTTACATGTACAATTATTAGTATTACAAAAGGTTTTGGTGTCACAAGCTGTTGTGTTGTGGTGTTGTTGTAGGTTATTCGTTGTTGTTATGAAGTTATAACTATGACTCAATCTCAACACACAAGTAGCTCAGACTGCCAAGCTCTCCAACACGTTAAAATTAATTCTGCCACCAGCTGAAAAGCAACTACAGTTGTTATGGCGTAAAACCGGTATGAACGGTATGTACCGGGTTGGACTGGTAATTATAGCAATTGTCTTAGCTCACAATATTAATAAAATACCATCATCATTATCATTCTTCCACTTGCTTGGGCTTTACACAGCTTGTATAATCTAGGTGATTGTTGTGAATGTTTGACTCGCGGGCCACAATGGGTTCTAATTTGTCAGAGGGGCCAGGCCAGGAACAAATGGATGGAGTGTTTTATGACCAGTTTCTCTTATGGGTTTGCCCTCTGGGTTTGCATCTGCTATGTGGCACCACATCCTTGAATTGCACTGAGCTTGTATGTTGTATGTTGCTTAGTAGCGAACGTACGGTGGCCGAGACGGTTTAGCAACATCTTCTCAAGGTGTGTCTATGCGTGAGGCTTCAGAACCGTGCAAGGAGTTTACTATTTTAGATGGGTTTTGAGAAGACTACTGTAGCGGACTGTCTCATTCAGCCGAGAAAACTCTGACTGCGTCGCCAGAGAACGGAGCAGGCAGGTCTGCACCGATCTCTGCCGACCGCCTATTAAACTTGTTTAATACTTCGTTCCAACACATTACGTGAATAGGCATAAAAGCAAATAAAGACATTTAATGAATACAGTAACGTTACATCTATGACTGTTACAGTAGCTAGCATGGGAATGGCAGAAAACATTAGCATTAACTGGCTTTTACTCAATATTACAAGCAAATAAAAAACGGCACTTTTTTGCGTGTAATCACTCTGGCTCATATTTCATAAGTTTTAATTATCTTTAATGTGTGGATAGCAGCCAAAGTCCATTGAAAATCCTTCCAACCGAGGAAGTAAATATCGTAGCCTGGAAGATTGTCCTCAAGTGAGCAAACAATTTCCTGGCGGGCTTTTCCATTTCTGGCTGATTGAACATAACTTTTTTGTTTCTTCTTCAAATGATTCTAAATGCCTTTGAAATAGTTCATCATGTTTTTTGGAAGAAATATAAATAAATTATGTAGTATTAATAAAATGCATGTTTCTAAATTGAACAACCCTCAATCTTCCATTTTTTCAGTGGCATGTGAAGCACTGGTGGACTCAAAAATGCACCAAAAGTGCCATCTTTAGTGCCCCAACAATTGATAAAACATGATGAAGCCCACTTGGATCCCCTTGTAGTGTAAAATACATAGTGGAATTTGGATTGGCTACCAGTGGAGAAAAAATGATGAGATTCCTTCTTGGATATCCTGCAAGAAGAAGAAGAAAAAGAAGAAGAAGAAGATAAAGAAGAAGAAGAAGCAGAAGAAGAAGAAGAAGAAAAAACACGATTAAGGGCCACTCGGGGTGCACTAATAGGTGCCCTTGAAAGGGAAAAATAGTAAGTCATCCCTAAATTCTAACCCTGTTTATTTGCTGTATTTTCATCCTCATAAAATCTTAGAGAAGCAGTATTTCTAAACGCAGCATTAATTAGATCCAGGTTCAATGCCTTCAGTGTTGTTCTTTATTTGTGCAGTGCATCACAGAGGCCCATTTTGGTATCTCAATTTTTAGACCAGCATAAAACATGTCTCATAGACAGCTCCATAGTGCAACTAGAGGTCTAAATGCGGTTATCTATTATTATTATCTAAACTACTGCATTTACCATATTCAATATGGGAATACAATTGTTTCATAAAACAGGCTGTTAATAAAATGTACTACGGAATTCACATTTTGGATATATAGAACTGGGAATTTGTAAATGTAGTAATTGTCTGTTATAAAAAGTGATATGTAACTACTTCAATAATAAATGAACTCTGTGACTGATACAGTTGGTCTGCAGCAAATCCAGCAACTAAAATGGTAATTGAACACATGTAAATGAAAAAATCTTATAGGAAAACCTGGTTTCAGTTTAAAACCCTTGCACTCGTACTCCTTACCCAGGTGATTTTACTTTGATAACTTGATGAAGGCCTTGGCCATGGGACAACTCATTTCTTAACAAAAAGGTGTGTTTTCCATCTCACACACACACACACACACAGATTGATAGCATCTCATATTTTTCTCCACGCACATACACACAGATACACTCATACAGAGCTAATGAAGTGAAAACGATATTCTCTCTAGAGCATCGCAACAAAAAATGGAATTTGCACTTTGTGAAACCGTTGGCGCACTTACATTTAACACAAACACACACAGCTCACAGCTTTAAAAGGTGTCATTTGTCTGCTTCGGTAAGCACGCTGAATATTCCCCCTGACAGCTCCTAGGACAGACACAGGGCAGAGACGAGTCTTTGTCAGCAGAGACGAATAGAAGGAAGATACAACAACATTTTGCTGGACAAAAACTTTTTACACAGCAACGCCAAATATGTAGTTTCATACCATTTACTAAAACAGTATCAATAGATGAGAAACCGACATGCATAGTTCGGTAGTTTTTTCTGACATAAATCATAGTGAACATAGTCTCCCAAGGCTAAGACAAACAAATAAATGTTCCATATAATTTAAGAATATTCAGGCCCAATGAGTTAAATGCTTCCCTCAAGATGAGGATCTGATGGCTGTTTAAAATAAAATACAGGCACTGCGATTGTGTTTGTGTGTATGTGCGTGTTGGTCTTAGTTAGTACTCGAGCTGCAGTCGTTTGATTAACTGGAAGTGTATGATCAAAGCAGCGTGTGTGTGTGTGTGTGTGTGTGTGCTTTCTAGCACAGATATTATCCTCATTTGTCCAACCAATTGCACACACACCAATGCTAACAAATGACCATGTACTTGGTTAACTAAAGTTCAACTAAATGAAAAAAGAAAAAAAAAACTGGTTATATATCCGATTCCCTAGAAAGGGTTTTATTCTTTTAATTCACAGATGCAAAGAACACACTATGGTTCTATTTGTAGGAAAAGCTTTATAAGTATACTTTTGAGACAGATTATGTATCACTCTCATTAATTCACCTCTCTCTGTGGATATGGTCCTGGATTCCTCCTACAGCCCCGTTGAGTTTTACACAAAGATCTCCATCTACTTATCGGGGCCCAGGGGCCAGGCGTTGTTTATAGCCGTGGTCGACCACATAACATATTCACTATCCAATCCCTCCCAAGTTGCACTCAAGTTTGGTCACATATGTGGACACAACTGAGTTCCACTCTGGGACATTCAACTGCAGAAATCACATTGAAAACATTGAAAGTGAGAAGCATACCTCTTTAAGAGTACTAATAAAGCATAACGCTCACTTGCAGAGTGCACTGTTGAGTGCTTACTGCCTCTGATGGCCGTTACCTCTGGCTGATATTACCCCCACCCCGCCACACCCACACAATTCTCTCTGTCTCATTGTGTCTGTTTGTATTTCAGACAGAATGGTAATCATTGGCCAGCCTAACACCATCTACTGTTAAATGACTTGGAAACAGCATTGGTGCCCTCACACAATGCACGCATCTAAACATACACTGTGTGTGTGTGTGTGTGGGACCTGAACGGTTTGCTTGACTGGCTGCATGTTTTCTTGACAAGTCTCTTTGTCCTTTTGACTGAAAGCCTTTTGACTCACACACACGGACACAAACACACATACAGACAGAAACACGTGTAACAGCGGGAGGTGAGAGACGAGCCTTTTTGCTAATGAGCTTCTATCATTCATTTACTCTTTGCCTCTCAAAACATGTCTACCCTCGTTTGTTGCCTCTACCAATTGTCTTTTATTCTTATTGATTTTAATTGTTGTTTTCTTAATGGTCATCATGAGTCTGACATGCATCCTTCCAAATCAGCATTTCTTGAAATAATGCTGTTGATCCAAAGCTGTCTGAGGTTTATTGTTCGCTCCTTTGTTTTTTAATAGTATATCTGCATCCCACGTAAAAGCATGTAGAATGGTGTAATGGCTGCTTTTTTCCTTGGCTGTGGCACAGTGTAGAAGTGCACCATCATCGTCTTTGGCAGGTTGAATTTCTTCAACTGCCTCAGGAAGAACAACCTCTGCTGAGCCTTTTTGGTGATGGAACTGATGTTCAGCTCCCACTTGAGGTCCTGGGTGATGATGGAGCCCAGTAAACGGAAGGAGTCACACAGGGTGAAGGGAGATGGTAGGGCTGCGTTCTTCCTGAAGTCCACAACCATCTCCACTGTCTTCAGGGCGGTGAGCTCCAGGTCATCTCCATCAGAGATCAGTCCAATGAGAGTGGTGTCATCCGTAAACTTCAGGAGCTTGACGGACTGGTGACTGGAGGTGCAGCTGTTGGTGTAAAGGGAGAAGAGGAGAGGGGAAAGAAGTTTTGGGGGGAACCGGTGCTGATGGACCGAGAGAGACATGTTTCCCCAGCTTGACGAGCTGCTTCCTGTTGGACAGGAAGTCAATCCACTTGCAAGTGGAGTCGGGCACGTGCTGCTGGGAGAGTTTGTCCTGCAGCAGAGACGGGATGATGGTGTTGAAGGCAGAGCTGAAGTCCACAAACAGGATCCTGGCGTAGGTTCCTGGAGATTCCAGATGCTGGAGGACGAAGTGGAGGGCCATGTTGACAGCATCGTCTACAGACCTGTTGGCTCTGTAGGCGAACTGCAGGGGGTGCAGGAGGGGGTTGGTGAGGGTCTTCAGGTGGGACAGGACTAGCAGTTCAAAGGACTTCATGACAACAGAGGTCAGGGCGACGGGTCTGTAGTCATTCAGTCCTGTGATCCTGGGCTTCTTGGGAACAGGGATGATGGTGGAAGCCTTGAAGCAGGCTGGAACGTGGCATGTCACCAAAGAGGTGTTGAAGATGGCGGTGAACACAGGAGATGGTGCGATGGTGGCGCATGGAGTAGTGCAGTGCGTTCGGGGCCGCAAGGTTGGTGGTTCGAATCCCGGCTGCCCCATGTGCCATGTCGAAGTGTCTCTGAGCAAGACGCCTAACCCTAATTGCTCCCCAGGCAAAAATGTAATGCATGAGTTATAATGCAATGTAAGTCGCTTTGGATAAAAGCGTCAGCTAAATAACATGTAATGTAATGTAATGAGACAGCTGGTCAGCACAATGCTTCAGTGTGTGGTGCGAGACTCAGCCCGGTCCGGCTGCTTTACAGGGGTTCTGTCTTTTAAAGATCCGGTTAACGTCTCTCTCCAGAACAGAGAGGGACGGTCGGGGAGGAGAGGGTAATCTTCTGTCAAATGCTCCGCCAGGTTTTCACGTCTTCGTAACTCTCTTCAGAACTTTTAATGTGGTGACTGAAGTTGTTCACCGGTAACGTTACATATGTTGGAGTGCAGAGATTAGATTCATAACTTCATATTCGGGCCAGATACTGCCGACAACTCATTACTTTAAATATGATTCATATTACTGTCATCATAAACCAACATCTTTCTGCTCTCCCTCCCCACAGAAGCCTCTGTGGATGGTGGTTCTATCTGCAGTGGTCCTGCCGTACACCTGTTCTGCTACTTGCAATTACTTGTATCATTTCTGTTAGAGAAATTGAATGTATTGTACATCTTTTACATTGTTGATTCTGTACACATGACATCCATTGCAGTCTGTCCATCCCGGGAGAGGGATCCCTCCTCTGACGTTCTCCCTAAGGTTTCTTCCCTTTTTTCCCCATTGAAGGGTTTTTTCTTGCCGATGTGAGGGTTTCGGGACAGAGGATGTTGCATGTGTACAGACTGTAAAGCCCTCTGAGGCAAATTTGTAATTTGCGATTTTGGGCTATACAAAATAAAATGAATTGAATTGAATTGAAAATTGAATATTTAAATGTAACTTTAACGACTTGTCTGTATCCACAGAGTTCAGCTTGTTATTGTCTATCATTATGCATTATGTTGTGGAATATTTCAATAAGCTCGGTAGAAGAGAATGATTTCTCTAATAAAACGGAGTCTTGATGAATGAAAAGAAAGTCCATTTATTGCTTGCAAGCAGGAGGTCAACTACACAGGCACGTATCACGGTGCTCTGTGGAGATGGCGTCTCCGAGCAGTGAAAATGGTGAGTTCTTATACACACACATGAAGGTCATTTCTGGTGGTATGCAGACACGAGAGCTACTGAAGCCTGAAACTCTAAACCACCTGTGAGATAACACAAATGAAAAGTTATAAATCAAGCAGGTAACAAATCAAGGCAAAGATGGGAGTAACAGGGTTCCTTTGTTCGAGCATTCGGGTGAAGGCCAGTTTGACTGTCCTCCTTCACACAGCTGCAAAAGACAACTTTTGGGTCTCCCTTTTCTTCTCACATTGCTTCATTACAGACAATAATCACTCTTTTAGCATAAGATTATGTTATAACATATTTTACCATTACAATTAAAACAATCAATGTTCTTATTAAAAGACAAAAGGAGACCGTCATTGAAACTCTAAACCGGCAGCAGGACTTCAGCTTCAAAGAAACTCTCAAGCTCTTTTGTAATTATAATAAATAAAAAAAATCCACATATGAATTATTGTATATTTCTATGTAAATACAACTAGGGTTACAAAGGGGCGGAAAGTTGGATGCAGACGATACGGCCAACTGGAGAGTAACCAACGCGCAGATGTGGAAAGAGTAACAACATTTTGGACTCAAGTAAAAGTACTGTTACTTAAGTAAAATTTTAACAAGTAAAGTTACCAGTCTAAAAATGTACTCAAGTAAAAGTAAAAAGTAGCTCATTAAAAATGTACTCAGAGTAAAAGTTACTGAGTTACCTTTTTAACAGCTGGGTGGGGTGCGGGATTCTAGTGTAGTTAAAAAAAGACAAGGGAAAATAAATCTCAATCTAGTTGTTTTTAATTGAAGGAAGACCTTTACAAATTAAAGTGTAATAACAAAAATAATAAAATAAAACTAAAAGAGATAGATGATTATTGCGCAGATCTTCCAATAAAACATTTTAAACATTACTACAACCACTAAACATGGCATGAACTGTGGATTCAGTAAAGCAGGGGTGTCAAACTCATTTCAGGTTCTGGCCAGATACTGCCGACTGCGACCGGACGCGGGCCACTGACGATCGGGGCGAACGTGGGGTGGCGCTGGGGGTCCGACCGACGGTTCGCTGACGTCGGGACGTATGCACTCTAGTGGCGGATTATTTATTTATATCCGTTAATGAACTTTTCTCCTCTTGTTACCCTGGTAACCGCTGTCATTACAGACAGTTGCGTTGATTCTTACTGTGAAAATCTACGTACTTCCGGTTTAGCGGCTACGCTTCGTATTTTCATTTTTTTTACTCATTAACGGATATGATTTCAAATGTAGCGAAGTACAATACTTCAAACTAAAAATACTTAAGTAAAAAAGTAAAATTACAGATTAAAAAAAACTGCACTACACAAAAAAACTACTCAATTACAGTAACGCGAGTAAATGTAATTCGTTACTTTCCACCTCTGCCAACGCGGCTCGGATAATTTTTTTTTGTGTAATGGTACGTTCACACCGAACGCGTCGCCAGCGTTTTTCACCACAGGAGACACATGCAAAGTCTATGCACAGACCCGATGACGTAATGTTAAACGACACACTGGTATGCTAAATGTTAAGTAATATAAAGAAATGTTAGTATGCATGTCTGCTTATGACAAGGTAAATACAGTTAAATAACCCCAGAATTTCCAGTTTATTCCCGTAAATTCCCTTAAATTTCCATTAATTCCCGTGGAAAGTTTCCAACTTTGGATATTCCCGGAATTTTGCAACCCTAAATATAACTAGAACCATTGATCCCTGCATAATAGATATTAAATACTATGTCAATCACTAATGATGTCACCTATCTAACTGTAGCCTCCATGATCACTGTATCATAGATATTAAATATTATAAAGTGGCATACCCCCGAGTTTGTCTTTTCTTTGGTCCCTTTCAGTGATTTTGTGGCCTTTTATGTTTTGACGTTAGGATGCTGTTACACGTTTTGACCTATAGATGGCGCTGGAATTAGGCCGTTATCATGACATGATATGAAAATATGTGAATCCAGACAACCTTTCCGACTTTTGTAAGATTTACACACACACGGTAGTCTGGGAATAATAAGTGTGTGAAGTTATTTTACAAGATGTTCTCCAAAGAGAGGAAGGCCAGAGCGTTTAACCAAGAATGGACAGACTCTTATGTGTTAGTTCTTCCTCCAGTATTTGCCATATGTACAGAGCCCATGACGATTATTATAAGGATAATAAATATACATATATATATAAATATTACAACTATTGCTCACTTGGAATTGTCAATAAAACATTTTTTTACAAACAGGTCGCAGAAAGCAAGTCAGTTCTTCAGTCTGTTTGTGGAACTATTTGGACCCTCTTTGGCCAATTCTGACTCAGTGGCTTCTATGAGAACCTCATTGTCTCTTTGCCAGAAAGTGCAATGCAAACATTTTATGATAGAAAACAAAAAATGAAGACAGATGGCAGAGTGGTAGATAAAGGGGAGGAGGAGGAGAAGAAGGAGGAGGAGTTGATAATTGTGTCTGACAGAGGGAGAGAGAGAAAAAGTAGAGTTGCTAATAGTGTGTGTGATGTTGGTATTGATCAGTCACACAGACAGAGAAATGGGACGTGACACCATGACCTGACACTGTGGCTAATCGAAAACTAATTCCCCGTCTTCATCATCATCGTCGTCGTCATCGTCGGCGATGAAAAAAATCACACACACACACACTTTTAAGGCTGGTCATCGTCCAGCAGCTATTATCCTTTCTTGGATGTCATCTTAAAGAGCAACTTGCAGGTTAGAGACCACAGTGAATCAATGTTTAGGAACATCTTGTTGAAACTAGATCTTCCTAAACTCGTATGAATGTGCAATGATGTAAACATGACATTTGGAGACATAACATGAGGGCACATCATCAAAAAACAATCTACGTGCCAGTTTTGTGACTGAATAAGTCAGAAATGTATTCACAGACATCTGATGGACTCAGTTTTAAGGATTGTCATTACAATCCCCCAAATCTCAGATTGTAATGTCCAAGATTACAGACTCAGAATATATCTTTGAATTGGTATTATTGTCTTGCAAATTGTCCTTATTCGATGCAAGGGTTCGTGGACAGACTGCAAAGTCCTCAGACTTGCGCTTTACAAAAAAAGAGTCCCCACTGTTGCTGCGCTGAGGACAGCGTCCCCTGGCTAGTCCAGCATCGTCTATGATCCAAAATACTCTGCGGCACTGATCACTCCTCACAAGTGGTCACACCTGTTCAGAGGCCTCTTGTATTGGCTTCAATACATTAAGGGGCAAGTAAGTAATACGTATGTAGTATATAGAAATTCTCTCTCTTTATCTCTGTCTGCTCTCTCTCTCTCTCTGTTGTGTGGGTCTGTCTGTCTGCCTCTCCATTAGTGAAGGTGTCTCCTCAGGTCGATGTTTAGCGAGGTGACAATTGGGGACGCCCACTTCACTGTAAACATCCAATCATAGACCTTTTGACTCCCAGCTGACCTCTGACCTATCTCCACGCTCTGTGTGTCTGTGTGTGCGTATATGTGTGCGAATCTTTGTGCACACATCAGACTGAAAGCACCAAGTGATTACGCTGTCAATAAACGTGTTTATTTGCCAGGGCCGGAGTGAAGCTTTTCTCAGAGATGAAAAGGTGTTTTGAAGCACTTTGTTGCAAAGCGACGCGCACATATAGCTGTAATCAGATCGCTGTCTAAAGAACAATGTGAGGTCAAAGTAATGATGAAAAATCACAGGGTAAAAACCCTCAACACACAATCGATGCTGAAGGAGAGGAGCAGAGAGATAAGGCCTTCAGACAAATCCAAAAGATATTCCAATCGCATCTCATTGGACACTCCTCTACAACCTCACTATTAGGATTGAGTGAGTGACTCAGTGACTGAGGGAGTGCACAGAAGTCGTGTGATTAAATATGTGTCATTTGCACTAAATAAAACCATGTGTGACTTGATGAAATCTAAAAATAAGATAGCATAAAAATGAAAACCATACAAACAGGTAAGTTAAAACATGTATGTATGTCCATATATTTCCATTGTCAGAGAAACAACTGTGCAAAATGAATAAGAGTATTGGGTCATGGAGGACTCGGGCTTGGTTCATGAGACCAACTGCCGACGGGAAAAAACTGTTTCTGTGGTGAGAGGTCTTTGATGAACTGCAGCCTGCTACCAAAGAATTGGTGTCCGGGTAAGAGGGGTCAGCTGCAATCTCTCCTGCCCGCCTTAGAGTCCTGGAGACAAACACTGTTAATTTACAGATTTTCCTGTATTATTGCAATCAAAAATTGTATTAAAAGTATTTCACTTTACATACAATAAAGGGATATCACTAAAATCTCTTCTTGAGAGATACTACAAAGCTTAAACCCTTACACTGCGGTTTACCAGAGGAACCCCTGTAACCACTGCACCACAGTCAACCTGTGTTGTCATTTGAAGGACTTAAATATTAAAACACCTACTTCCTGCCTGGACTATTGCAATGCAAGAGTTTACAAGATGAAATTGTTTTTTGTGTGGTCTGTGGTAAATGCAAACTGTTAAGTGTTGAATACGCAAGATAATGAGAACTTTAAGATGGAAGCAGTAAAACAATTTCTAACGATTGTATATATTTATTGATATTTTTGTATTTTCTAGAACACTATAATTAAATGTGAAGCAGTCAATTTAGCCTTTTTTGGTGAAAAACCTCGGAGTAGTGTTTCTTTTCCAGCTCAGGGCACCACTGAAAAAAAAAAAATCAGTCATATTTACTTGAATACAGTAATTTCAATTTCCAGTTTTAACACAGAAATCCTTTGTAATTTTTACGCAGGAAAAAAAGTTAAGTTCACATGAAAATATTTACATTTTAAATATAGATAGTATTCTAAGATTGCGCCACATATGGCAGCCTCATGTCGGTGTTGGTTGTTGTTAGTTTTCACATACAGTATGGTTGTCCATTCGCTGGTGCACTTTATTTTTAACTTGTAATTGTAATTCCTTCTTGTCCTATTTTTAAATTGTTCATGCTATATCCCCATAGTCGATTTTAGTTTATACCTTGTCAAATTGTAAATTTGTAAATTGAACATTCCATTTTCTTGCACTATGGTGTTGTATCTTGTTGTCTATTGTCTGATGTTATGAACCAACCAGTTAAATTCCTTGTATGTCTAACATATTTTGATAATAAATGTTTACTGTGTCCTCATTCCTGAATTGAAAACGTCTTTAGATATGAAATACGTTACATAGGCTACCTTTGCATCCTAATACAAAACCCCTGAATGATTGGGTCTTTTAGGGTTATTTAATCTGTGCAGGAGTCCGGAGGAGGGGGATGCAAGACTATGACTACAACAAAAACTGGGTTATCATAGACAAGAATGCACTTTTCCATTTTCTAAACATACTGTCAAATCTGTTGGTGAGAGAATCGTTAACGCCTTAGTTTTCTGCAAGCTCTTGGCATTGAGCTGTCCAGTGCTTTGGTCACCGACACGTCAGGAGCTGTGTTATTGGGAATGGACACAACAAGCAGATCCAAACGTTTGCAGATCATTTTGGCTAGAGTATTTTAAACCTCCTAAAATAATCGTTGCCTGTAGGCATGTTGAATACCACAGAACTGGGACACCTCTCATCACTTTTCTTCCTGTCTTTGTTCACTTTCCTTCATGTTTTGTTTTCCCTCACACCTGTCTCCAGTTTCCCGTCACAGACGTCACTACTTGAAGCCCAGCTTCTCACCCACTCATGGTCAAATGATCAGTCCCGCATATGGCGGTGATGTGACGGCTACGGACGCTTCAGTTATTTGTTTACTTTTGACTTTGTTTAACCCTTGTTTTGGCCAAGCCTCAGATCTACCGTCTGTGCAAGGATCACCAGTCTGTCACCCAGTTCCCTTCCAACACCACTCCAGCCCACAGTCAACTAAGACCTATACTATTTCCACCTCTCGTTTCAACTAAATAATTAACTTGAGCTGTTCCCTGTCCTCACAGTATTCCGATCTTGGGTCCAGCCCAATTCCAACAAAGCCCCACTGAGTTTAAAGTGGAATGACAGATTATTATTCACAGATAGTATATCATATTTGTGGTATATTCCAATGAATGTCTCGTTAAACCATAGGTTTTCTCATCTAGGTACCCTGCAAAAACGGAGCCGCTTGTCTTATTTCACAGTGTATGGGCTGGTAGCCACTGCACATGCTCGAAAGTTTGGCACTAAAAAGGAGAGTTTCTCAGGACACATCCCCTTTAACTAACTGAATGGCTCTTTCTGTAAAAGGATTGAGATGTTCTCCAGGCATGTTCTACTCGTACGAGGGCCTTGGTTGAACCCAGCATACTGGAAGAATTTGATCTCTTTTCACCTGGGAATGTCTTGAACAGAATGGATGGAAGGATTGGTAAATGGACAGATGGACATTTAATGTAAAAATTACAAATGATAAGTGAGATTGAACAAAAAAAAGCTTAAATATTATGGACATGTACGCATTCATTTTAAATTAGAAGGTAAGAACCGTAATATAGAAAGACCAGATATTGCTGCCATTGTACTCTGGTTTCATTTACAGTGCATACACCCCCTATCTCAGGCCTAAATGTTCCTGGTGCAATGTATAGATACTGTTCAGGGCAAGTGTTGAACGATTCATAATTCCACATACATTAATAATACATAGGGATGGATATGTTCACACACACACTTATTATATTATCCACATATCTGCCTATATCTGAAGAGTAATTATGGGGGCAGCTCCTCTTCTCTCCCCGTTCCTCGCCCCTCTTCCTCTTTCTGCTCTCCTTTCTTTCCATTTCTTAGTCAACATTGTGCAATGTCTTTGTGATATTATCTGATAGATAGTGAAAAGAATGAGCCTCTCAATTGGCAGGCACTCAACTTGACATATATCAAATGTAAAGCCCATATTGGAGCTTCAGTATGCAGTAATTACAGCGAGTGATCTTCCATCTATATCAGAACAATAATTACACACTGACGTGGTCCGCAAACACACAGAACAGCGCAGAACATTAATTACATTCTGCTAAAAGAGATACCGGACAATGACATAATCCTCACAAGACATAATCTGTGAACATCGGCAAAACTACGATCCAAAAGGTTTAAAAGTCAGGCCAGTTTCTTTCTAGACTAATAGTACAATTGCAAGAAATGGATTTGAAGTCTTAAAAGACTCCAGTAAGAGGATTGTCTGTAGGTTCGGCACTCCCCAAGGAAACAGAATATTAAAACAACTCACATTAATTAATTTTTAAACAAATTACTAGCACTTTAAATACTGCGGAATGCCCCATCAAAGCGGTGTGGCTTCACACACACCTCCCTTGTTACTAAACCTTACAAATTGACTGAATGTGTTACTGTTTTGCTACTTTAAGTTGTATTCTTCTTTTTTTTAATCGGTCATTGTTAATAGAAAAAAAGCATTGTTTCAATTTAAACTAAAAAACAGAGTTGGCCCCATTATTTTCTGTTTTTAAAATCTTGACCAAATTAATTAAATTTGTAACTGAATAGCCCTCGTGTAATAAGAGTGCAATATAAATTAATAAATACAAAAGTACAAACACAGTAAAGTGAAAGTAGAGCATTCCTTGTTGACGGAAGTGAAATAAATCATAAGGATTCTTCTGATATATATATATATATATATATATATATACACAGATTTACCTCATTATAGTTGTACACTATAAACCAAATGGATGCATAACATAACTAGTTGACATAACTAGTGACAAACCCACAGAGGCATGATTGGCACAGCCATGGGCCTCAAAATGCAAACAAGATACAGAATAGTAGACATGTTGTGTGGAGAATCTGCCTTACTTTCCTGACATCTTACCGGTATAGATTTAAAAAGGAAATAAAATGAGGAAATTAATTAAATTATTATTAATGTAAATGAAAGTTTTAAATAAAATCTCAATTCTTAATGGAAACATTTTCACAAAAAGAAGCCAGCAGATGTTCCGCCTGAACACTATGCGCAGGAGGAGGTGTGATCATCATGATCCTTGGCTGCCATCTTATGGCAAGTCTCCATCAAATCAAGAGAAAGACACAAAGGACACTGGGAGACAAAATTAACTTACATTTAAAAGCTTTGCTTGAGCCGCTGTCGACTCACCTGCCTCCGTCCTGAAAAAAAAGGCCGGCACTGCATGTCATATTAATGTATTCAGAATCAGGGTTATATGATATGACACTTACATTTATGTGATGGAAAAATACCGAGACCAAGTAAGAAGTTACATTAGTCAGAGGGAAAAATAGCAAATTAGCATTTTCTTACACGCAGAGTCGCACACACAAACTACTCTAAGGCCCTATCTTCCCCGGCCTCTTATCCACTGGGGCACCAATCAGCAGAATGATTTTAGCCGCTCGGTGGAATTAGTCACCTTCGAATTGTCAGATTTGCTTGGGAAGGTTCTTGTGTGTAAGTGTAAGTGGGCGCCATGATGAGCTGTTTGAATGATCTAATGTTAAGGAAAGCAGCTTCAATGTTTCATTACATTACATGTCATTTAGCTAACGCTTTTATCCAAAGCGACTTACAATAAGTGCATTTCCACCGTAGAGATACAAACTCAGAAGAACTATTAACAAGAAAGTACAATTTTCATCAAATGAGCAGTTTCAAAACATGTTATAGAAAAGTGCCATTATAAGTACAATTTAGGTGCTACGATTTGTTGGTGTTACAGTTTGTTAGTGTTTAAGTCAAGGTAGAGTCTAAAGAGGTGTGTCTTGAGTTTTCGGCGGAAGATGTGAAGGCTCTCTGGGGTCCTGATATCATCAGAGAGCTCATTTCACCATTTGGGAGCCAGGACAGCAAAGAGTCGCGATCTCGCCGAGTGCTTTTCTCTCAGTGATGGAGGAACAAGCAGCTTGGCAGATGCAGAGCGGAGTGTGCAGGTTGGGATGTAGGGTTTCACCATGTCCTGTGAATGTAGACTGGACCCGATCCATTCACAGTATGTGAGAACCAATGTTTTGAACTGGATGCGGGCGGCCACTGGTAACCAGTGAAGAGGAGAAGTGGTGTGGTGTGAGAATATTTCGGAAAGTTGAAGACCAGTCGAGCTGCTGCATTCTGGGTGAGCTGCAGTGGTCGAATGGCGGTAGCAGAGAGACCTGCCAGGAGAGAGTTACAGTAGTCAAGGCGGGAGATGACAAGAGCCTGAATCAGTACCTGCGCCGCCTATCTACAGGATCGTGTTGTCGCTGTGATGTTGGCAGTAAGATAGAGTTGAGAGTCAAGTGTCACTCCGAGGTTCCTGGTTCCTGGGTGTTAACACGGAGTCGCCGAAGTTAACAGTCAGGTCAGAGAGTTTTTTCCGGGGAAGAAAAGTAGTTCGGTCTTGCCGGGGTTGATCTTCAGGTGGTGAGCGGACATCCATTGGGAGATGTCAGTCAGAGAGAATTAGTTGGGTGTCATTGGCATAGCTGTGGTAGGAATGACGGAGCAAAGAGAGTTGGTGTAGATTGAGAAGAGGAGGGGACCCAGGACGGAGCCCTGAGGAACTCCAGTAGTAAGAGGACAAGGTTCCGACACAGATCCTCTCCAAGTTACCTGATAGGTGCGGCTGTCAAGGTAGGATGAGAGAAGAGAGAGCGCGGAACCTGTAACACCAAGTTCCTGAAGGGAGGAGATAAGGATCTGGTGGTTTACTGTGTCAAATGCTGCAGAAAAGTCCAGAAGGATGAGGATGGAGGAGCGAGAGGCGGGTCTAGCAGCGTAGAGTTGCTCTGAGACAGCGAGGAGAGCAGTTTCTGTGGAATGGCCCGCCTTGAAGCCTGACTGATGGGGGTCAAGGAGGTTGTTACGGTGGAGATAGGAGGAGAGTTGGTTAAAGATAGCTCGTTCAATAGTTTTGGACAGAGAGGGAAGAAGAGATACCGGCCTGTAGTTGTTTTCTTCAGAAGGGTTGAGGGTGGGTTTCTTCAGGAGTGGGTTAACTCTTGCCTCCTTCAGAGAATGTGGGATGGAATGGGGTCGAGGGGGCAGGTAGTGGGACGGGCGGAGGTTACCAAGGTAAGAACTTTGTTAGGAGACTGGGGTGTGAAACAGGGATGCGAGGGTGATAGAGGTGAAGTCTCTGGTATACAGTTGGAAGGAGGTGGCAGACGTGGCATCGAACGATTATGTCAGGGGTACATTGACTATATTGAGACATCACCTGAGTACAACCAGGTGTGTGTAGAGAGGGCGAAAGGACAAACTATTTCCACTAAAATGGTGATAACCAGCGGACAGCAAAGTGAGGTAAACGGTAATTTATTTGTAAAAAGCTCTTCATCATTCATGTGTCTCTTTGCCCCAGAGTCAAGAACAATTCAGTGCAAGGTGCTGAAACAAGCACAATAACAATAGCTTTAAAGCGCCTTGGACAAGGTGTTTCAGCACCTTAGACAGGGGCAACAGTACTGCACATTTATTGGCTGTCAGTGAGTGCCAGGTATCCACAAATGGCCAATGATAACAAGGCTTATTTTTCTTCAAACAAACAAACAAGTACAAAAACAGCTCATGTGTACACTCTGTTGTAAAGCAAATACAATGAAAATAAATAAAGATTTCTCGCCGTCCGGGAATCGAACCACGGTCTTCTGCGAAAATAAAAATGCAATTTAATTGTCTGTAAGTGAATGCCACAACTAGCCCTCGCGAGACCCCAATGGATTTCTAGTCCATCGCCTTAACCACCCAGCCACGACAACTTTTTAGTTGCAAGCACAACAATGAACATGTCATTAAATGAACATCTGAAGTGCAAACATGATGGAAGTGCATCTCCTTCTGTGTGTATGGAGGATCCAGAGGGAGGAGGCTGCTTCTTCTGGAGATACACCTGGAGCTTGTGCATCTTTGTACCTGGAGAACAGCTCTTCTTCAGGATGAAGGGTGCAGAGCAGTCATCCCTGCTGTCCCAGATTAATCTGTCAAGATGAAGCATGACATGTTAATAAGTGTATTGAAGTGTGAAGTAAAGTTCACCTTCTGACCATTAAACTATGTAATAAACAACATAACCATGTTTGCCTGTCTGTTCTCTCATTTCCACACTGATGCAGATATTGTACTATAGTAAGAATATCTATTAACACCACAACCTGCGGTAAATACTGTATTTATAAGTATAAATCCTTCATTCAAGTAACTTACTTGTTACTTAATCAAAGTCTATAGACAAAAAAGTGAGCATCAAAATAAACCATGAGGATTAAAAACAAAAGTAGCCGGGATGCAATATATATTATACATTATCCTAATCATTGAGGCATTAATGTGTTTACATTTGACTGACTTTAATAAGATCCTCATTTATTAGTTGAGTAATGTTACATCTGTGATATGCAACTAGTAAATAATGCAGCCAAACACAACTAACAGGTGACGTGACACTAACATAAATGCATTTATTGTACAAAGTACAGTATTTATGACTGTTTTAAGTATGTTTACAGTATATAATGTATAAGCTGACCAGCTGGTGAGAATCTATAAGATCTATATTCTAAATCTATTAAGAATCTATGTTAAATAACATCCAGCAGCAAACGCTGCACATTTATCTGAATAATTATTACACATTACATTTCATGTACTTACAGTTCAGCGTGACTTCCACACAGCGCGAGGTCCGGTAAATGTGCGCCGTCTCTTCGGTGCTCTTTCCCGGCTAAACTGACGGAGAATGTCCGGGGATACTCTTTACATCCGGGTAATCGCTCGGCCCGCACCACAGGGTCACAGATAGCCAAAGATATATTACATCCGTAGTGGTTTAGCACTACCATAGAGAATGAATGGGATTTGGTTTAGGGATTTTTAGCTAAAAAATTCACAGGTGCCGCGCGCGATTCCCATCCAGTGCAAAATAACTTTTGCTTCAATAGAATTGTCCTTTTTGTCACGGTTTGGGTCTGCTTGTCTTATTTTGTAGCTTTCTTGTGTCTCGTGTCTCTGGGTAACTTCACTTCCTGTCCTGTGATTGCCTGATTGCTTCCACCTGTGTCCAATCACCTGCACCTCCCTTGTGTATTTAAGCCCTGTGTGCCAGTTGTCCTTTGTCGCGTCATTGTATTACGTCAGTCGTCGTTGGAGCACGTCTTCTATTAGTTTAAGAATAAAGAGCACTTTGTGTGGAAACCTCTGCGTTTGAGTCCTGCCTGCAACCTACACCAGCACCCGACTCCTGTGACACTTTTTAGAACTTTTCATTTGTTCATCATGGTCATAGGCGGCCATTTTGAAATCTCTTGCCCTAAATTCTGTCGTATGAGCATTGGTGGTTCAATGGTAGAATTCTCGCTTGCCACTGCGAGGCTGGAGGAGCAAAGGGTGAAGGAGGACAAGAGGCGGGCTGCCGTGGAGGAGAAGCGACGGCAGAAACTGGAGGAAGACCTTGTGTGACGCTTGTGGTTCTTTTGCAGCAACAGGCTGATGCGTTTCAGTTTCTAGTGAACCATTTACTCGCTGCTTGGCCCTTGCCTCCTTAGTTATTTGGAGTTTGAACTTCACTCCTATCGGCTAACCATAACTTATATCAACTTGTTACTTATATGCTACTGTATAGACTGTGAGAAAACACGTTGTTTGCAAGGTTACCCTTAGGTTTTTTTTATAGGATGTTGTCAAGTTTTGATTTCCAAAGTTAAAAAAGCTTTAGAATAAAATATAATATATATATACTAGAAAATGCATTTCCTGCTGAAAATGCGTTGGAATGCAGAAAGCTGAAAAAAATGTAAAGTACTTTAAAGTACAGAAATGAAACAAGCTGAAATTATTCTAAACATTGCTGAAAGAATAGAAAATCCTGAAATACATTTAAAAATTGCTAAAGGTAAACGTGCAGCTTGTTAAGACGTGATGCTTAAGAATGTGACTCGCGTTGCATCTCTGCCTGTCGGAGATTTTTTTTTTCAGTTGGCTCCAACCAGTTTTTTAAATTTTTTATTTCTCTCTCTCTGCCGGTCATCAGAGGTTTTTTTACCGTCTGCTGGCTCTCTTCACGCACTCAGTGTCTGACGTTGACTAGTTGTGTTAAACAACTAAATATTAATATTACAAATTAAGCCACACACTTCCCCTCTCTCTCTCTCATGATAATCAGTGATACAGAATAATGAGTGATAAACATAAAGAACACAAGCACGGCATCGTTTTTTTTTTTTTAGAAATGAAGCCTGAAAAGTGGATTTTGTGGCCGTGAAGAAAAAAGTGCCTTCTTTTTTTACCCGATTCTGTGACGGCTCTCACTCTAAATTCCGGGACATTCCGGAAAACTCCACTCTAACTTCCAAACGGACCCAAAAACTAATGAAACATAATTAGTGATTATGAAAAAAGTATAATAGATATCAACAAGCTGTTTTTTTATGAAATTGTTAAGACTTGTGTCAACATTTTAAAGTTTAAATGGTGTCTCTAGTTGAAAGATTGGAAAAGTTGAAAAAAAGTTAAAGAAGTTAAGAGAGAATTTTAAAATGTAATCCATTAGAAACCATGTTAAAAAGGTTGATGATTTTAATTTATATTAATTCAATTATAAGAGCTAGAAAGCCAAAGAGTTATAGCCCCCCTCCCCTGAAAGAGCTGAACATTTTAATATTTGAATGTCTTAATAGCTGAAAGTGTGAAGGAGTTGAAAGGTTTAGCGGAAGAAATAGAAGAAGAAGAATTAAAAAAAGAATAATTAGAATAAAGATTATATATATATATATATATATATATATATATATATATGGACAAATCTATTTTACCAAGTCCATTTGGTTCGAATAATAAACATTCTGTCTCCCAAACCCCCCCACCCAATTCCATTATTTCTAAATAAAAGCCTCAATGATTATCCGTACCTCAACACAAGGTACACAATTGCTTTCAAATACTAGTGAAACAAGTACTTACTTCTTCTACTGCTGCTAGTACCACTAGTACCACAATTACAACTATAGTACTAAACCTTATTTTGCTACAAAAAATGTATTTTTTAATTCTCAGCTTTTCCTATTTCTATTACGGCTGTCGGCGCCCGCCGTGGGGCCGGTGTGGGCCCTCCCGGCCGTGTGTTCGCCGACGTGTTCCTTAATGGGTCGTCTGTGAACCGTTAAGCAGCAAATCCAAGCTAGCCAAGATAAGCTGAGCGAGCTATAGTTTTTCACAGGAAGAAAACGAGAATGATTTGCGAGGGGCATTGTGGTAACATGAGGGGGCGGGGCCCCAGCACAGTCCAACTTGTTTGTCACCGACAGACGTGGCGTCATTGGAGCTTCCTTAGTTGGTCACGCCGAGACGATTCCCATAGTGAAACACCGAACGAAGTTAGAAAAAAACATTGGTTTCTTGTTTTTCGTTTTAAGTCGAAAGCGGTAAAGTGGAAGTGGCCAGTGGCTTTCTCGTTTTTCGTTTCGAACCAAACAAGGAAAGAGACTCCAAACTTTTTACTCCGTTAATGCCTTTGGTGGTTTTTCCGACAAAACGAAAATACAAAGCGTAGCCACTAAACCGGAAGTACGTAGATTTTCACAGTAAGACTCAACTCGATGGAGCGTTTATATGCTAGAAATCTGTCTGCAGTGCTAGCGGTTACCAGGGTAATATTAGGAGAAAAGTTCATTAATTAGTATAAATAAATAATCCTGGTACTACGGGATGTGTTAGCACCAGTTGTTGACTGCACGCACACTCACTGCTCTTGGCTCTGATATTTATTGTCCACGCATTGTGTTGCTTCAGTGACCGCAGAGACAGCTTAAGGAGATCACAGAGTAAACGTGTTCGCATCTCCACCACTAGGTGGAAGATTAAGTGCATTTAAACCATATATTTAATTATATTGAACTGTCTATGTTATTTATCTGGGTTACATTCAGACATTTTGACTCTAGAATACTTTACATCTACAATGTTTTATATATGTCTTGTCGCTAGACAAGAACAATACAGATGAATTAACTTCTACAATGTCACCTTTTATGTGACAGATGCATACCGTCAGCCTAGAATTGGGTTGGGAACCATTGCAGCAGACTACATGCTCTTAAGCATGTTGGACACACCACCCTGACAATGTTACAGAAAATGTATTTCCCGCCAACAGTAGTCTGCTGAAGCCTTTTAGGGAGGAGAGTTTTAAGTTTTAAAACTGACCGTGAACTGAGAGAATAAACATGTACCTTGATATATAGATAAGTTTGTAGTTTAGTGACACTGGAATGTAATTTAGTAGAAGAAAGCAATGTTTGGACAGGTGGTCTCTAGTGCAGTGTTTCTCAACTGGTGGGTCGCGAACCCGTTTGTAGTGGGTCGCGGGCCTTTGCATGGGAAAATTAAAAAATAAATTAAAAAAATGTCATCCTGTAATTTTATTTTGAAGGGACTTTTTGTAATGCAGCGGAGTTTCGTCTTTTTTCCGGCTCGTCCGTCCATGTTTTCCGTCAGCGCGGCAATTAGAACGCGGAAGCACCCCCCCCCTCGTCGACACCGCTCGCACAACCTCCCCCCCGTCGACCGATCGAATTGGGTCGCGGCTTGTCATTCAGGGGTAAAGGTGGGTCCCGGAGCCAGACAAGTTGTGAACCACTGCTCTAGTGGCAGAGAGACACCTTTTGAAATTAGTATCCTAATACAAGCATTTGTTCCCTGGTGGTTGATTTACCTCACCAGATCCAGGAAGAAGGATTCGCACTTCTTGAACACGTGGCTCGGTTACAGGACTGGCCAGCAGTGCTCCATCTACATAGAGTCAAGACCTTGAAGCTAATAAAAGTGAAAAAGGTGATACAAATGCAGCAAAAAAAGTTATTTATCACCAATCATATACGGGTGGTACACAGTGAAGGTGCTCTGTTCTCCTAGGAACTCAACCTAGAAAGGTCGGTGTGGGTTTCAATAACATGAGCATTTCTAAAACCTTTACACTTTCTTTAAAAGTGTATCTACTGATGTTAATTACCAACTTAAAACATGACAAACATTGACCTCTAGCGTCAGAAAGCAGAAAGTAAATAAACTGCACTGCCTGCAGTACTTCCACTGAGCAGCAGAGGGAGGTAGCGCTGACCTGAGTAGAGGCAGACCGCAGGTGTGAGCCAAGTGGAACAAAGTAAACCAGTAAGGCACCAAACAGTACCTGAGGGCGGGAGGTTTTGGGCCGATTTGGTCCTCTACCACCACCGGCTGTCCTGGAGTCTTTAAATAGATTATGATATTGTTGCTGGAAAAGCAAACCTAACCACTTTAAAACACAGTAATTCAATAATTCGAGTCAAGTCTGTAATATTGCACAAAATAAGCTAATAATAAGGGACATAGAGGTTTGTTAAAAGTGTGTCTTTTTCTTTGTTTGATTAATCCCTTAGCAACTATCTAAACTTACATGTTTGCTGCGAATGCATGCTGTGAATGGATCGGGACCAGTTTACATCCAGGTCATGGTGAAACTACATCCCAACCCGCACACTCCGATCTGCCAAGCTGCTTGTTCCTCCCTCTCTGAGAGAAAAGCACTCGGCGAGATCGCGACTCTTTGCTGTCCTGGCTCCCAGATGGTGGAATGAGCTCTCTGATGACATCAGGACTGCAGAGAGCCTTCACATTCTGTTTGTTCATACTACCATAAGTGGGATGATGAAAAATCACAAAAGACAGACATAAAAAAGGTGAGTGTAAGTTTATTTTTGTAATATAATCATATCAGTAAAATATAAACCAGGTGACTGTGCTTCGTGGGCTGCTAAACATCAGGGTTGTTGAATCGTTTTTAGTCTGGACTCTCCCCTGAGACCTGTTGTCCTTGGGCCGCCCAACAAGGTGCTTGTGCCACAGAGACAACAGTTCACAGGGTCACTGAGCCACTCAAACTCCACCACGTTAAGGTGGCGATTCATGGAGGAGGTTTTTTTTTTTCATGTGGGAAACCCATAGATGGAAAAACCCATGGGAGGGTGTGTGTGTTGCGGTGGGTTGTATGGGTTTGTGTCTTTGGGGGGTTTGACCAAGCCAAAAAATATAGATATTCCCTCCCCGGAGGCAGATTAATGCGCTGTGAAGGGGAAGGTTGAAGGGGAGTGGGGGAGATGGATGAGGTATAGGATGTGTGGGAGATGAAGAAGGTGTTCTTACTCCATGTCCTGCATTTTTCGCCTCATTTTATCTATTCGTTTTACGGTCTTCCATCCGTCTCCCAAGAATGCCCAATCTCTTTTTCTTAAAGTTCAAGGAATGTTTTCAAGTACAGTTATTTCATCCTGAAATTCTTCGGCCTTGATTGCCATCAGACTTTCCAGCTGTTGGATCTTCGAGATCAGGCAAGGAATCTTCTCGCATGATGTTTTCTGCCTCCAACTGGTGTTCGTTGGCCTGGTGCTGCTGCAGCTCGTCCGCTAGACAGACATTATTGGAATCTAGGGCGGTGAATTTGGACTCTAAGCACTGTTGCTGGTAAATAAGTTATTTTGTGGTCCTTTCCTCTAGATCTACAAAGTCTTGTAGCAAGGTGTCGTTGTACCTCGAGTTCAGCATTTTTGAGAGCGAGGTGCTCTGCGGTCTCGGTGAGCTCCAAAACCAGACCAGACTTGTTACAACGGAGAATCTCCCTCAGAGTTTCTGTCTCCTTAATCAACAGCACGTTTCCTGCTTCCAACTTGTTGTTTTGACTCCGTGGACTGTTGTTGGTCATCCAGAGCTCGATACTTTTTCAGGTGACGTGGATGACCTTAAGTTCAGCAGTTTTGACAGCTAGTTGTTCTTCTGTCTCTGTGAGCTTCAAAACCAAACACCTGTTCTGCTCGATCAGATGCTGGTTCTGAAGCTTTTGGTCTGAAACCATGGGTGTCTGCTCGCAAACCATGCGATCGTAGGCCAGCTCTTGATCATGTATCCGGCGCGACATAATGGCCTTCTCAGTGTCAATGGAGGCTCGAAGGTCGCTCACCAGCCTTATCATCGTGTGGATCCTATTGCTAGCACGAGATAGTGCTATATTTTCCTCGTATCCTGTCGGAGGAGGCCCGAGCAGAGGAGCGCGAGCTCCAGGTCTGCGGTGGTTTCTGCGTGACAAACGTGTATTTAACGTTACCAACATGTGGCTAATGTTACCAACATGTGGCTAACGTTACAAACGTGCATCTAACGTTACCAACACATGGCTAACGTTACAAACACGAGGCTAACGTTACCAACACGTGGCTAACGTGTATCTAATGTCACCAACACGTGGCTAATGATACTAACACATGCCTAACATTACCAAAACGAGGGTAACTTTACCAACACGTGGCTAACGTTACAAACGTGTATCTAACGTTACCAACACGTGGCTAACGTTACAAACACGATGGTAACGTTACAAACACAAGGCTAACGTTACCAACACGTGGCTAATGATACTAACACATGCCTAACGTTACCAAAACGAGGGTAACTTTACCAACACGTGGCTAACATTGCAAACACGAGGCTAACTTTACTAACACGTGGCTAACGTTACAAAGTTGTATCTAATGTCACCAACACGTGGCTAACGATACCAACACATGGCTAACGTTACCAATGTGTATCTAACGTTACCAACACGTGGCTAACGTTACAAACTGTGACAGTTTGTCGAGATCCGCTTTGATGTGTTTGGTTTGTTAATTTTATCTTGGGTGCCAGCCAGGTCTCTCTCCTGACATGTAAGATACTGTGTCGGAAACTATGGCTAAGTTGTATTTTCATTTTAATTTTGGGATCTCAGTCCAAAATCCCACAAACGCGTACATATAAAATGTACACCCTCAACCCATTTAACAATCACAAAAATAACCCCAACAAAGCACAACACATAGTCCAAGATTCTGTTTAAATGTTCATATATTTACACACAAAAAGGTAAGCAAAGCATAATAAAGAAAACGTATTGTCCACCTTCCAAAAGAGGAGAAATCCAAAAAGGAAAAAACAATCCACACAAAAAGTATCCGAGGAACCGTAAAAAGAAAAGAATGTTATGGACTCACACGGGGATGTTAGTCAGTTAGTCAATTAGTCGGGGTCAGTAGTCTGTAAATCCGGTCCGGGTTTTTGCAGAGGTTGGACGCCGCACGGGGCAAGTAGTCGGTGAATCCGGTCCGGGTTTTTGCAGGGGTTGGGCACCGCTGTCGGTGGGGATGTCAGGCGTATTTAATTAAGGGGTTAGACGACCTTACATGCAGCTAACGCGCAATTTGAATTAAGGACCGCCGACTCTGCACTGCTCCTCCTGTCCATTACACTCCACTGAACCTCAAACACCAGGAAGTACTTCCTCTTTGTACACCGGGCCACGTGAACTCATTATCCCCCAAAAGGTTGCTTTCAAGTTGTCACAAAACGTGTATCTAACGTTACCAACGCGTGGCTAATGTTACCAACACGTGGCTAACGTTATAAACGTGTATCTAACGTTACCAACACGTGGCTAACATTACCAACATGTGGCTAACGTTACAAACATTACCAACAGCTCTGATCGTCTGTTTTTGTAACCCTCACGTTGTTCTCAGGTCTCTCTGACCCTCCGCAACCAGAGAGGCCTCCGCTGTTCGGGTCAGAACGACCCGACAAGGTCTCGCGAGATGACGGTTTGCTACGTGTCGTGATCAGTCGTCTTTGTCTCCGTGGTTCGGTTCAAATTGAACCACTCGCTCCCATCGGCGAGCGCCTCAGCCCAGACGACGGCCACGGGTCACACTGACCCTCGGCAACGCTCGGGTCGAATCAGTCCACTCACTCGCATCGCCGGGCGCCTCAGTCATGACGACGGCCTCGTGTCACACTTGCGCTTGCATCGCTGCCAAGGGAAGCATCGGCGAGGCCTTGAGAGATGACAGTTTGCTGTGTGTCACGACCACAAGGGTTGAATGTGTTCCGAACCTCACACACACACAGAGAGAGAGAGAGAGAGAAAGAAATGCCCCCTCTGACAATAACATGCATCACTGCCACGTGCGAGAGAGGCTTCAGATACGCGATCAACGTGAAGCAGGACTCGAAACCGCAGATCTTCTGCATCACATTGCACATCTGCACCACCACTGGGCCCTCCCCTACCTCTTGCAGCACAATCCCCCTTTTGCCCCTTCTGCTTCTACAGAGAAGAATGTCCGGTAGGCTCAACGTCTCTGTTTCAATTCCATTGCAGCGTTGCAATTTCCAAGCCAACCGGAGACCTCAGATCGCTGTTGCAATTTCCAACATCAGGCTCTCCAAGTTTTGGGCATCCAATCGGATGGGTCCATTTGTTTCATTTTCGACTTCTGGAGCCGCCATCTTGGATCACCGCTACAGAGCACTCATCGTTTAAAAAATACCCGGCAGATATAACGACGTAAGTTCAACAATGTCTATACTATATTCTCTTTTAGTGCTATAGTGCTAATGAATCTGTGTTTAATGAGTGTAAACGGGGGTACTAATACTAAATAAATGTGGCAACTCGCCCACAATAAATCTGCTATCGTATCTGCGTAATAAGATGCTTGCTACAATCGTGACATCACAGACGTAACTTTTGCAACAATATATAGTTATTATTAGTAACTTTTATTTAATTCGGTGAATGGAACCTGGTCTAAAAACGCGTATTGGAGCTAACAGGCTTGTCTCTGCCGCTGAAATGGGGCCGGGGCACCGAACAAGCCGAAGGGATGCATGGTGAATTGGTACAAACCATACAGAGTGGAGAAAGCCGTTTTCTCTTTAGACTCTGACCACAGGAGAATCTGCCAGTAACCCTTCGTCAAATCCAGGGTCGTAAAGAAACGTGCAATGCCCAGCCGGTCCAGGAGTTTGTCGACCCGCGGCATTGGGTAGGCGTCGAATCGTGATACGTCGTTCACCTTGCGATAGTCCCCGCAGAACCGTACAGTCCTATCCTTCTTGGCCACCAGAACGATGGGGCTGCACCCGGCACTGTTGGACACTTCTATTACCCCCATCTCCAACATAGCCGCCAATTCCTCCTGAACCACTTTTCTTTTGTGTTCAGGCAGTCCATAGGGTCGTGACCTTACCGTGACCCCCCAGTCTCGATTCGGTGCATTATCAGGTCGGTCCGGCCTGGCCGGAGGGAGAACACATCAGCAAACCGCTTCTGCAACTGGGCAATGTCTGCCCTCTGGTCCTCAGAGAGACGACCCTCACACAGGAGCGGGGTGGGATTGGCCACTTTTGGCACCTCCGGCCCAAGGTCCTCTCTTTCCGATACTGTGGAAATCAGAGAAACAGACTCCGCCTCCCTCCAGGCTTTCAGGAGGTTGAGGTGGTATATTTGTGTAGCACCGCCCCTGTCAGACCACAACACCTCATAGTCGACATCCCCCACCTGGCGTGTGACCTCGAAGGGCCCTTGTTACTTAGCCAGGAGTTTAGAGTTGGAAGAAGGAAGTAATACAAGTTTTGTTTGTTTAAAAAAAAAAAAAAATTAATTGTCGCAGCCTGGCTCCTCTGTCGTACAGCTGTTGTTGTCGTTCCTGGGCCTGGAGCAAATTCTCCCGTGACATCCTACCCAGCATGCGGAGCTTTGCTCGCAGGTCCAGGACGTACTAGATTTCGTTCTTGCCGGGGCTAGGACCTTTCTCCCAGCTTTCTCTAATAAGGTCCAGTACTCCTCTTGATGACCTACCAAACAAAAGCTCGAAGGGGGAAAACCTCTTTGAGCCATGGGAGGCTCCGTCGGTTCCCCCTCCCCCTTGGCAGCGTCGGACCACCGAGCACACAACCACGCACGACCGACCGTTCCCAAAATTACGGGGTGCGTCAGGTGGGAGCTAACCGCGACCTTTGTCCTATATTTTTTTCCTATATTTTTTTCCCCTGAACCTAAGTTCTACGGACACTATGGGATACTCGTGAATGTCCCCGTGCCCACACCTGATTCTCACCTCATGCCTCCACCAATGCACCGGGCCGAACCAGGCTCTGGTGGATCATAGACTGCGAACAGCTCGAGTCCACCATCGCCTGGCGTGTACCCCCCTGGATTCTTACCGGAACGCGGTACGTCGCTCCCGGGCCGGGGGAGGGTGATGGAGCGCCGGATCACCTGCCCCACCTCCATCAGCGGGCACTCTTCTTTGTTGGAGGACCCAGCCCAGGTCTACCACAAAGGTTGCATCATACAAAGATGCAGCCTCAGGAATTGAGACACAGCTACTTGGACCGGATGTACACGCACTATATTTTAATCTGAAAGGGCTGCCCGGATGTGTGGTAATTGCGTTGAGCTTCAGCTGGTTAAGTGAAGGCTCCACTGCTGGCTTCATGGAAGAATGCGCACCAGGAAAGGATCGTAGTGGATCACTGCAGCTGTGCTCGGAACACTATTCCCGCGTTGGTTCCTTCCTCACCTGGATAAAGAAGACAGTTGTGTCCACTGTGGCGAGGAGAGGAGCCCAAGCGCCGCGGCAAACATGTAACGTTACGTCGGTTGAAATGTTGTGATTATTTGTTATCTCACTTACAAACTTCTCCGTTTCTGCGCACTGTTGCGCCTCTCTGCCGGGGACCTTGGTCCTCATAGCCGGTCTCTGGTCAGCGGATGACCGGCTCGACACGCCGCATACTGGAAATGTCTCCACGGCGATCTGCTTGAATATTCCCCGGAACCAATGTTAAAGTTCCGATGAGTGGAAGCGAGCATCAATGTCCGTCTGGGACGTGTGTTTGAGATGTGCTATTGGGTTTAGCCTCGGACTGGACTCGTTGTGAATATTTGCCACTTGATTTTGTGTTTGTGCGCTTTCTTGTTCATGTGTGCGTGCATGAGACCCGAGGTAAAGGGCTGCGTGCTTGTTCTCTCAACCACAGCTTAGGAGCGTCTGCGCGCGTGCGTGTGTGCGTGTGTATTTTGGTACTGTTCGGATATGTCAGTGAATGAAGTCTTCTTATTTGTTAGCTTGTAAAATATACTGTAGTTTATCATAACATTATGATTTTTATATATCATACGATATTTTTGGGTTGGCTATTAGTGTCACAAAATATTAAGAAAATTTACTGTAAACCAAAAACCACATTTATGCCATATGTTTCTATTCAAAATCGAAGACTATATCATATCAAGATATCCGACGAAGCAAGAACATATGCAGAGTAGGATCATATTTGACAGAACATAAGAGCTGTCTCCCTGTTTGTAGAAAATAAATTCCTTAATATGAATGTATGTATACTCCATCAATTTGATATAATACAAACAATATGACACTCAAATATTCAAATGAAATGAATAATTATACAAGAAATTGCATTGAAGAACAGCAGCTTGTTTTCATTTTCATCTGGAAAGGGGAATTGTAGTCTGATCTGGCGAGACTCTGTGGAGCTTGTTTCCTTTTCCTAGTTAAATCATGCTCTGTGCATGTGAAGTTGACATTCTGATGCCTTATGAAGAGAATACACTAAATCCCCATAAAACATCCCCAGCTGATTACTTGCATCAAGACAATTGGTTTGGATGTTACAAGTTTTGTGAAACATGCATTTGTTTCATCTCGTTGACATATTCGATTCAAAAGTTTCCACTGGGTGAAGTGTAGATGTCTTTCACTTTTGAACAGCAACTTTCACAATATAGATAGATGGGTGTATGTAAGTGTTACTGACATGGAGATTTCCAGATCAGTTTGAGAAAACGCATGAAAATCGATATTTGAATTTAGCCCTTTCTTTAAAAGGTACATTGTTTAATTAAAACAAAGTCAAACATTGCACCTTCTTTTTTTTAGACTAAATTAATCATTTATTGAGTCACTTCCACACCGATTTTGCTACGACATCTGCCATTCATTCGTTATGTGTACTTTTGGCTTTATCAGTAACTGGCAAGTTGAATAAGTATATCTAAAGCATCATGTATTTGTATCATGCAACACTGTGATGCACAAGTAAATGCTGTTGCAGCTTATTTTCAAGAAAGACAACATGACATGCAAAATAAAAACGGTGTAACATTCCTGTGGTACACTGTTTTCGGCATGAAGAATGTTAGCGGCATCACCAAATCCAAATAATACAGCTAACATCTTCACATAGAAACTCCATGAGCTGTGACTGTGTGAGTAGCAAGCATCACAATGTGAACACAGACTCCACCTCCCTCTGGAGTCCTCTAGGTCCCCCATGAAGTGCAAGCTAATCATGGTTGAAAGATGGAGCCAGGTCTCTGGGACGATGTGGGCTCAACACTCGGCGACCTAACATCTTCAGCTTCACCTGAAGTCTGACTGACCATCAGAGAGCCAGCAGCATGGTTGGTAGTGCAGCACCCTAGCTGGGTTAGCTTAGCTTGCAGGCTGGGCTAGGTAGGCTGCTGCACCATTTCTGATGTTGAGTGTTCCTCCAGCTGGTGCAGACTCCAGTCATTTAAACCACCTGGTAAAGAGACCCATTGAAACAGAGTTTAATAATGAAGAGTAAGTTGCTGGGAAGATGAATAATTTACTCAAACGTCTTAGTCATGTACAGTATAATAACGTATAATAACGGAAGTACTGTGGAGTTGACACTTCCAGTGATAATGGTTGGCTCAACAGTTATGATGACATGCCATAAACCACTTTGAGTTTCTTTGATAATATAATTTAATTTATTCAACCAAAATTTGAATTATAACAATGTTCATACATATCCATTCAACATTATCCCCAAAATTGTGGTCTATGGAAGAAAATATATACTTATCGTTACAGTTACCATGTGCTATTTATTGACATAATTAGGTCAACAAATGGTCGGACCTAACTATGTTGCACACGCACACACACACAGCACAGGCATGCTCCTTTGAAGTTAATGACTTCCTCTGGTGGGTTAGACTTCCTTGAAGAACTGGACAAACAGCCAATTAACCCAAACATAAAAACACTGGACATGCATGCGTATATGCACGTGCCAATCTGGACTCTTAAAGTTGTAATTGAAGTAGATTCCTTTGACTCTTTAAATACACCGGAACATTTTTTACACATGTTGAATGTAGTGTTGGAAAACTAACATTTTAATTGCATTATTTTCTGCAATTATTGCATTGTTGTGCACAAAATTGAAGAATGAATTCAAGAGTAGAGTACTGTGTACCATGTACTAGTGTATCAACAAAAATCCAATAACATTTAGTGTGCAGACACTTTAGGTTTGCACTATAAACACAAATGTGTTTTTTAAGGCAATAAAGTTGTTTTATTGGATGTTTTATCTGTCTTTTAATCTGTAGCAGTTAAAATAATTATTGTGAATCTCAACTTAAATATTTATGTAATGAAATATAAAACCAAAGATATTTGCCATGGCCAGGGCATTACAGTTTCAGTCTAGGTTGTTACAGAAAAACAAGTTATCCTCCACAATCAAAACATAACAGGCAAGTTAATATTTATAAATCTTGAGAAGAAATATTTTTCTCATGTCAGGAAGCAGCATAAACATATCAATTAATAATCTATCTAAAAAGAATCTATGTTCAGTCGCTATGGTAACTGAGCCTGTGAACCTAACCTGGTCGGGAAGCAGGTTTTCTTCAATAAACCTTGAGTTACTTTCACAGGCTCCTCCCTCTGACAGCAGCCAGCCAATGACACAGCGCTCTTTCATTTCCTCATTCATTCATACTCTGAATCAGGTGGATTTTTGCGCAGTTTCCACATATGAACAAAAGAAGATCTGTTACATTTAAAGTGTTTTTTGGAACATGGCATGTTCTTTTCTGGACGATCCTGTTGATGAAGAAGCAGTTTTGTACGCAGGGTTGTACACGTTGGGAGAGAATATCGAGGCCCTGATTAGATATATTGTCATTTCCAGATAATTACTTGTTTCAACGGTATCGTTTCTTTCACAGTCCATCAAATGTCCATAACCTCATCCGTCCTCATATAATGATGGACATGCTCTCACATCCGAGCACATTCTTTGTGTAGTTTTACTTTATTTGCAAAAAGTTGTTTCCTTTACAACATCAGTGATGCAGAGAATATTAGTAAAGCTACTGTATGCAGAGCCGCTCTGAAACGGCTTTTAAACATTTTTGTTCTCTGGACACAGGTGTTGGGTTCTGGAAGCCCATCGAGGGAGATCACACTACGATGAATCAAAAGAGTCACCTGGCTCGAACTTTAAAAATCTAAAAGTATTTAATATCTAAACAAAGTGATAAGGAATACAATTTACAAAGTGAAATACAATGTGAATAGTAATATATTTGAACAAGTAAAAGGTGACTTATCAAAGCGGCTGCAGGAGAGCTCTAACAGTTCTTCTCTCAGTTTGGTATTTCGAAAACTCCCGGTGGGTTGTCTTGTGTTGCATTCGAATGTCATTGGCTTCTTCTTCAAAGTGTCTCCTCCTGGTTCATCCTCTTCACATCCAAGTATGAATCAGCTGCAGTAACCTGAAACCTCTCTGTCTTATCTCTCCCTCACATTCCAATACATTCTATGTAGAAACATTTGGCTTTATGCCTCAATGAGTGAATATAACATAGCATACATAGTTTGTCTTCATCTTATAACTAGTACACTTCAATTACAACACAACATATTAGATCACAGTTCTTAATGGTTTATCACAGTTTATCTGGTGCAATACTTTGCATCCCATTGCTTATCTAATACCTGACAGGAGAAAAAACTCAAACAAAAACCCTCTTTTGGGGAAAGTTGGGAGAAAACCAAAGTACGCAATTAGCTTCCGTCCCGAGGTTTTAACATTACATAATGACAGGATGTTAATGTGTACAGTAGTATTTATATGATTTACATGACTATAATTGTTATGTAAATCGTTGTTATAACATACAAAATGACAGGATGTTAATGTGTACAGTAGTATTTATATGATTTACATGACTATAATTGTTATGTAAATCGTTGTTATAACATACAAATATAATATCTACTATCTAACATCACACAAACTACAATTCTACGCTAAACATTACTACATGTAATATACTTCTTACCGCTAGGGGTGCACATCTTCTTAAATTCCTAACAGGATGCACCTGAGAAAAATACATTATAGGGTCAATAACATTGTACCAGTTTTTACCAGCAATAATATTCTAATGATTAGATATGAGCATGGTGTGTATTTTAAGCCTGTGTGTCGTGCATTCTAACAGTGAGTGGAAACTGTGATTTAGTAAAACGTATGGATTATGATTAGAGTGTACATTAAATATTAACTGCCCTCACGATTTTGGAACTTAAGCGTTGACCCAAGCAGCACGTTTCCCACGTTTCTCCGTCTTTTGCTGCAGTAGTGTGTTGCTTCTGTTTCTATTTACGGGTTCAAACTCGCCGTACACTTCCATTGATATTTCAAGCTCAATAGGGGTGACTGATTGTTTGTGGTTGTTGCCATGGTAAATCGTAGTATCATGGCTTCATTCATGCTGCCCCCAGCTCTTTCCTGTTTTGCTTCATGTAAGCTTGAAGAGCAGATTTAGGCCCGCCCCTCAAATGGTCTCATTGGTTGTTCTTATTGCCGAACAGTTCGATTATTGGATGATAAAATACTGCCTCTCGTACCTTATTGCTTAAATAAATACACTATCTTAGTTACACACCCATGCACAACTTTTTTTCTCTTAACATTTGACCCCATCCTTGTTTAAACATACTCCTTTTTGTTTGCCATGTTTAATAGTACATGTTTCCATTTCTGAATTATGTCTCGTGGGTTTTGGTCATTGGCTTCTAGCATGTTAAACCGGGGTCTTCTTAGCATTCGGGACATCCCTCTCCGTGCTGGTCCTAACTTAAACCATTGATGCTTTGGGTGTCTCTGTACCTGCCTGTGCAGCAGCTTATCATCTCGATATGGTTCAACCCGGTGACAGTTTCCCTGCTTGCACATTCGGCCCAACAGCGTGGTGTGACAGACCCAGGAGCAGTTTGCAGCTTTCTCCAATTGCACGGATACTTTAAGCACAAACAAACATTGTTCAGAGACATCAGAGACAAAGATGTTCAGATTCTGATATTGTCATTCAAGTGATGTTTTGTATTATCAAGTATTGATATGCAGGTTATTTCAGTGTGTCTCTGTGGTAACTATATTCGACTGGCTACACACTAGTAATTAGCCCGCTGCACTCAAGTGACAGTTAAGCTGCTTATTGGCCAGCTGGAGATTAACCAGAAAGTCCCCACTTCACAGGGGTCCACACACACACATAGACGAAGCCAGTCACGTGATGCTAAGTGAAGTAGGATCAGTCCTGTCAGATTGTACTTGAACGTAACATGTTTCATCATTATACTACACGTTTGCTCCCTGCTTGTTGAACTGTAAGGAGAACCAATCTGACCGAAGAAGAAGAGTGTGTTACCGATCAGCACTTCCTGCTGCTGCTTCACAATAAAGGACTTTCAGCAAAGAAACAGGAGTGTGAATGGGGAGTGTAAAAAATGACATTGCGAGATCTCATTGCGAGATTTCTATTTACTATTGCTACTGCTTTGAAAATATAGCAGATTTACCTTGAATTCTGTGTAGATAGGGGTATACACTTTTTTGCTAAATCTTTGTAATATTTTGATAACCTTTTTGAACAGTTGTCTCCAGTTTAAAAAGGAGAAGGATATGCTGCAGACATGATAATGTACTGCACTGATGTTTCCTACAGGATTTTGTGATACTACAGTGGGTGGTACGCTCCGCCAGAAGAACATTTGGCTTTTGTTTTTAAAGTAAAATGTGCCATTTGGGTGCACAGTAAGAGCAAAGTTTAGAGGCTGGATCTATGAAGAACTTCATAGAATATTTAGCTTGAGCTTGTCACGGTTTGGTCTCCCTTCCTGTTTTAGTTTGAAGTTTCATGTTCCTTGTGGTCCTGGGTTAACTTCACTTCCTGCCTTGTCCCGTGATTGCCTGAGTGTTTCCACCTGTGTCCAATCACCTGCACCTCCCTCGTGTATTTAAGCCCCGTGTGCCTGTTGTCCTTTGTCGCGTCATTGTCTTACGTCAGTCATCGTTGGTGCACGTTCTGTTAGATTTGTTGGTGAATAAAGAGCACCTTCTGGAAATCCTGCTTTTGAGTCCTGCCTTCCGCCTGCACCAGCTTCCACACCTGACAGAATGACGCGACCAAGAAAGGACTCAGCAGGGTTTTACCCAAATGAAAAATATTTGGGAACTCGCCTTGCGTTTGGGGGACCACGGAGCATGCAGCAGGCTGCCCGGCGAAACACCAACACCGGCATGCCAGCGGACTCCTGGAGCGACCTGGGGCCTGACTACCTCGACTTAAGAAGCCCATTTTTTCAATGGAAAACGAATGTCGTTGTTGGCCCCAAGAGCTACCAGGAGGAATGCTTCAGGCTCCGGGACCTCCTCAATCCGAGGAGAAGGAGCCGACGAACCCCCGCAGTCCCGGCTCCCGACTCGGCCCCCAGACGCCCGTTCCAGCCTAAGCGGGCCCCAAGACGCCCGTTCCAGCCCGAGCGGGCCACCCGACGCCCGTCTTCGCCCGTTCCGGCCCCCAGAGTCTCGTCTTCGCCCGTTCCGGCCCCCAGACGCCCGTCAGCGCCCGTTCCGGCCCCGAGACGCCCGTCAGCGCCCGTTCCTGCGCCGAGACGCCCGTCAGCGCCCGTTCCTGCGCCGAGACGCCCGTCAGCGCCCGTTCCTGCGCCGAGACGCCCGTCAGCGCCCGTTCCGGCCCCGAGAACCCCGTCAGCGCCCGTTCCTGCCCCCCGCCACGACGACGCCGCAGCCGCACAGCTCGGCGCCCCCCGCCACGACGACGCCGCAGCCGCACAGCTCGGCGCCCCCCGCCACGACGACGCCGCAGCCGCACAGCTCGGCGCCCCCCGCCACGACGACGCCGCAGCCGCACAGCTCGGCGCCCCCCGCCACGACGACGCCGCAGCCGCACAGCTCGGCGCCCCCCGCCACGACGACGCCGCAGCCGCACAGCTCGGCGCCCCCCGCCTCGACGACGCCGGAGCCGCACAGCTCGGCGCCCCCCGCCTCGACGACGCCGCAGCCGCACAGCTCGGCGCCCCCCGCCACGACGACGCCGCAGCCGCACAGCTCGGCGCCCCCCGCCACGACGACGCCGGAGCCGCACCGCCCGGCGCCCCCCGAGACCCTGACGCCCGGTCGCCGACCCGGCACGCCCCCCGAGACCCTGAGGCCCGGTCGCCGACCCGGCAGGCCCCCCGAGACCCTGAGGCCCGGTCGCCGACCCGGCAGGCCCCCCGATGGACCCGACACATGGCCGCCATCACCCGGAGTTCCCCGCGCGGCCCAGGATCATCGGGTCCCCACCCTCCCTCCCCTTGTCTGATTTTTTCCGGTTCTGCTCCCCTTTAGGACCGTCTGGAATTCGGTCCTTGAGGGGGCGGTTCTGTCACGGTTTGGTCTCCCTTCCTGTTTTAGTTTGAAGTTTCATGTTCCTTGTGGTCCTGGGTTAACTTCACTTCCTGCCTTGTCCCGTGATTGCCTGAGTGTTTCCACCTGTGTCCAATCACCTGCACCTCCCTCGTGTATTTAAGCCCCGTGTGCCTGTTGTCCTTTGTCGCGTCATTGTCTTACGTCAGTCATCGTTGGTGCACGTTCTGTTAGATTTGTTGGTGAATAAAGAGCACCTTCTGGAAATCCTGCTTTTGAGTCCTGCCTTCCGCCTGCACCAGCTTCCACACCTGACAGAGCTGGGTTGATGTGTGATGGGTACGGATCCCCCCTTCGCTGTTTGGCACACAGATTAATTACAAAGTTTAACATTAACCGTCATAATGTGACATTAAGTTTGAGTGAGGAATATATCATGTACATTTTAGAACACCCACAGATGGGGTGCAACTGGCCCTGACATCGTACATACCGCCTGGAAGTCACAACTGCAGGTAGTGTCATGTCGGAGCGGCTAAAAACACTGTAAAATGCATTCTTTATCTTTGAAATATGTGGAGAAATCCGCGGTCGATATTTTGCAGCCGTGACTGACGGACAACTGCTGTTCAGACAATGGGTTTAGCAGATGATTAATGGGCAGA
This sequence comes from Pungitius pungitius, assembly GCF_949316345.1. Lineage (NCBI taxonomy): Eukaryota > Metazoa > Chordata > Actinopteri > Perciformes > Gasterosteidae > Pungitius > Pungitius pungitius. The sequence goes on from NC_084905.1 coordinate 9,593,951, forward strand.
GAAAACAATGCATCACATGCATATTGTGCTTTACAATGCAATACTTAATCTGCTAATATGTTTATGTGCTCTGGTCACATAACCACTTATACAGGGAAATATAAAAACTGGGAAATATTAAAAACATAAAGCAGGAGCAAACTTTCCCAGGATAATGATAAAAAGATAACCTCATCCCAGGAATAACAATTATGTAACCACAGACAAACCTGATAAAAAGGCTTGAGCCCGGTTCTTCATCCTCTGATGGTGTCACGATGAGGATGTGAAGAAATAGTTTCTCACAGTGAAACTTTAGGCAACCATCTACTGAAAGGAGTTGTATCAAAGCTGCCCTGAAACCACTGGAGCTGCATTTAAAACGGCTGTATTTTTTTCAAACAGTCAAATTCAATGGACAACAATGCTGTCCATATCATTAGTTTTATATTCATGTGCAAAGATATTGTACAGTACATTTTGAAAGAGGGCTATGTGTGCGTGTGTGTGTTGGTGTGTGTTTGAGTTCAGTGTCATGCGGTGCCAGCCTCCATAGCTCTTCACTGTCAGGTGTTCATGTACACCTTTTGCATAAATCGTAATGTAATTCTTTGTCCTTCACTACACAATAACAAATTACAAACTCCATGGAAACATGTCAGGATCACGTTTAGCTGCTGTAAAATATGTCGTCAGAATAAGAGAAACACCGTTGGTGTTTTAGGAGTTGGAGCGACCATGAACGCACCAGACGATGGAGGCTCACCATATAATGACAAGAATAAACGGGTCTGAGTTCACCCTCGTGTTTTAGTATAGTTAGATACACATTCTATGCTTTGTGGCCAGCTGTTGAGTTGTAGTTAAATGGGTTAGAAAGTTAAAAGTTAGATTATGCAATGGCTCAGCGCAAGTTGCTCCAGCTCAGACAATTGAATTGGATCCAGCAGCAGAGCTGACACACCCCTGCATCTGTTTAGAGTAACATTTATTACACTGCACCTTTTAAGAAAAGAGTATTACAAAGTAACCTTGGGATGAAGATAAATGACATCCTGCCTGTTAAATTCTACTGATCGTAGTAATGTGCCAAGAAACAAGAAATGAAGAAGAAGACTGCATGCTGGTAAACAGTAAACAGAGAGAGACATCCACATGATGGATTTTAAATACTGTAAAATGATTTAGGAGGGACATAACGGTTTTGTTTAGATCTCAGGAAAAACTAAATCTAAAAACAAGATTTTTTTTTTTTACACAACAATTTCAGAAGAGCCCCTTGGATTTTTATGAATAAAGAAATACAGCATAGCTCCAAGATCCACAAAGAACAAGAGGAAGTTATCAAAAAAGCTGATAGGAAACAAACATACCTGGTCTAAAAGTATGAAGGGAAAGAATGTGGCTTTGTTTCACGTGTGTGTGCTTGTGTGCGTGATAATGGAATGTATTTGATAAAAGTCTTTTTTTCCCTTTGTTTACCCAAGACCTCGAGCTACAAATGTAGAAAAGAATTCTTCAACATAGTTGTTTGTTTTTAAAACACAAATCATTTCATCATTTTTTATGGCAAGTTTTTAATGAAACCTTTTAAATCCTTCACCCAAATTATGCTGTAACTGATTATTTGTGTTTGGAAAATGGAATATTGATATTGTGGTGGGAGGATGTTGGTTAAAGAATGATGTGTATGTTCTGAAACAATACGCACAACGGGAAGGGGGGGCAGGAAGACGGGGTGTGTCAGCTGGGAAGAAGAGGAGGGAGGATCGCTTTGCTTTTTCCCTTTTCCTCCCTCCCCCTCTTCTTCTTATCAGTGTGTGTGAGGCACAGAGAGGATCAGTAGGTTAGTGCCCACAGGATTAACACCAGGGACAGTTGCTATGGGGGAAGAGAAAAGGGAAGTCGACCGGGATAGAGGGGAAACACTTGCCCAATAGTGAGGGGGTAGAAGAGAGAGTGAGAAGTCGGAGGGTAGATCTACTTGGAGCGAGGACGGACTGCTTGCTTTGTGAAATCGGGTTGTGGACATCAACCACCACGGCTACCATGTACAGTGGATATGGAGGTATGCAGCAGCTAATCATTAACTCTCTGTTGCTCAGGATGAACTTATAGTTGCTGTTTAACAGGTTTGTAGCGTATATTTCCAAAAGAACACAACCTTTAACTTGTTCCAAGCCACAATTGTTTGTTACAGTCATGTGATTGGATGAACAGAACAACATTCTATCAGGCTCACATCTACTTTGATACCTGCTCAGTGGGATCCCTCCTACAGGTGAACACCTTAGGGATCGTGCCCTTGTGACTGTTTAACTGCTGTACTGTTAATACCTTGTTCCATTTGATATGGTTTGTGGCAATAACCTTTCTATTGTTCACTACTGACTATCTGCTATCTTCTTTTAACTGACTTTCAAGAATATGTTGATGTTTTTGTTTTTTGTTCTGGACTTATACTGACCATTGCTCCAGATGTACATCATTGCCAGTGGCAGCCAAAGTGAAAGCTTGATAAACAAAGAAATCTGTGTGTAATGTGAATCTTGATCGCTACCCCTGGAAAAATGTTAACATTAATTATGTATATAATTTGGGGCTGAGCCAGTTGATGCGCCATTGTCAGATTGACAGAATAGCTAATTATCGCAGATAATTATTGAATTGGGCATTAACGCAGTTGTAAAAATATATACATTATTATTATTTTGACTGTCCGTACTGGCCCTGAATACCCTGAAAACGTCCTCCTAATGTCTGTTCCTAACCACTATTCCTTGACCTCTGTTGAAAACGTGACAGGGTCAAGAAAAGATGGTTAGGAGAATTCTTAAGGAGTTAGGAAAATACAACCGCGGTGTATAAGAGATCCAACATCAGCTTTGACTAAGCTACGTAGTTCTATGGTGACAGGAGACGCATGTTAGTGAGGTCAGCATGCAGCAGCAAAACTACATTTTCTCTGAAGATGGAGCAATTGACATGTTGTTATAGTGCTGAGTCCTGCAGACAACATAAACAACCAGATTCAAAGTATTACTTTAACAAGGTTGCAAAATAAATGAGTCATGCTAATGCATAGTTACATGATTTGCGTTTCTTGGTCATGATCGTTATTTCTCGTGAATGATACGCACTAGTTATTCATCACTGAAAATTTGTTGTTGTTTTTTGGAGATTTTCCAAAAGGAATCCAGTACAAACATGGACTTCAGACTAAAAAGTCCATACACAGTAAATCCCAGCTGTGTGCTTAGTGCTGGACCACTTCACCTCATTCTGAAAGGAACACATGCTACTGAACAGACATTAAAGATCAATGGACTCTTCGTGCTGCTTTTTAAAATAATTAAGTTTAAAGTTAAAATTGTAACTGCTTCTGTGTCAAGGGAATACTGCTGTTAAAAAAAACGTTATATGTATAAAGCATTTGCACAAATAAAAGTGTAATATATATATATATATAAAAAGTATTTAAAAATTAAGCGCAAACACAGACCAGGGAGTGTGAGATAAAGCAGAGACAGGTAGACAAGGGAAGCAGGAAGAAGATCCAGATAAACTGTGGGCACGACGAGGGAGGTCAATAGATTCGAGCAGTTAGGAACATTCTCAGAAAACAGGAACTACTGTGTGGATGAGAAACCAGGGTAGACATGCTGTGCAGTGATGAGATGATGGAAAGCAGCTGGGTGAGCATGAAGTGTAATCAGGTTGAAGTCCCGCCAATGCCGGAAAGACACACACACACACACACACGCAGAAAGAGAAGGCACAGTCAATCACTGCAACAATTCACAAGGAACATTACTTGCAGAAAACAAGTTTTAAATAACCTTTAATTAAAATATACCTACCAACAAGAGTATAAATGCAGTCAAAAGTTTAGACCCAATATAAACAGCAGGGTTTCCAGGGCTATAAGGGGACTTGCACATTTCATTTATGAATAATCAATTTTTGTTAATGCTTTATTTTTATGCAGTCAAACCCCCCATCAGCTGTAAACTTTCTTTGAAGTGTGAACTCGGCATAACCCTTTAACACACTTGATCAATCGCCTCCTCATCTTTTCCAAGAAGGTAGGGACATGCTGAGGCTCTGAAAGCAGACATGGTGGGTGCTCCCAGCTTCATTGTGTCCTTTTGGTGGAAGTGATCTAGCGGGTTCCATAAAGCTGTTGGGTTATTCCTGTGTCTCACTACAGCCATAAACTGACCCTGCCCTCCGAACAGGAAGTTACTCCCCCTTGGGTTTCCTTTTCCTAAGGACAGTAATGTGGGGAAGGGAGTTAAGAAAATGTACTCGGTGTGGGCGTATATTTGTAGCCGTGTTTTTGTGAAAGGAGGACTATGTTTGACTGACCCTTTGTTCACCTTGCTTAGCTTATACATTCACAACTTCTAGTCTGGGTTTAATTAAGTCTGTTAACATCTCTCAGGTCTTACAGATTCCTTTGTAGTTCCAGGTAGAATATTCCTCATTATCCTCCCTTTTATACTTGGACTGAAGATATTTCCACAGCAAACACGCATGTTTCATGCTAATAAGTTGACAGGTTGATTCACTGCAGATGTGAGCCTTTTCTCTGGCAAGCCTCTCCAGCTGCAGACCCAGACCAAGAGTATCACCTAGATCCTAGATTCTGAAATGTCCATCAGGGCACGAATTGTCTTGTAGTATAGAAGCCTATACGTAAAATAACTCTCACTTGATTCACTAGATCAGTAAACATTGTAATCATGAGTTTATGTTCTCAATCCCCACTTTCTGGCCTGCTTAATTAGGTAAATGACATAAAGGGCAAATAAAGTGTTGGAGAGCACATGTCTGTGTCGACATTCCTCAGTGTGTGTCCATGTGTAAATACTCCGGTGAGAAGAAGATGAACGTTGAGAATAGCTTTGAAGAAGAAAAAAAGTCATGGAAACTTTTGCACATAGGGCAAATGGCACCATCAATGTGATGATGTGTTTGTATTTGTATTTATAGGGATTTTTCAATTGATCTATGACCACAACAAGAGTTACGGTTCATCTCAGGAGACGGAGAATGTAATGTGTCTATTTCCTGTCTACACTGTTACAGTTGTTAAATAATTCTCCCGTCTGGAATCATAGACACCATGAGTGGTCAGTATGTGTACTATGATTATCCATAAAATGAATGGCTTCATATCCAACTCTCAGCATCCATCAGCCAGAACACCTGGGTTCATCCTGTGTGTGTGTGTGTGTTTGTGGCTGTGCGGACAGACTGCTTGGTGATGGGCTGTGTTTGGGTCCAACGCAGCTGATTTTCCAGAATGGTCTGGGAGAGTGAGGCCAGGGGAGCATCAAACAATAGTTATGGTGTCACGCACTCGTTTCCCGCAGAGGCGTATGGAAGGCCGAGTGTGTGGCTTAGAGCTTCAATAACAGAGGTGATGGTGTGACTGGGCGTGACTGGACCGCTGTTTGGATCAGGTAGGAAATGTGTATACATATATGTATAGGCTGTATTTGGTCAATGTGTTTGTTCCTATAGGGTTTCGTACCAAACGGAACATCCAATGCGACACAGTTTTAACTTCCTGTTAAACTTGAAGGAAATAAATGGTCAGGAACCACCCGTATGTAATAAAATAATTGTGAACATTGGCTTCTGATTTTGCTTACATGGAAAGGTTGCTGGAGAAGAGCCGGTTTGTTGTTAAAACCTTTTATGGTGTCTGTACAGAATGTGGGATGATTTTTTGTTTTGTTCTTCCAATTTTTTTCAATGTCACAGTCTTCTGTTGGTGCATTTTTAAAGAGGCAGAAAAGAAAGTGATACCTCTGACTGAATCAAAATCAATCAAATGGCTGCAAATGTTTCAGGTGGCAGAGTCAGAGTCGTTGATCCAAGGCTCTGCTAACCCGCATGTCTCCAAGACACTGTAGCTGTCACTGTAAATGTGACTTGTGCTTTGAGTGATGGGAAGACTTGAAAAGCACTATGCGTATCAACCCCAATCATTCACATCCAAAGGGTATATGCAATCAATCATTTTCCATGGACAGATCTAAACATAGCAGAAAAAGTAAGGCAATATGTGTTTGGTAGATTATTTATTTGTTGTAAAAATGTTTCTTTGAAATAAGTATTATACTATAAAATGGTAGGAAAGCCTGTGTGTTTCCCTTTTCAATGGTGGCACATTTGTGGGATGAGCAGCAGAGCCGAGCGTGGGGGTTGCGCCCATGGAAAATTTGCCTAATCTTCTCTGCCAACGCCAAACTGCTCTTGTTTGGAAGATTCAACCTCATTGAACACTTGTGCGACCAGCCTGGGTGGGCCGTCGGTGCCAAAGCGACCAGCACAACCACATTGGCTGACTCGTATGCTTTTAACAGGATGCCATCCCACAGTGTGTGACCAGGCTGGTGTCCAGCAGGAGGAGGAGATGCCCATGTTGTGGCTGTGTATTGTTCTTCCACGCTACTGAGGCTTGTGGTTACATGGATAAATTGTTAAATTGCCAATACGCCTTGTTTCATCAAACTGACAGTCAACATCACAACAAGCATTGGCACAGAATATTTGGCAAACCCACAGACTCAGCTGGACGGTCCTTTCCAATGGTATGAGATTTTTGGCCAATAAACATTGTTATGACTAAGAAATAATCTATCAAACACAAATTGAATTTTGTTCATATAAAACACAAAGCGAAATTGTCCTGGGACAGTGGTAACTATACTAGCGCTGTGCAAAGAGGCAGCGGTTATCCAGCCAGCAGCACACAGACAGATTCCTTTTACATGACTGGTATTGAAAGATGTACTATTAGTATCGGCTGCACTTTAAGGGTGGTTTATTTATTATTATTCTCCAACTCAAATTAACACAAAAATAAAAAACCTATGGGAAAAGGGAATTTTAAAGATTTCATTGTGATCGGCTTTACTACAGCTGTGAGTCTTGATTACACACATTTATTCATCCATCCATTACGGTCTTCAGTCTTTAATCCTTTATTCTATCATGATGTAGCATGGACATTATATTTGACCACCTCAGCTTCAAGTATATCCAGTAAAGTCTCTCAAATCCAGACAAACTAAACTAGACACAGCATTAACCTGCTGCAGTTTTATAATTGCCTTCTTTTTTCGACTCTGGTTACTCTAAGAACCTGACACCGTCCTTATCATTAAGTGTTGTACAATGGTACGTCATTAAGTTTTGTACAATGGCGTACAAGCTGGAAAACCCATTGGTATAAGACCCAAATGTTTAAGAGAGACTCCTTATTGTAAGGAGAATGTATCACTCATTCTCTTGACACTCTCATAGAGACGCTGAACTGATGACTTGGCATGAATTCAAAGGGGAAAGTACCCAGTCTGGACCTTTCCACTGTGCATCTCTGTCAGGATGCTTCTCTTTCTCTAACTTTCTCGGAACTGTGTCGTCTTCCTTTATCGCACTAATCACCTCCAGCTCCTCTATGGGAGGACTTAAATTAGGTTAAGTCAACAACTGGTTGACCGCAGTCCCACTGCACATAAACACATTCTTTGGGTTTCAAGGGTGGGAGTAAGTGATAGCATTTACTCCCATTTAACTCATGTAACTATGTTTTTAGTATTTCGAAATCCTTTTCTGGGAATTAAGAGTAAAGTTAGTTGTTGTTCATTACTCAAAGTACCTTTTTAACCGTCTTTGAACTTTGACATGAAAGTATAACAATTTTCAAGTATTCTTCACATCCCTCGTGATTCAGTTCAACTGACCTTTTCTCTTCATCCAGATGACTGCAGCTCTATCTCCCTTTGTTCAATATCCTGTCCGGAGAAGCAGTTGCATCCGCCTTCCTTTAGGATTGTGACATTTCCTGTGCTGTGATGGGAGTGGACGGGGCTTTAAACAGGATGCAGGACACTGTATCAGCCCAGTAGGAAAACCCTGCTTTAGCTGACACAAGTTAACCACTGACCACAATAACAAATCACTGCTACTGGCACAGACATAAAAACAATTGTCATAATGTATCCGGATTTTAACCACTGTCGCTTTGAATGTATAACAGGCATATTATATTGATGCAAAAAGCCCCCCCCCCCCAACCCTCCCCCAGCATTTCATTCAGAATAGCGAGTCGGAATAACGATGCAGTTATCAGTTCTACACACCCTGGCTCCATTAGCAGGCTGTGTTTTAGAGACAGAACTCACAACCTGGGTGAAACCATATCAGTGGCGCAGTAGCATTGTTCACCATTTGATCCGCTCTTTTGTTTGCCTATTGACCACTTGACAATCAGTGGCTGATCGATTGCAGCCCAGCAGCCCAAGGCAAGGTTGGTAATCTTGATAAATGTGTGTTTTTTATTACCCAACCAAAAACTCAGTCCAGTGATACCATTGTTTTCTTATGAAAGCATCTAGCAGCCCTTGCTCCAACAGTTGCTGAATCTAGCTAAAAAGGGGTCAGGTCATTCGACTGTTGTTTTCTTCCCTTTTTCTCAGAGCATTTAATTTAATCATTGCTGTCAGGATTTAATGATAATTTCATCAAATGTAATATAGTGATTTAAGTAGAGTTATTACAAATCCTCCTGCTTTTTGTTTAATCTGCTTTGATGATTCCATCGGTCTTACTGGTCACACAGGGAGTCACTGTTAATATACTCAAGGATGAGTTCCTGTCAATTCAAGTGAGAAAGAGATTATATACAGACATATACAGCATAGAATATGTGGCAGTGTACTGAAATGACTGGTGTTTAGGGCGTCATCATACCAGGCCAGGTTATTCACGTGATATGTGTCAGTGTTTCCAGCAGGAAATGAGTCATGGAGCTCGATGCGGACCATTAAAAAACAATAGATGTGTTTTCAACAGTGCTTTCTGTTTTGGTATAACAGGATTCTTCTTTAGTTTAGAGTCGAAGTCACATCAGTATACAGTATTAGCTTCATATGGAGGCATTTATATTTTAAAATGATTAAATACTGTATATGATCAGCAAATTAACTCCAAATCTGTCTAGGGGTTAAACCTAGGGACTGAAGTCGAAACAGTATCAACTATTGGGGTAATGGGAGCTGACGTCACACCAATCTCAGAACCATCCACCAGATCGGTAGACTGACCAAAACACAATGGAGTGTAAACAGGGGCGTGGTAGTGGGGGGAAAAGTGGACCTGACTACCCAGGGCCCCGTCTAGGGAAAGGGCCCTTTTGCTAACCCGCATCGTACAATGGCATGTGTAGGGGGCCCACTGACATTGAGAGTATACAGGGCCCAGAATTTGGTGCTACGCCGCTGAGTGTAAAGTTCTGTTGTCATCAGCCATTGATGGTTCCTCTCCTCCCCTACAGGGAGCCCATCCCGAACCCTCTCCACCATGTCGCTGTCTGTTCGCCCAGCCAGGCGCCTCACCTCCAGATCCATCACTAGGAGCCAGAGCTTCACTGGAGTCAACACTCACGACAAGACCTACAGGTACCCACACACCCACACAGGACATCTGTCAGCTGGATCTCAAAAGACATAACTACCTTTAGGGACACACTTTAGGATAAAAATGTGATGAATGGGAGTGGCTTCTCAAATTTAGACCAAAATGTGCACTATAAAAATAGTGATTTTTGGGGGATCTTTGAGTTAAGTATCCAGAATATGTATGAGTCAATGTAATATTCCCTCAAAGAGCCATATTAGACTTATTGTTTTGGTTATTTATTAACAGAAATGTTGAAATGATCCTTTAGTTAGGCTACGGCCGGTAGCCTTCAGTGTAGGTTAATCAGTTTGCAGAGTCATGCTTAGTGTCAATACACAGACAGCAACACTAGTGGTAATGTGGATTACCGAACAATTGGAAGATTGCCACTACATCCCCAAATGCCCTATGTGAACTTGTGCGTTCATTCACTTGAGAAATAGTCCTATATGGATCATCATAATTTAACCTTGAAGAATGAAGATGTTCGCTATGACGCGTCTGGGCATGAACGGGAACAGCAGTGCATTGCTGCCACTTGTAATAAAGATATGCTGAGATGCTAACCCTTATCACACAATCTACTTTGTAACGACCTATGTTTGTTATTTTTAGAAATCAGGTTAATCACTAATACAAATACATGTGTATTGTTCTAACAATGGTGCTCAGGTACACCACCTTTTTTTCCACTTTTCCAAGGTATTAGGTATTAATAAGTGAATCATTTTCACATTCCCTTGCGTTGTTGGCTGGGGACTCTGGTAATCCCTACTAGGATAACCGTGGCCCAAATACTATTCCTTTATGGGTTTATTTGATAATACAAAACATGTAGCTGGAAAAGTATTATTGTTTCATTGTTGCAATAAATCTGTTCACTGTATAACTAATTTAAACCACAAACCTAAGCATATGAACTGCATACAAATATATCATGGAACAACAACAATAATTTGGTTAAAAAATATGTGTGATAACTAGGGCTGCAACAACGAATCGATGAAATCGATTAAAATCGATTATTAAAAGCGTTGGCAACGAATTTCATTATCGATTCGTTGTGTCGCGCGACTATTATGTTTATTATGTGAGTATTAAAAGAAAGTTGAGCGCGCCGCGCAGAGCTGAGAGAAAAAAGGTTGAGCGCTTGCGAACAGAGAAGAAAAACAGCTCCGCCCAGCAGAGCGTTGAGACCCGTAATACTGTGAAACATGCGGAGGAAGAGAAACCAATGCGACCTAAATCCTCCCAGGTATGGGGATATTTCACGGGGGGGGGGGGGGGGGGGGGGTGCTGGCGCTTTTCTTTGCAGCGCCAGTCTCATCTTTTTCCGTTCTAATCGCCGCGCTTGACTTCAAGGTGTAACCTTTATTATTGTTCGGTCTAAAACGGCGCGCCCAGTGACGGGTGGTGCAGCAATATTGATGTCCGGGTGGAAATCGAGAGAAAGGTCGGTCCGGGAGATTTTCGGGAGGGGCTTTGAAATTCGGGAGTCTGATTGTAAGATATGCAAAAGCGACATGGCCTGGCACGGGAGCACCACGGCGATGATTCAGCACCGTAAACCGAAACATGTTGGAAAAATCTAATCTAAATATTTTTTGTGCCTAATCTATTTAATTTGGCAGCTGTAAAGTATACATCATGCGATGTGTGTTTTTTGTGTTAGTCCATTTTATTTGCTTACTTAGGGATGTTCAAGGAGCAATCTGTTAGTGCAGTTTCTAAATGTTTTGCACTGTCAGTTCTATTTTTCAATAAAGGGTTGGAAATTAATGTTTTTAAATTTATTTTTTTATCCGATTCATCGATTAATCGAACAAATAATCGACAGATGAATCGATTATTAAAATAATCGTTAGTTGCAGCTCTAGTGATAACATTTATATTTGTTGATGTAACGAGATAAGATTTTATTTGAAAGCTGGGTGTTGAAATAGAATATCATTATGAAATGACATGCGTGTAGAAATAGTATGTCATTATGATCATTATTGGAGACCCAGACTTATGTGATACTACAATGCTGTCAAATGAGTTTGATTGAGGTGATCCGTCAGGAGGGGATATTTACAGGATCATTCTGCTGATGTTGCAGGAACCTCTCTGTGTTCAGCGCTCCAGGTCTCAGCAGGAAGCCCAGCAGAGCCAGTAGAATGTTCACCTTGTCCGCCAAGTCCAACCCACCACCTAAGGTCCCTCAACCGGAGCGACTGGATCAGATCTATGAGGCCCTGAAGAAAGGCCTTCAGTGAGTACAATCCCACATGGTCCTGACTGCTCTTTACAGTGTCTGATTACAGGCTGTGTGCATTTGCTCTGTGGATTGAGCCTGATACTTTAAGTCTTATACCCCAGGTATAATGACCTGGCCCAGATCCGTCTTGAGCTCGACACGCCGAGCCGAGTCCGTTTGCCGACTCGTCTGAGACTCTGGATGAATGACGCCCCAGGCAAATAAACTGTCCCGAATCTGGTGTACGACATTGCTGTTAGTTAAACTAAGTGCTTCTTAGCAGTGGCGAACATTAGCTTACAAATTCAAAGTTGGTGAACGATCTTCTACACTTATCTGACGATGGGTCTTTTGGTAGGAAAGCAATCCAACCGCTGCCACCAACATTCAATCTTTTTCTCTTTCCTCTTCTACCTTCTCTTACTTCACAATAAAAGCACCTACACCAGAACACTAGCGAAATAATAGCTTCCTTCTGATACTTCTATCACTGTATGTTTGTTTGTCTGTTCTCTCAGGTCCTACCTGCAGGTTCATCAGATGGAGTTGGACAGCCTCAGCAGACAGATGAGAGAATCAAAGAGGAACTCAAGACTGGTATGTTCTCGCCATACCATGTGGCTCAGCACTCAAAGTGAAAAGGAAAACCAAAAGGATTTCACCTGTTCAAGCACAAGCAAGATGTGTCTTCCGTCTAATGTAGACATAACTATACTATTATGCAGTGTGTGCTATTCTCTCACACTGTTTCAACCTGTGACATTGAGCCTATTAGGTATATTGTGATAAAGGAAAATATAAATGATCATGAAAGGTGAATATTACATTGTGTTACTTAATTAAAAAATCTGACACACTGATAACCTGATGTTGTCTGCCTCCATAGGGTTTCCTTTATGAGCTGGACAAGGTGAGCTACTGACGATTCTTGCAAACTATATTTAACGCCCTTTTCTACATTTTGTTATAATATAACCACCAATTCAAGTATATTCATTGGGATTACATGTAATGGACCACAAAATAGTCCATTATCTGCATGTCAGGGGAAAGTTTAAATAGGATTTCAAAATTCTTTAGAAAAAAAACAAACAAATAAAACTCACCACAGTACAAGTGAGACGATGTTGGTGTAGAAGGCCCAAACCTTTATTCATAGCGCTGATTTGAGCCTTCAGCGGGACTTTGGACAGATTGTGACTTGTGCTTCCCTCTGGCAGCAAGTGAAGGTGACTGAGCGCTACATAAGACGACTGGAGTTTCACCTCAGCAAGGTAAGACCACATCAGTGATATCAATCAGATTTAGGTTATACAACATTGTGTCATATTTAGCTACAGTACGATTCTACTTGTTAAGCAGTTCTGTCTTGTGGCTGGGGGCAACCACGGCAAAAGTATTTTACCAACCAAAAATATCAATACCAGTTGAAAGTGTATAAAAAATATTTTTAGCCGTTCTATCCCTCCTGCCCTGGTGAACCTGGGCAGACCCTTAGAAAACATCAAAGTCAAACAATAACACACACACACTAGCACACTAACTACTTCTGTGTCCTCAGAGGTCAAGCTACTGGTGTTGTCACTGATGGGAGCAAAATAATGACTTTAGTTCCTTGTTGGAAAGATAAAGCAGTGAACGTGTTTATATAGTATTTTGTAGTTGGGCCATTTTTTAGTTGGCTAGATTCGTCACGGTGTCTCTTGTGTCTCTGGCTTGAATTCACTTCCTGCCCTGGTCTGTCTGCCTCGTCCCTTATTGTTACCTCCTGTGTCCAATCACCTGCACCTCCTCAGCGTATTTAAACCATGTGTGTCCCATTTCTCGTGGTCGGTTTGTTTGTCATTTTTTGGTATTCCTGATGCTGAGCTCTGATGTTCCTGCTTCCCAGTGATTGTATTCCTGTTTGCTCCTAGTTATTTTGTTTGAAACCTGGTCTGCATTGAGTCCTACTTCCGCTGTGAAATCCTGACAAAATTACATTGTGCTGTCGGCGATCAACCCCACCTCGAATCACCCAAACTATCCCTTTCAAGTGTCTGAATGCTATGACTTTATATAAATATTTTGCATAGCATTGGGTGCATCGGTTGAAAATGTCCGTTACAAACTTACATGTTCCACCGGCCTCAAGGCTTCATCGAGTCGAATGTGTACTCTCTCACCCCTCTTTCCCCAGATTGAGGAGCTCTATGAAGCCTACTGCCTGCAGAGGAGACTCCGGGACGGAGCCAACAAGATGGTGAAGGCTTACAATGCCTCTCAAATCAGCAAGGAGGCCAGAGAAAGTTTAGCAGAAGCCAATAAAGGATACAAAGAGTACACAGAGGTAAGATGAAGGGGACAGAAGAGAGAGAAAGCAGAAGCAAATTACCGTATTTTTGCGACTATAAGGCGCACTTAAAATCCTTTTTTTCCTCAAAAAACGACAGTGCGCCTTATAATCCGGAGCGCCATATATTTGGATCAATTGGTTGATCCATACTGGTTAACGAGGATCCATTGGAGGGAAAGTCTGGTGCCAGCAGCCGTGGTAATTTCAGCTCCAATAGCGTATATTAAAGCTGCTGTAGTTAAAAAGCTCGTAATTGGATCTCAGGATCGCGCTGACGGTCCGTCGCGAGGCGCCAACGTCTGTTCCAGCCGCTTCCTCTCGGTGCAAGATGGACGAAAGCATTTGCCAAGAATGTTTTCATTAATCAAGAACGAAAGTTGGAGGTTCAGAGATGCTGTTAATATCCACATTAACGTTTGAACAACGTTACCATGGGAGTGAAGAGTTTTCAGAACGCTTAATAAAGTTTGATTTAGCACAGCCCGATCTAGTGGATGCATAACGCAGCCCCAGTCAAACGTTTTACTGCAGTATCTTCTATTCTATGCGCCTTATAATCCGGTGCGCCCTATATAGGAAAATAGTTCTGAAATAGGCGATTCATTGAAGGTGCGCCTTATAATCAAGTGCGCCTTTTAGTCGCGAAAATATGGTAAGATGGAGAGGAGATGGTAGGAGAATTGGGCATGCAAATGTCATTGTGTGTACAGGGAGAAAGGCAATAAATGAGGAGCAGGATGCAGCATATCACAACTAAAGGGCTCACTTATTCCATTCACCTTTTTTAATTTTGTATAGCCAAAAATGGCAAAATTTCAATTTGCCTCAGAGGGCTTTACAGTCAGTCCACATACGACATCTCCTGTCCCGAAACCCTCACATCGGCACAGGACAAAGTCCCCGAAATAAAGCAATAAGCCTTCGATGGGGAGTAAAAAGGGAAGAAACCTTCCCGGCAGAGGACTGGATTTATAAAAGTTCTTTTAGTTCATATTTGTTTGGTAGAAATGGATAAAAAGTCTCCCTCTCTTATACTCTCTGCAGAACATGTGTTTGTTGGAGAGCGAGTTGGAGAACCAGCTGGGGGAGTTCCACATCAGAATGAAAGGTAAGAATGAAACATGGCTGGTTGGTGTCTTCAAAAGACTGGAACAAGGACCAAAAAGTCTCAATGATCGTGTTAATGTGAAAATGTATTTCATGGTATTACATTTTGTATGCATGAATTTTCACATACATACAGACAGTCAATAATCTTCTACATATCTTCAGAATGTCGCGGGGGCCTGGAGTCAATCTCATCTAACATTGGGGGGGCCAGGGTACAACCTGGACCGTTCACCAGTAACAGGGCTGACATAGAGACACACAACCATTCAGATTCACATAATCCCCAATCAACCTAATCCCAGAGCATGTGTTTGGACTGAGGGAGGAGGCCAGGGTACCCAGAGAGAAGCCACACAGACAGTGCTAACCACCCCACCACATGCCACCACCTTCACGAGCATATTATTAAAATAACAAATCCCTAAAATACAGAAGAATGGTGTGTTTGAAGCTCCAAATGTTTCAGGCTACATCTGTTTCTATTTGTCCTTCAGGTCTGGCTGGATTTGCTCGATTGTGTGCTGGTGATCAGTATGAGGTTAGTTTCTCTCTCTCAAATTTAATTTAATTTATTCTAATAGTCAAACAAATGTGAATACTAAGGATCTCATACTATATACAGAAAAGGACCAAGCTGTGTCTAAGTTATGAATACCAAAAAATCATAAGAAATGAAGTAATGCTTATGTTGCCTATGTTTATACCGTTATTTTTGTATCTGTCTATGTTTATTATTATTATTGTTATAGTATTATTGTTATATCTACAACCAAAAAAGTTTAACCTGTGAAAAAGTTTTACAAAGGGAATCTGGTTAACTCATAAAAAATTGAAATTGGCTGATTCAAATGATTTTAAGAGACTTGGTGAGGTAGGGGGCAGATGACAGGCACGTCTGAGATGTCTGTCTGTGTGTGTGCGTGTGTTCAGATCTTTATGAAGTTTGGCAGGCAGCGGTGGAAGCTCCGAGGAAGAATAGAGATCAACGGCAAGCAGGTGTGGGACAGCGAAGAGATGGTGTTCGTGCCGCTTGTCAGTGAGTTCCTCTCTGTGAAGGTTAGTCCCTCACCTTAATGACTGTCCCTTGGTCCTGCGTTAGTGAATGTGCCCTCAAGTTGCTCCTGTAGATGTACCTTTTTCTTACACTGATTTTGGATACCAACTGATGCTTTTACTGCTACACTTTGGTAGCGTGATCACACTATGTTTCTGTGATCTCCTAGGTGACGGAGCTGAAGGGCTTAGCCAATCACGTGGTGGTAGGGAGTGTTTCCTGCGAGACCAAAGACCTGTTTGCTGCACTCCCCCAGACGGTTGCCGTGGATATTAATGACCTTGGGACTATTAAACTAAGCCTTGAAGTTACCTGGAAGTAGGTTTGGCCAACAATGATGTCAGTGTTCTGAGAATGAACTGTTTGTCAATCATATAAAGAGATACTAAAAACAAGTTGTCATGAGGAACTTTTAACTTGTTATGAATCAGTCTCCGTTAGAAACTGATGCCTTCATCAGTAAACAAGGCCATTAGAGAATAAATAATCAACCGCCCCTGCGTGACCGCGTCATGAAGCACGTGTGAAATCTAACCAATGGCGAGCTGGTACATCATAGGCGGGGACGCCGGACCAGGGCGCTATAAGGGACCCGAAGGGCAGGACCATTCATCTCTGTGCCTTCATCTAGTGCGTGTGAAGTTTTTCCACTGAGAAATGGTTGAGCGGTATGTGCAGTGTGCCCCCCCTTGCACCCGTTTCATTACGGGCAGAGACTTGCACGCCCTATGCGTCGTCTGCTTGGGCGTTGAGCACGCTCAGTTAGCCCTCGAGGGGGCTAGCTGCAGAGACTGCGAGCGCCTGTCGTGGCGCTCCCCGCGGCTCCGGTCCGGCTCGAGCTGAGGCCGAGCGCCGGATGTCTTCGTGGGGATCGCAGGTGGATCTCGCGGAGGATTCCGGGACGGCTGAGGCCTTTTCCCGGCCCTTCACCGCGGGACCCAGGCGCTCGTTTCCGGCGTCGGAGGCACGACACGCCGCTCTCACGGTCTTCCAGCTCCGAGGAGTTGGACGTGGTGAGCATGGAGGCAGCAGAGGCAGCGGAGGCTGACGTTGAGGCGCTTCATTCCCTCGCTGCCACCCAGGAACTGCTGGAGGTTCTTACCCGTGCCGCTGACAGACTTCACATCAGCTGGCCGGCGTATAGGCAGCAGCCTACTACAACAGGTAAGCTGCAAGAACGGTTTTTGCCTTCCCGCACAGTTCCTCCGCGCCATGTCCACACTAAGGTGTGGCTGTCCTGGGGGAAGCCGGTGTCCGCTCGAGTGTACTCTTCTCTAGCTGAGGCTAGGCGACTTGGCTATGTGAGCATGCCGGCCACGGAGGGGGCCCTGGCGGGCCATGTTTCCCCTGCGGCCGTGCCGCTGAGGACACCGGTGCTGCCCACCAAGCCTGCGAGGATTACCTCGGCTCTGGTGGGCAAGGCTTATTCGGTGGCTGGGCAGGCGGCCTCCTGCCTGCATACGATGGCGCTCGTCCAGGCGTATCAGGCAGAGCTGCTGGCCGACGTGGCCGAGGGGAAGGGGATTACTCCGGAGATAATGCGTAAGCTGCGGCACACGGCTGACCTCGCGTTGAGGGCCACAAAGGAGACGGCGAAGTCCGTCGCCCGCTCCATGGGAGCCCTGGTGGCCACGGAGCGGCACCTGTGGCTGAGTCACTCCAGCCTCTTGGAGAAGGACAAATCCTTCCTCCTTGATGCCCCTCTTTCCCTGGAAACCCTCTTCGGAGGTGCCATTGGGGCCGTGGCGGACAAGCTCCACGCGGAGAGGCGGCAGTTGGAGGCTCTAGACTCCTTCCTTCCCCGACGACGCCGCGTCCGCGGGGCTGCTCGTGGGTAGCCCCGGCTGCGCCACCCAGTGCCCGTGTCGGCCCCCTCGGCTTCGCGAGGTACTACCCACCCGGGTAGACCTCCAGCAGGCTTGTATATCGGAGCGAGAAGAGACCCTGCTGTGGTTGGAAGCCTCAGTACGAGCCCTTCCCCCAGACAGAGAGTCAGGCTATCACAGCCATTACCTCATCGTTCCACACTACCGGGAGTTCCGAAGGTTCGCTTTTGGGGACGAAGCCTACCACCATTTGGTTCTTCCACTCGGCCTAGCCCTCTCACCCCAGATGTTTACCAAATGCGCGAATGCTGACCTGGCGCCAGAGTGTCTCCAGGGCATCCGCATTTTATGCTTCACAAGCGACGGGTCGATTTCCTTCCTGGGCGTTATTTGGCATTCGACCATGACGCGGGCACATCCGTCTCCCACTCGAGTAGTTTCGACCCTTCTTGCAGTCAAGCTAGGCCAGCCAGCCACTGTTCAGTGGTGGCTCAGGGCCAGGAGGTTCTTCCCAAGGGGAAACCAGCGCCGTCTTATCAAGGTCACTCGGCGTCGCCTGCGTTGCCTGTGGGCCCTGTCCCAGGGGGCAGGCACTCTGTCGAATCAGGGGCCGAGGCCCAGGGACTGGAGACTCCATCCCGGTGTGGTGGAACTCCTTTGGTAACACCTCGGCACGGCCGAGTTGGACCTGTTCGCCTCCAGAGAGACGCCAATTCATCCTCTGTGTTGTTCCCTGGTTGCGCTGCTCCCAGGGGTTCTAGTATGGTTCACAGACCTTTCGTCGCTCCTCGCAGGTCCTCTGTGGGAGACACCCATCAGGGTAGACCTGCGGTCTCAGGCGTTGAGGGCCATCTTTTACCCTCGCCTCGAGCCATGGAGACTGCCGGCGTAGCCCTCGAGGGGACCCGCCTCCTAGGAGCCGGTCTCTCGACCCAGGTCGTGGAGACCATCCTTCACTCTAGAGCCCCCGCCACGAGGAAGGCGTATGCCGGTAATGGAAGCTCTTTGCCACTTGGTGCGGGCAACGTCAGCTCGACCCAGTTAACTGCCCGGTCTGTTCAGTACTGGAGTTCCTGCAGGAGCGCTTTGCCACAGGTTTATCCCCGTCCACCATCAAAGTATATGTGGCGGCCCTGTCGGCATCCCATGCCCCACTAGACGGGCGTTCTCTGGGGAGACACCCGGCCAGCCCGCACCTTTGGCTGTCCGGGCCTATTCTACTAGGGGTATGGCGGCTTCTAAAGCCCTGAGATCGAGAAGAGTGTCGCTTCACGACGTTTGCATGGCGGCAGGCTGGTCCTCTCCCCACACGTTCGTGAGGTTTTACCACCTTGACCTTAACGCTACACCTGGAGCACAGGTGCTCTCGTCTGAGTGTGTGTCTTAAACTTCACACCACGGTCACTTGCTCATATGGTGAGTGGGTATAGGGTTCCCACAGCGTCTTTACGCAGCTCGAGTTCCCTGAGAGGGAACGTCTCTCGGTTACGTATGTAACCTTAGTTCCCTGAAGGGAACGAGACGCTGCGTAACCGTTCTGCCATACTCCCGGCCTGCCCGTGGCACTCGATTCGGCCTTTCAGAGATGAATGGTCCTGCCTTCGGGTCCCTTATAGCGCCCCGTTCCGGCTTCCCCGCCTATGACGTACCAGCTCGCCATTGGTTAGATTTCACACGTGCTTCATGACGCGGTCACGCAGGGGCGTTCCCACAGCGTCTTTACGCAGTGTCTCGTTCCCTTCAGGGAACGAAGGTTACATACGTAACCGAGAGACGTTATTCTGAATGCATGCCATCAGTTTGATTCTGTGTGAAATCAGACATAATCCTTCAAGATGCCAAATGCTACCTCCTATGTCCACAGGGATTGCCAAAATCAATACAAAATAAAAGTTCCTCATTGTAATTTTAATGTTATATTGAGTATTATGCATTTGCTCTTTTAACTCTGTCATCTTTCTCCCCGTTTATTACCCCCCACTCTGTCAGTCCATTTGATAAAGATGACCTGGGATCAGTGGCAAGTTCTGTCAACAAAGTTCCAACCGTCAGTAAGAGAATCTCAACCATCTTCAACCAGAGTCCTCCTGACACACCATCCTTACGAGAACAGGCCTTCTACGTGAGTTCTTAAGGATGCTACTTGCTTCTCTAGGAGACTTGTCTCCAGTGTCCCGTTGGTACTGATCCTTCTCTAGTTAACATCTAACCTTTAGGTATTTTGTACAATATCACCTACCATACATTGGATTAGCTATGCAGACCGAGGAGCCAAGAAAAAGCCCATCCCCTCTTTACATAGACCGTAATGTATCCAGTTTGTTTTATTTTTTGTAGTTCTCATCATAGAATTGGTTGGACTCTTCCCATGTCTGGAACTTGCGAAGAAAAGCAGTTCAGATCTCAGGGTTTAGTGACAGACCCCCTTAACCTTCCCTTTTGTTCAATCTACCGCCACTGACGTGCAGTCTCTGCCTCGGAGTCTGACCAGGCGGCAGCACTGGCCGATGTTGGACATCTTCCGAGACACGATTAGCCAGAGCTGTTCCTGTAGTGACAGCTCACCCACAAGGCCACCCACTGGAGTAAGTCAATATGGGGGAGAACCCCCCCCCCCCTCCTAGAATGTAAAAAGACAAAGCCCACTGGTGATTGACGAGTAACAGTAACGGTGGTGTAGAAACCTGGAGAGTAGTTTCTTTGTGTATGGCTTCATGGAAATATGTGTGCACGTTTTCCTAAACATGCGTTCAGATGATAACATGAGGAAGTGGAAATCTGCTGCTCTGGAGTTCTGTCAGACTGAAGATGTGCATACATATGACTACACGGCACTTACAACCTCCCTCGTGTAACTTGCCCTGAGATTTAGTCTCATGTTTATTAAAGTAGCTGTATTATAGAATATATAGTATATAGAGTTGTATTAATGTCTGTATGTATGTGTCGCTAAAAATTATGGTTAAGGCTGTAATTGCATGACCTACATTTGTACAACCTGAATCATGATTATCCGGATAAGTCTTTGAACATCTGACATAGTGCTGCAAATGGGGGAAGGCCTTGGAAGCCGATGTGAAAATGCATTATAAAGCTACACCTTTGAACCCCACATGACTGAAAGGACAGCAACATTTTGTCACCCAATCATGACAAACAGTGTCGCTCTGTGTTCTGAATAGTCAGTCATTAACCAGTTAGTTAACTAACTCAACATGTGCATCTTTCAATTCTTGCCTTAAGGCCATTTGTGGTGTTACACTTTCTAAGAATGCTCTGTGATAGAAGCAGGTGGGAAAGTTCAAGCTCCCCACCTTTGTTCACCCTGCTAAGCAGTGAACAAAATAAAGTGGATGTGATCGTCACCTGGTATTTTTTTTACAAGCCCTCTTTTGATTGCACCCTTGTAAAATGGGTTTACATTTAAGTTAGTGCATTACAAAGCACAATTTACTGATGATACAAACTGTTCAGAATGCTTCTTAAATGGGACTCACTACTTTCTCACAACAATGCACCCAAGTTGGACCCTATTTCTCATACATTTGCTGCATAGAGGATTGTGGGTCAGAATAGCCGGCAAGGAATGCTGACCTGTACAGCGCACAATGTAAAATATGACATCCTGGTACTTTCAGCAAACTCAACATGTTCTATATTTGAACATACTTTCATACTTTCCTGGGATAATGTATAATAAATATCATGCTAGGGTGAAACGCTGTTAGTGTTACTTTGCTGACTATTTTAGAGAAGCTTCAACAAACTAAATTTAATTTTGTAAAGCAATGTATTATATTATATACCGTATTTTCGCGACTATAAGGCGCACTGGATTATAAGGCGCACTTTCAATGAATCGCCTATTTTAGAACTATTTTCCTATATAGGGCGCACCGGATTATAAGGCGCATAGAATAGATAGATACTGCAGTAAAACGTTTGACTGGGGTTGCGTTATGCATCCACTAGATCGGGCTGTGCTAAATCAAACTCTATTAAGCGTTCTGAAAACTCTTCACTCCCATGGTAACGTTGTTCAAACGTTAATGTGGATATTAACAATATCTCTGAAACTCCAACTTTCGTCCTTGATTAATGAAAACATTCTTGGCAAATGCTTTCGTCCATCTTGCACCGAGAGGCAGCGGAACAGACATTGGCGCCTTGCGGCGGACCGTCAGCTCGATCCCAAGATCAAACTACGAGCTTTTTAACTACAGCAGCTTTAATATATATCAACCAATTGATCCATATATATGGCGCTCCGCATTATAAGGCGCACTGTCGTTTTTTGAGAAAAAAAGGATTTTAAGTGCGCCTTATAGTCGCGAAAATACGGTATATTATATATTATAGATTTATACTAAATATTTATTTATGGAGGAGCTGATGAAGCAATTTAATTAATTTTGGCATTTTGATTCACTTTATTAAATTTACGTCGCACTGCTTGCCTCAAGGAGCTCTGTTCTTGTGCAGTACGCTCAGCCTTCTACAAATGAAACTGAAGTAAATGTGAAAAGAACAAAGCAGAGTTAAACGCTTCTTGTCAAATGAACTGAAGATAATTGTGTCTGTTGTAACTGTATTTGAGTTTGCCAGATTGTAACACACCTCAGAAATCACAATTTAACCCGATCAACAAATTTCCATAAACGTTTGCTGTTTGCATGTTCTGTGGGACATAACAGCAAAGAGGAACTAGTTTTACACTACAGAAATAATCAAGAGGGAGACCGTGGGGACAGTGGGAAGCAGCCAGGTAGTTTCTCTGGATTTGAAGTGTTGTGTTGATCAGACTTAGCCTGCTATCTGCTAGCTGTCAGTCTGTTGATGCTCATGCCCTGGATCCAGAATTGAAGTAAACTGGTTAATTTTGTTCATCAATCCAGGTTGTCTGCCTCCTCTTGCATACGAAGGACCAAGATGACCGTACGCTAGAGGCATTTTAAAGCGCCGCGAACATACATGTAATTGAACACTTTTTCATCAGTCCTGCCTTTAAAACAGTGCTGCTCTTTCATAGAACATGCTCCGGCGTCATGAAGAGTTTGAGAATGGAACAGCGTGGTCTAATTCATCAGAATCCTCTGACGACTCCTCCAGTCCTCGGCTCTCTGTGGTAGGGCTACGCAGCTCTGCCCAGCACAAGGTAAAAGACACAGATCGAATGGTACCATAATGATTCCACTCAGTTCTCTTCTCTCTTTATCGTGGTGCTGTTGTCTTTGCTCAGGTTTGCTGGAAGGGTCTGAATCTGAACCCTGCATTTAGCTCAACCATGGTGATTCTTTTACTTTAATAGGTTGTAAAATGATAAATGATATTTATGTTTTCATCTTTACTGCTGGTGACAGATATTAAAATTTTCATATGAGACAAGACGAAAACCAACCATGTCAGCCCATTGGTTCCTATACAGTACACAATCCTTAAATCTTGGATAGCTGCTCACAATTATGTAGTATGAAGGCATTGTCATTTCCTAAGAATGTTGGCCAATGCTGTTTTAGCCAAAAATTTACTTTGTTTTATTATTTCCCTGTTAGATAATGTGAAGGTTTATTATGTTCCACCTGGAGCTTTTCCCTCTGTGAGGATAAACATTCTTGGAATGAGTATTTACCCTTTTCAGTCGGGTAAAGCTTCCAGCGCTACTGAGCACACCGAGCAGCTTTGTTAATGCGTTTGGGCAGACTGTCTGTATGACTTTTCCATGTCTCTCTTGCTCAATCTTCAAGTCCGTGGTGGTGACCCCAGACATCCAGCCAGCTGTGACCGAGAGTTGCTCCTCTCAGCCTGACATCTCCTTCTGGCACAGAGACTCCTACTCCTCAACTCCAAACTCCATGCACAGAGTCGGCCCGCTCAGGGAGGCTGCCAACGCATCGGGAGAACGAACACACAGGTGAAGTCTGATTTTGGTTTTCTGTTTTTCCCTTTTGGGTGGAAATTAATTTAATTCTACTTTACACTCTCATAAGTCAACGTTTTTTCATTGTTCCGTTCAAGCATGTGTTTGCATTTTTGGTGTATAGAGTGCACTATTGATACATGAATTAATACTTAAGCTCCCTTGCAGGGAAGAGGAAAAGGGGCCAGTCCCTGCGGTGACAGGACCTGATAGTGACGAACAGGACGCGTGGAAGCTATCTTCCACAGCAGAGGAGGGGGCGGTGCCCAACAACCGCAGCTACTCGCGGTCTCTGAGTCATATCAGTGAAAACAGCGCTGACGGCGTCATGCTGACGGACAGGTCGGCCGAATCCGGAGAGGTGATATCTTTGACGTCAGGGCTCTCTGTGAATGACATAGAAATGGAGCTGCCGAGCAGAACTCCAGAGCCCCCCTGCTGTGCTGCCTCAGATGCTGACACGTCGCCAACCCGGCTTGGCATCTTCAAAGAGAGCCCAACGCCTGACGACGTTACAGATCAACGCAGGAAGCAGAGTGACCCATCCTGCTCTGTCCCATCATACTCCAACTCTGCATCACAAATGTTCACACATTCACCGCCAGAGTGCACCACGCGGCCAGAGAGCGCTGACCTGACGTATGTAGCCCGCCTGGTGTCGGTGGAGGAGGAGAAGTCGGGTGCAGGAGCAGATTGTCTGTCCGAGGAGGGGGACGGTCCAGTGGACAGTGGGCTGGAAGACGCCCTGGTAGCTGTGATTTCCTCCTTAGATGATTACAGAGGACAATTCCCCGAGTTACAACTACTGGAGCAAGAGCTGAGGCTGCTGCAGGTCACACTGAAGGTGAGGACGAGGCCTGCAAGGAGAGTTGATCCAGAGGTGTAGCCTGACTTAGTGAAGCTAGTTCTCAAGTGGACATCATGGTACTGCCTAAATCACACTTTATATGTTGAATGGTGACGTGAATGACATTATTTTAACCCCACATGGTTCTCCTCAGGTAAGGTAAGGTAACGATCTATGGATTACATAACCATCTCTATGAGTGATCACATTTTTAAAATGACATTTATAATACATTATTATTTGGAAAATCAGATATGCACAGACCATGACTTTTTATGTTAGAAAGTAATTATAAATTATTAATAAAAGAGTGTCAATATATGATTGATTTCTCTAATAGTTCTCATATATCCACTAATATATACAGATAAGGATGTGAGGTTACAATTTAACCAACTGTGGTGGAACATTGTCAGATCCATCAGTCAAATCCATATATAAATCGAAGGCATCCTCTGCTGACTACTTCTCAGTGCCTCTAATCAGGCTTCACATATACAGCCACAAAGAAGCACACTGGTAGTTCATATATATATTTTTTTGCCACCAATGACCAAGAAGTTAAGTATATTTAGAATGCACAGGAATGGCGTGTGTGTGTGTGTGTGCAGGGTGGTAGGCACAGCCGGGCGCCCAGCATGGTCAGCCTCACCGTGGAAACGGCTCTGGGCAGCTTCGACTTCCTCAACACGTCTGACTGGGAGGAGGAAGAGGAGAAGGGCAACAAGAAGAGTAAAAGGGGCAGGTCAGTCTCCTGACATTGAAGACTCGTGCTGACATCTAGTGGAGAAGTGCTCTTCCATCACCCCTGCGTTCATTAAACCGCTGTTTGCAGCTGAGAGCGTAGGCTGAAAAACAAGTTTTCATACCCTCGATTTGATCTTTGGGGATTAATGTTTATTGGCTTGATGGCTAGATTCTTGCCATTGCTTCTAGTTGTATACAAGGTCACATCCCCAACTTATGATATCTTCAGCTAATTATGGCATCTTATTTGTTGCCTGGAGAGTAGTCATCCATTTTGAGGCAAAGATTATTGTCAAATGGTTTAAGAAGCTTTATAAAGTAGTTGGCTCACTGTTGTATAATGAATCCTACTGAAGCAGTATTCTTACTTAGTCACTTACATTTTTTTAATAAAGTTAGTGATGCAAATTCGAACCCAGTTTATTGGCTTATTTCATTACCATTAGTAACAACATCGAGTCTTTGGAGACTAGCCTCGTTTTTGACCTCTCCTCCAGAAAATGGCACACCCATGATAAAAAGTGTAATAACTCTGGAACTGCTTTGTCTATTTGTACAATATTTCTTTGTGGGGGTAAAGGGGAACCTCTGTAAGTCGAATTTTTTTTTCAATATTATTGTACTGGTTCTGACCTGGTTCTGGCTTGTTTGGGCCCAATTGTGTTCCTCTCGTCTCCAGGAACATGGTCAAATATTTCCTTTTAGTAGATTCGACAATACTGAGATGTATCCCTGCTAAACACACATTCATTTTAACTATGATCTCTTGTGTGTCTGCAGGTCTCTGCAGGACAGAGGCTGGGACAGCCCCCCCTCCCCTCTCACCACAGGCTGCACCACCTTAGACTGCTGCCTGGTGGTGCACCTGAAGAACTGCAGCACCCAGCTGTTGGTAGGTTCATTTCCTGCACACAAGTAGAGTTGCCTCTCAGGGAACTCGAGCTGCGTAAAAACGCTGTGGGAACGCCTCTGCGTGGCCGCGTCATGAAGCACGTGTGAAATCTAACCAATGGCGGGCTGGTACGTCATAGGCGGGGACGCCGGAACAGGGCGCTATATGGGGCCCGAAGGCAGGACCATTCATCTCTGAAAGGCCGAATCAAGTGCCACGGGTAAGGCGGGAGTCCACGCTGAGGTGTCGGCGTCCTGGGGGAAGCCGGTGTCTGCTCGCGTTTACAACCCGCGTACGGCTTTGTATTCGTCAGTAGCTGAGGCTAAGCGACATGGCTATGCTAGCATGCCAGCCGCGGAGGGGGCCCCGGCTCGGCGGCAGGGCAAGTGGCCTCCTGCCTGCATACGATGGTGCTCATCCAGGCGTATCAGGCGGAGCTGCTTGCCGACGTGGCCGAGGGGAAGGAGCTAACGCCTGAGGTAGTTCGTTAGCTGCGGCACACGGCTGATCTCGCGTTGAGAGCCAGGTAGCCACTGATAGGCATCTGTGGCTTAGCCATTCCAGCCCGTCGACGCCACGTCCGCGGGGCTGCTCGAGGGCGGCCCCGGCCGTCGTTAAGCGCGCACCACCTGGCGCAGTGGTGGACCCCCAGCAGGCTCTGGTAATGGAGCAAGAAGTGCAGGCTCTGCTGCAGAAAGGAGCTGTAGAACGAGTTCTACCTCCATGCAGAGAGTCGGGCTATTACAGCCCCTTCTTCATTGTTCCGGAGGAGGATGGGGGTTTGCGTCCGATACTAGATCTACGCCGGTTGAACAGATTGCGTCACTGATCAGGTCCGAGGACTGATTTATCACGATAGATCTTCAGGACGCCTACTTTCATTTACCCATCCTCCCACAACACAGGAATTTTCTGAGGTTTGCTTTGGGGACAAAGCTCACCAGGACCAGGTTTCTCCGTTTGGCCTAGCCCTCTCACCCCGTACGTTTACCAAGTGCGTGGATGCAGCACTGGCACCACTGCGTTTCCAGGGCATCCGCACCTTGAACTACATCGACGACTGGTTGATTTTAGCGCCATCCGAGCGGCTGGCGGCCCAACATCGAGATGTTGTGCTCGTTCACATCAACCATCTGGGGCTGAGACTCAACGCCAGGAAGAATGTACTGTCCCCATTCCAAGGGACCACCTTCCTGGGCGTAATCTGGGATTCGACCATGACGCGGGCACATCTGTCTCCCGCTCGAGTAGCTTCAATCCTCTCTGCAGTCAAGCAGGCCAAGCTAGGCCAGCCACTCACTGTGAAACAGTTTCAGAGACTGTTAGGTCAGCTGGCAGCGGCATCGAACGTGATCCCTTGCGGCCTGTTGCACTTTAGACCATTACAGTGGTGGCTCAGAGCCAAGGGGTTCTCCCCGAGGGGAAACCAGCGCTGTCTGATCAAGGTTACTCGGCGTTGCCTGCGGGCTCTGGCCATATGGTGGTCCCTCGGGAAACTCTGCTCATTGTGAGCGGTTTATATCCCAGGGTACCTAAACCAGGGGGCAGACGCCCTGTCGAGACAGGGGCCGAGGCCCGGGGACTGGAGACTCCACCCCGAGGTGGTGGAGCTCCTGTGGAGAGGCGGTCTTACCGAGGTAGACCTGTTTGCCTTCAGAGAGACCACTCACTGTCTTCTGTGATGCAGTGCAGGTGCAGGCGTGGCAGAGGTCATGTGCGTACGCCCTTTCCCCGGTTGCTCTGCTCCCAGGGGTTCTGGAGAGGGTCCGTCAGGACGGCGTCAGCCTACTGTTAGTAGCCCCGTTCTGGCCGGCCCGAGTATGGTTCGCGGACCTTATGTCGCTCCTCGCAGGTCCTCCGTTGGAGTTTCACATCAGGGCGGACCTGCTGTCTCAGGCGTCGGGGTCCATCGTTTACCCCCGCCCCGAGCTATGGAAACTATGGCCGTGGCCCTTGAGGGGACCCGCCTCTTAGAATCCGGTCTCTCGACCGAGGTCGTGGAGACCATCCTCCACTCCAGAGCCCCCGCTACAAGGAAGGCGTATGCCGGTGGGTGGAGGCTTTTTGCCACGACAGCTGGACAGTTAACTGCCCAGTTGGTTCAGTACTGGAGTTCCTGCAGAAACATTTCTTCACAGGTTTATCCCCGTCCACTATCAAGGTATACGTGGCGGCCCTGTCGGCAACTCATGCCCCACTAGATGGGCGTTCTCTGGGGAGACACCCACTGGTATCCCGCTTCCTTCGTGGCACCCTGAAGCTGAGGCCAGCAGCCAGCACCAGAGTTCCATCCTGGAACCTGGCCATCGTACTAGAGGGTCTTTCCGGTGCTCACTTTGAGCCCATGGCAGAGGTCGCAGTGAAGTATGTGGCTCTTAAGACCCTCTTCCTGCTTGCTATTTCTTCCCTCAAAAGAATTGGAGATATGCAAGCCCTCTGGGTGGCCCCCTCGTGCTTGGAATTTGCACCCGGCATGGTGAAGGCGTTCTTACTACATTCCCCCGGCTATATTCCTAAGGCCCCGTCCACTACGGTCGGGCCTATTGTGCTGCAGGCATTCTGTCCTCCTCCTTTTCTGACGTCGGACCAGGCGAAGCTCAACCTCCTCTGCCCAGTTAGGGCCTTAGACTCCTACGTCCGCAGGACTGCCCTGTGTAGGCTCTCCGAACAGTTGTTCGTGTGCTTCGGGCTGCCCAATACTGGGGGCCCGGTGTCTAAGCAGAGGATGAGCAAGTGGGTGGTTGAGGCCATCTCACTTGCTTACGAATCGGCCGGCAGGCCGCACCTTTGGCTGTCCGGGCCCATTCTGCCAGGGGTATGGCGGCTTCTAGGCCCCTTTGTCGGCAAAAGTATCGCTGCACGACGTTTGCATGGCGGCAGGCTGGTCCTCTCCCCAGGCGTTCGTGAGGTTTTATCGTCTAGACCTTAACTCCACGCCTGGAGCGCAGATGCTCTCGTCTGAGTGTGCGCACTAACTTCACACCACAGTCACTTGCTCATATGGCGGAGTGGGTATTGGCGTTCCCACAGCGTTTTTACGCAGCTCGAGTTCCCTGAGAGGGAACGTCTCCGGTTACGAATGTAACCTTAGTTCCCTGAAGGGAACGAGACGCTGCGTATCGTTGCCATACTCCCGCCTTACCCGTGGCACTTGATTCGGCCATTCAGAGATGAATGGTCCTGCCTTTCTGGTCCCTTTATAGCGTCCTGGTCCTGGCGTCGCCCGCCTATGACGTACCAGCTCGCCATTGGTTAGATTTCACACATGCTTCATGACGCGGTCACGCAGAGGCGTTCCCACAGCGTCTCGATCCCTTCAGGGAACTAAATGAGTCATGACAGAATTCAGCTGAAAAAGGACAGTTCCTTCTTAGAGAAGCATGATGGTCTGACCAAGCTTCTTGGAGGAGGAGAAGCTTTAATATTAGATTTTTGTAATCCGTTATGAGTAAACGAGAGGTCACAGAGTTCAGGAGAGAACTCTCAGTGTGCAATAAGGTCATTAAACAAACGGTGTAAACACTGAAATGGCCTCATGGGCATCTTTGTAAAGGTGCACATAAGTGATGTCTGACTTCATTTCTGCAGTGTCTGGGTATGTTTGGTCCGCTGCGCTGCGGCGAGATGTACGCCTTGGACAGACTGCTGAGAGAGGCTCGAGTGTTGGAAGTTATTCGACGCATAGCCAAGGACGACCCAAAGCGCCTCCGCGTGTCCGAAGGTAAGAGCCGGTGTTTGTACACGTGTCCTCTGTGTCCATGACATTGATTAAGTATTAAATACGCAGCTGATCTAAACACATTACAAACCGAGAGAGTACTCAGAACATATGTCCACTAAATGTGTCACTTGATCCAAAAATTAAACTCTATTGCTCTCCCATCTTTCGTTTTTTTTTTTTATCTCCATCCTCTGCCACAGTGATACCCCAGCTGGGACTGTGCCTTGGTTCTTTGTCGCTATGGCAACAGTGTGTGGGTCAGGGCAGCGTATACAGCGTGTCGGCTGAGAGCTTCCTGGTCGCACTGTCTACGATCTACTCTGGGATTCTGCCCGAGAGGGCCAGCAACATGGCCGACACAGGTAAATGTGTGTGTGTGTGTCTATGTTTGTGTGCGTGTGTGCGTGTTGTTAACACCTGTTTGTGTGTGTCTGTCCAGTCTTCCTGACTCTGGTGGAGCGCGTGCTGGATCAGAGGTTACCGCGGCGGGGCGGCAGCAGGGACAGCGTGTTGGTGACTCTGTTTCAGTGGTGGAGTTACTTGGAGGCCAACAACATTATAGAAATGGAGAGGCTCATCACAGAGCTGGCAGAAGAAGGTATCACGCACATTCAAAGCTAGGTGTGGTAGTGTTACAAAACTATCAGAAATACAATACATCCCAGTGAAAAACTCAAGCTCTCTGCGGCTAACTTTTTTCCATTTAAGTAGATCAATTCCTTTCCAAAATCGAGAGAAAAAGTTGCATGCCCATTTCCTCAGGGCTCCCTCCAAAGCCACACCTCAAAAATGTTATTTGTTAGCTTAAAAGTCAGTCTGGTCAACATTCACAGCCCTACTTACGAAAGATAATGAATCTTTATTCACAAATATCAAACACATTTGTATTCCCCATGTGGCAAAGGGACGATGTTGACGTATTGGTCACTATATCAATAACAATAATCTATTCCCTAACCTGAGTAAGTATTTACCAATTTATTTCTTAACCGTAACAAGTCATTTATTTTCTGTAAAACCAGCGGTATTCCACTAGGTGTTGTAACCCATCCACCGGAAAAGACAGCATGCATGTAACAAGCGTGTTTCCACTATTCCACATTTATTTTTGTTTTTTGTCAGAGCATTTTATTAATTAATAAATGTCCGAATGTAATTAAAATTGTAAAAGAAAAATTAACAAATACAATATTACCAACTCTGTCTTTAATGAATTCAGAAAAGGCTTCTGATGAGTGACACTAACCGCCATCCAACAGTGTGGCTGGTGCAAAACCTGGCCTCGTGCGACCAGGATGTGATCGTGCACGCTCTGCGCCGCTCCGCAGAGTGCAGCCTGCAGAAAGAGGGGCTTCACGCTGTGGCTAAACTACTGAAAGACCCTCGAGGTAAAGTGTCAGCGTCTGCCAGCTCTGTGCTGAGGAGCCTGGCTGCACAGCCTCGACCCAGAGAGCAGGTGAGTGCGTTTTACTAAGTTGTGTACTTTTAGATCTTTGTCTCATGTCCGACTGCTAAAAAACATGGGAGATCCTTAATGATAACTCGACACATAACTACAAAATGCAGAAAATCTGTAAGTGTAATTTTTGAATGCATTCCTTTAATTGTGAATTGCAGCTGGTGCTTGTTGGAGGTTTTGGTTTTAGAATCGAGTTTTACATTGTTGTTTTTTTATAATGACCGCCCATAGCTTTATCGGTTCGTTATGTCAGTACATGATGTCATACATTGTGTCCGCTCTCCTCCTCAGGCTCTGGTCAGCTGTTTGGAGCTGCTGGAAGATGAGGACGTGGACACCAGAGTGTGCGGATGCAAGGCCTTGGCTTGTCTCAAGGTACAAACACATCCCACTGTGGTCTAAATCTGTGTAATACGTCCTCCTCTCGCTGACCCCTGTATTCCACCTGATGTCGTTCAAGGCCAAAGAGAGTATTGACCAGTTGGTGTATCTCTGCCGGACGGACAAGGATGAAGTCCGAGAAGCTGCCAAACAGGCGCTGCTAGTGCTCGGTAAAAATAATCCTCCTATTTTTCAGAATGATTGGTTGATGCAGACATGGATATGTTTTATCTTTAATAAAGTACTTTATATTTTTCATAAACTTACTCAATAACTTGAATTGCTTTTCTTTATTTTTTTTTCATCCTTGTTGATTGAGAATTTAAGAAGTTTACACCCCGTTGTCCACCCTTTGACTTTTTCCAACACAAATGTCTCTGGAGCGGATACATGCATCAATTCATTGATAATCTACTTGTTTTGTTTGTCTTCATTGAATGACATGGTGCAGGCGAGGAAGGGAAGATGGCCTACAGACACGTGGAAACGTCTCAGGACAGCATACCGAGACTCTTCGCTCCAGGAAGCATGGCCAGCACTGCTTTCTAACCCTGTCCACTGTACACACAAACCCAACCACATATACAGTATATACACACTGTTTTATACAGGGCAAGTCAGTAAGCTACAAACACACCAAGGTGTGATAACTAACTACTAAGAATTTCTAATGTGAGCAGGCAGGAAGGAGGAAGGCTTGAGTAAAAAGATAATGTGGATTCTTCATGTCCCACACACAAATCCAAATATGTTTACAAAAGTTTTAAGCTCTTTGAACTTACTTTGTTAAATGGTTGCCAATGTCATGGCCTACTAAGTTCCCAGAATGTTGCGTTGCTTGTACTTGTTTCCTTCCGCTTTCCTCAGTAACCCAGTAGGCATACGTAGAGTAAATATTCCAAAGTAAAAAGCTAATCTACTTCTACTGTCCTGCCTTTACTAAAGCCACTGCTCGCACATTTCATCTTATGCCAGATAGCTGTGGTGGCATCATGCTGTAGTCTGGACTACTTAAGACTAGTCCGTGCCCGTGGGCTTTTAGTGACCGAGTCACGGTCAATTCCAAATGAAGTCAATGTGACCAAAAGAGGAACACAGTGCCCACTCAAAGTCCTTTACACTGTATTTTATTTTTTTATCTGTTTTGTTTGCCAACCTTGATTAATGCTATAAACAGTGCTGACCTGCAACACTGTGCAATACAGTCTGGAAAGGATGAGCTGAAACTGGAGAGGAGGTTACTACGGTAACCATTTCACTGCAGCTAAACACACCGTGATGGATTCACTTTAATAGGAGCAAAAATTGCTTTGTTCTCAAAATATAGATATTCTGAACTGATACACATCAGTTCCTCTTTCATTGCAGGAACCGCCGTCACATTATTGGGTTTGTGAACTTATTCAGATCCCTACTGAAGCGTCACAGAGGTATTAATAAAAAAATGATATACGTCCGCCAACCAGTCAAGTTGCAGTTTACATCCATAACTGTCCAAAATGTCATCACATTATGTGGGACCCATTATATATTTAAATCAGGAGAGACCAATGAAGAGAGATGACTGTTTATTATTAACAGATATGTGATGAGTCTTTGACGCGCAGACTAATAGGACATTTGTAATCAGTGGACATCCTCCCTGAGCGGCAGCAATGTAGATTTGTGTGACATTTGAGGACTTTACCTCCAGGCTTTACTAAGCTATCCTGTCCACAAAAATTGGGATAGACAGACCAAAGGTTTAGAGACAACCAGAAACAGTGTAGTACGTTATCTGGATGTCTCAGCAATGTTCCACATCAGGGAACCAGTGGAGCATCCCGGCCTCTCCATCATCGCTCAAACTCAAACAGAGATGACTTCAAACTCTCCAATGCCTTCGTGGTGTCGTGGCTTACAATCACACCCCCAAACTCCCTGGTGTCAGGTGTGGACACACAAAGTTGTGAAAATGAATATAAAAATACATCTTGACGATTGTGTATTTTGGGAGCGTAAACTAGCACCTGTAATCACAGCAGGCTTTGAATCCTTGACTGAGACCTCCGGTGTCCTGTAGGTCGTAGCACTGTGTTGTCGGAGGGATTAGGAATGCATTTGTTAATGTGATGGAATATAACGTTCTTTTACATTTGGATGTGTTGTGTCGCTCCGGATGACTTGTTGATGCTCCAGGTTCAGCAGTCCAAGCACTTCTGCTTCCAGCTCATTAACATCCGACGCAGGGGATACAAGTTGAATGTTTTGACAGGCTCACAGGCCTTCATGTGGAACAGTGATTCTATAGTGGCAACAGATGAATAACAAAGACAACGCATAGCTCACAGAGACTGTAAGGAAGGTGTGGAGCTGCTTGTGCACAGAGAATGGTTCAGCGGTTCAGTGCCATTACTGCTTATAATAATGACATATCTTATTTTTATGGAAATACATATATGACGGTATGCCACTCGATATATCTGTTTAAATCCTATATTTGTATACTTTATTTTATTGCATATGTTTTTACTCTTCTAATGACAATGTTTCTTTTCGGTCGTTCAGATTGTATGATGTTCTGTTGAATTTGTATTTGCCTCTGTTGTGTTCGCATTCGCATCCTCCATTTGAATAGGAATAAGCCTAATAGAACTGAATAGGATTCCAAGCCAATTGTCCACAGGCATGGAATCATATATCACAAATGGCCAGAGCTTTTGCAGTTTTATGCCATTCACTTTCAAATTACATACTAAAATCTGCAAATCTGCTCCTGACCAATATCCAAAGTAAGAACATCGCATTCACTGAGGAAAAACATTATGAATTATGTTTTCATCACAAACCACAGAATTACAAGATTAGAATTTCATTAGTATTTTCATATTGACTCAGTATTTCAATAACAGAATGCAATTTTGTCATTTATACTATTACAAGAGCTATAATGAGATGACAACCTCATAACATAATATCAACATCATTTTACTGATACAGAATTCTTTAAAAAAATCGGAACCACAAAGCAAGATTGGGAAACAACGAACATGAAGCCAAGAACGTGGTTTTTAGTAAGTGAGTACAAAGGGTACAAAAAGTCTGGTTTCATTCTTTAGAGATGCAATGGTTCCTAAAGGGTTTGCTCGTGGTAAAACCAATCGATTAATCCCTGTTCATTGTAAGCGTGTTTCATTTGTTCCACAGTGATGCTGCACTTTGCCATTGTTTTTTCCTGTGTTTCATTCTCTGTATTATGATATCATGAAACATTATGTATGGTTTAGTCGTTTGTCCACCACTTTCTGATCCGGACTGAAATATCTGTACATATAACGAATGGACATTCATGTTTCACTGGAGGAATTGTAATAACTGATACTTGCTATCGCCATCAGCTCACAATTTCAGTTCGTCCTGCAGAACGATTGTTTTGCCCACCGTGTGCACATTCCACATAATCAATACAGTAGTTAGAATTAGAGTATGTATATAGTGGAGGCAGGAGTGCTCAGGATCCTAATATACAATGTGCCAACGGCTTTGACTGAGCAACGCGTTTTGGAGAATCAGTAGCTGCTGTGCTTCTAAGGGTTTGGCCATCTTCACATCTTAGGGGCCATGGACTCAATATTTATTCTGAGTAATGGTTCAATTTACCTTTAAAATTTTAGCAATATTATTATATAGAACTGCCGTCAACTGAAGACATTCTTAGTCGACTAATACTCATTTTGATATAGCTGACTATTGATTGGTTGATTTGAATCCTGTATCTGTAAAACAATCACATAAAAGATTCACTTTACATCCTGTGTTTGAGGGGAATTTCATTTAAGCAATTCGTTATACAAAAAATAGTGACTAAGAATCGAGGCAAGACATTAGTCAACTAATTAGGAGGGGGATGCCCTTCTTATATTTATGTTAGGAATACAAGTGGACTGAGATTATGAATATGAGGATTAGGGCTGAAAAATGTATGAAAGAAATTAGGCTTATCTATGAACTCTGGTTTTTAATCTCTGTATCCAGAGATACAGAACAGAGGCAACAGGCTGCAGTGTCATAGCAATAATAATACAAGGATGGTGTTACTATTTCTATATGTAAATGATGGCTTCCATAGTGTTTGATTTATTTACACAAAGGGTTTTCCAAGGCCAGCAACAATCTGGAGCTATACGTCTGCATCTCAGTGTTTTAAGTGCCTCAAGGTTTTGATAACAGGAATGCAAAAATATATCCATGATATACTTTATTTAAGAATGGAGAAGTGAAAAAAATCAATGCAGCACTTTATATTTTACCCACAAAAGAAATCAATTGTGCAGGATTGGAAGTGGAATTTGTATGTTATAAAAGGCATTTTGGATTCAGTTCGGATTCAAACTATTAAAATGTCTTTAGAAATGTGCCATTTGGTTTGTTGATTGTACAGTGTGCCGTTCAAAAGCATTAAAAATACCATAAATTATCTGTTTTAAATTGCCGTTTGCTTCTGATGAGACAGCAGTTTTAAAAGCACACTGCTGTCATTAAACAGAGCAGAGAACTTCTTGTATAATTAAATCCAATAAATTATTTTAAATGAAATGAATTAATATTTTAAAAAGATGTTTTTCTTTATTCCAATAAACACTTCCACATATCTACGATGGGCCTGAAAGAAGAATTGACCCGTATCATTGTAATAAACGGGATACAATGCATTCCAACGAGGCGCCCCTCCTGGCCAATCAGGGTGTCTGCAGCAGCTTCGACACCACCCCCCAGCGGCCGCACACGCGCACTGGATCCCAACTGCCATTTTGTGGCAGAGGCTACTCTGCTAAAGCGGGAGAAGGATTAAAACAAACTGCGAAGAAGCCTGCTTTTCTCAGCGGCGTGTTTAACTTTGTGGGAAAGACTCCCTGTTTTCGGTCGAGTTGAACGAGGAGAGAAACGCACAGAAAAGAGGTAAAGTAACAGTACTTTTCTGGTAAGGGGGGAGTTTGCAGGATCTTTAATCGGCCTCTAGGTGTCACGATGGGGCTCTGGGTCCGGGCAGCTCGTCGGAGAGTGTTTGTCTCCCTCTATCGTTATTGAAAACCCCGTCAAAATACGTTTAAATAACCGAAGTGATACTAAATGCATACTCAACCCGCTTTAGTTTGTACGTATCTTTCAAAATGTCGTCGATGGTAACTTAACAGTACTTCCATTTGGTTGGCGTCTTTAGGCCAGGGCGTCCATTTTCTCGCTTCTTTGTTTCCCGTCTTTACAGGCTTGACAACATGGGAACTGGCGGGTTTAACTTATCGTAGCTAACGTTAGCTTGAATGGATTGTCTTAAACCTGCCTTAGGTCAGGTTTAAGACAAACCTTAACATCCCAAAATATATGGCGATATTGCTATTGGCACACACGTTACTTTACGTAACTCAATTTAAACCATACGCACGTAAACCCAACGTTAAATGTAGCAACTCACGTTAACCAACATCTAGCGTTAGCTAGCTAGTCTGCTCAGAAGGTAACTAGGCCCTTCTCCACCCAATTCCCGCAGAACCCGTACGTTTTAAAGTGCCCTAAAAGCAACCGCATTAAACATCGATTTAGTGCATCACGCAACTAAACTGGTCATGATCGCACCAGTCTTTACGTGTATTTACATCGCTCTCCTGCTGGCGAAGGGAAGCCGGGGAGCTCAGGCCAGCACGGACCAGAGGATGACGAGGCATTCGAGTGAACGGGCGAGCAGCGGCCACTGATCCTCTAGGAGCAGATACGCGATATGTTTATCCCCCGAAATAAGTCCTCTTCCACTGTCAGATGTTGCATTTGTCTTCTTGTCCGTGGTAGCGCTGTGCTCGGGTTTGGCAGTTGTTGTTGCATCCGCCGCCCGCTTGTCTCTATTCTAAGCCCACCTTGAGCATCATAGCCACAGATGTATATAATGGCAGAGAGCTCCCTCTACGATTCGGCTTGGAGAGCTACAAAAATACTGCTGCATAAATGCGACAGCTGCCCGGCTGGGCTCTCTGTGTAACTGCCTTAAATGTGCTGCCAAACATCCAATGAAGGCCTTTAAAGAGCCTCCGAGGCTTGACCAATGACCAAAAAAACTCTGCTTTAAATATTGTACAAACATTTTCAAAAAATGTGTGAGTCCTTGTGATCAATAACACAAACGTAACAGTGCTGTCTATTTCATTTATCCTCATTTCCAATCAGACACATGAGGCTGATCAGGTTGGATTCATTCTATTTTTTATATATTTCAGTAATTGAGGGTTAAAGTCAGAATTTAAAAACAAAAACGCCTGTAAAAAGTCCTCATAATTGTCAACGCCGATGATATGCTGTTGTAACAAACAGATGTCACATGTCAAATGATGTTTAACCAGTTTGTTTGCAGTAGAGATGCCCAATAGGACGTGCCGGTAGAAAAGGTTTTTTACAGTGTTGTGTTATGCTAGGGTGTGTTTGGTTATAAGACTAGGTTGTTTTTTTTGACGACCCTTAAAGGGTATCTATTTCATTTCATGTTTTATAGGGTAAATGGGCTTATTCTTTCATGGTGTGAGACTCAACACTGCTGTTCTAAGCAACGTGTCTTTGTTGTTGATAGCCTGGAGGTGAC
This sequence comes from Pungitius pungitius, assembly GCF_949316345.1. NCBI lineage: Eukaryota > Metazoa > Chordata > Actinopteri > Perciformes > Gasterosteidae > Pungitius > Pungitius pungitius. The sequence goes on from NC_084905.1 coordinate 9,632,539, forward strand.
GGAGTACACTTGTAGATAATTTTTGTTTCCACATGTTACAGTTCCTACCTATCATGGACAGAGGGCCAATGGAGGGTGTAGGGGGTGCGGAGGTCCCGCCCAAAGACTTTCCCTCGATCCAGGCTGTTCACAGTCAGGATGCCATGGTGGCTGACCTTCTCCAGCAAGCTGCAGAAGCCGGGGGCGTGATGGAGGGACAATCAGGAGTCGTCCTGGAACAAGGTTCCCTCTAATTGCATATGAAACTGTCCCACATTTAAACAGAGCATAGAGAAGTCCCAAGTCCAAGTTAGTGTTTAGTTGAAGTGATTCATTGTGGACAATTTGATTGACTGTTTTATTTCCACCAATGTTTCATGTGACTGATGGGTAGCAGCATCCCAGCACCAGCTGATGGAGGCAGCAGTAGGGGTTGGTGTGGATGGTGGAGCAAGTGTTGAAATGATGGTTATGGACTCACTGGATCCCACCCTGTTGCAGATGAAGACTGAGGTAAGCTCATTGGCAAGAGCTTTGTGTTTGATGTGATGTAACGGTTATCAAGACTTATTGAAAGATTTCTCTGACTGTTAAGTCCTTATGTCCCTTCTGAAAGATATACCTCTCCCTGACCTTTCATGCAACAGCTTATTAAGGCTTAGTGTATTTTGAAGGTGATAGATTCTGCAGTGGGAGGATCATCAGCAACGCTTGGTGTCGTCGGAGGGGTGGCGGGTGCTGCTCACCAAGCAACTGTAACAACAGTGGACCAGACTCAAATCATCACACTTCAGGTGGGTGCTGCCCTCTAGCCATTTTATGTGACAGCATCCTCCATGTATTTCTTATTTGGCTGGTTGTGTGGCAGTGTTTTCCTGGCTGAACCATTTGCCCGACTACTACCCCTCTGAAGTTGTAAGCCTAGGCAAGGCACTGTGTGGTGTGTGCTGACCTCGGGTCCCCTTGTTCTCAGGTGGTGAACATGGAGGAACAGGCTGCTCTGGGTCTTGGGGAGCTCCAGCTGGTCCAGGTGCCGGTCTCCGCCACTACTGTGGAGGCCCTGCAGCAAGGCACCTTTGTAGACACCACTGCTATGCCAAAGGACGGAGACCCAGTCATCTGCCACACCCTGCCGCTGCCAGAAGGCTTTCAGGTGAACAAACAGACCCACTCAAAGTAAATGTTTACTGTACTTGTTCTTCTTTTTTCAAGTCTTTCAACCACTCAACGCGCTTTAACACTTGATGTCATCATTCACACACTGATTGCGTGAATTCAATCAAGACTCAGCTGTCAACAATTCAATAGCATCTCAATGTATCTTCAATGTATTATTGCACATGGCTACCTTTCTATCAGTTCATGCAAATATGAATCAATACCACTACTAATAACTACTTACATTTAGGTTAATGCTGACATACAATTACAAATGTAATATTTCCAATCCAGCAAGTAGAGATGGGGGGCTGCTGACTAAGTCTTCATTAGAGATCCGACCCAGGGGAAAAAGCTGTTCCTGTCTGCTGGTTTTGGCGTACACTGCTCTGTACCCTAATTTACTTGAACATTTATTTAAATTGAAGCATCTGTCATTGATTAGTTATTAATAGAGTTGAATTTTAAAATGTGTTAGAATATGTAGGTATTTAATTGAACTTTCATTGTTTGATTTGACAGTCTGTTGGTACTATAGATATACATGGGACTAAATCATATGGCAGGTTAGATATTAGTTCTGCCTTGCGGACCTTGCACCAAAATGTTGTTGAACTGTACCTTGTTTGATTTTGTATGAATGCCCCGGGTAGGTGGTTAAGGTTGGAGCTAATGGGGAGGTGGAGACAGTGGAGCAGGAGGAGGAAGAAGAAGGAGAAGCACACCCTGAAGAAGAGGAGGAGGAAGATGAGGAGGTGGGGAACCAGCTGCTGGATGAAGCGGAGGAGCCTATTCATCCTCAGAATGACGACCCAAGTTGGGCTAAAGACCCAGACTATCAGCCCCCATCCGGAGCATTCAAAAAGAGCAAGAAGGCAAGATAGATGTATCTCAGTCCCTTTGTTGTGGGAGGGGGGGGGGGGGGGGGGGGGTCTGAGACTTTTTTTAGTTACTGTCATCAGCGTAAGATGAGGTCTGATGGCTCACTGTTTGTCCAGGGTAAGAAGAGTCGTCTGCGTTACGCTGAAGGAGATAAAGACATGGATGTCAGTGTCTATGACTTTGAGGAGGAACAGCAGGAGGGCCTTTTGTCTGAGGTCAATGCTGAGAAAGTGGTGGGCAACATGAAACCACCCAAACCTACCAAGATCAAAAAGAAAGGTGAGACAGCTGTTTGCAAAATCTAAGTGACATTTTTGTAATGGTGACAACCAAGATCGATAGCTCAAAATATTTAACATTATTTAATGTTCGGTCAGCGGAACCATCTGCTCGACTATACTTGACTACCATAGTACTGAGTTACTTTGGCCGATGCTTATTTAAAGGTCATAAACGTCATGTACAGATAGGTAATGTTAGGTGTTGATTCTAACACAGTCATTTTCATAAAAGATGTGTGTCTGTCATTTTTGTGTGTTAGGAGTGAAGAAGACGTTCCAGTGTGAGTTGTGTAGCTACACGTGCCCTCGACGCTCCAACCTGGACAGACACATGAAGAGCCACACGGACGAGAGACCTCACAAATGTCACCTGTGTGGAAGAGCCTTCAGGACGGTCACCCTGCTGAGAAACCATCTCAACACACACACTGGTATACAATACCACACGTATTCATAGAATCAGAGGATACCGAAACATGCAGCGACGACAGCTGACTCCTTTTTTTATGTATGCAGGAACTCGTCCGCACAAGTGTACGGACTGCGATATGGCTTTTGTGACTAGTGGAGAGTTGGTCCGTCATCGTCGCTACAAACACACACACGAGAAACCCTTCAAATGCTCCATGTGTGACTACGCCAGTGTGGAGGTAAACAACGCTTTTACTAACAGGACACTTAACTGATTACTACTAGCTTACACTGTTTGTACAATATATCAGTTATTGTGCTTGTGTAAAACGGCAGCGCTGGATGACAGACTACATATATTAGAAATAAAGATTAAAAAGTGACATAATGGCATGTCTTGAAATGTACGGGTTTGTGTGTGGATGTTGTGCAGGTGAGCAAACTAAAGCGTCACATCCGTTCCCACACCGGAGAACGTCCATTCCAGTGCAGTCTTTGCAGTTATGCCAGCAGAGACACGTACAAGCTGAAGAGACACATGCGAACACACTCAGGTAAAATGGTCGCCTTTACTTTGGTTCTCCACCTTTTTAAAGCAGTTAAGGTTTTTTTGACTTTTTTTAAGGGTTTACAACATGCATATTTTTTTAAGTCATTCAATTGGAGGCTCCCTTACTAAACATTGCCTTCCAATCAAAGAGGTGGGGGCTCATTTGACCTTTATTACCTCATTCATGTACCTCAGGATGCATGTACTGATGGACACAGGATTGTTTAAATGTACTTTTGGGGAAATCAATGAAATGTGTAACTTGCCCCATGAATATTGTTACATTTTAGCAGCTTATACCTTAAATATGAATACACCTGTCTTCAACTCAATCCTCTATTCAGGAGAGAAACCTTACGAGTGCTACATCTGCCACGCCCGATTTACCCAGAGTGGAACCATGAAGATGCACATTCTGCAGAAACACACCGAGAATGTGGCAAAATTTCACTGTCCACACTGTGACACAGTCATCGCACGCAAGAGTGACTTGGGTAACGCTCTCACACACACACACACACACACACACACACAGAGTGTAAATTCGGTGGACAAGTGGTTCACTTTGCCGTGTGGTTTCATTCCCTTGATGTGCTTTCTTTTGTTATCTTGGCACTTCTCAAGGGGTCCACCTTCGTAAGCAGCACTCATTCATTGAGACCGGAAAGAAGTGTCGTTACTGCGACGCCGTTTTCCACGAGCGCTACGCCCTGATCCAGCACCAGAAGTCCCATAAGAACGAGAAGAGGTTCAAATGTGACATGTGTGACTACTGCTGCCGCCAGGTGTGTTCATTGAAATATCTGTTGGAGGGATCGGGTGGGTTTCCATACTCCGACCAAATGAGGAATTCCATGTTTTCCCTCATCGCTCAATCAAGTCAATCAATGCATGGTCGTCAGTCTCTGTTTAGTAGGTTGGCTGGTAGACATAAATATTCAGTGCTGGAAATTCAATCACATTTTTCTTTCAAAACCGATTACACAGATTTACTTCCATATTATACCATGACAAAATGTAGTCTAAGGGGGGTTATTACTTATAAAAAGCACTGTATGTCCTGGTCCATGGTTTTTTTTAATTAAACTAAATATATTCTTATTTACACAACTCACAATGTTTCTGTCCCCAACTACTGTTTTCCTGTGGCTTTGAATGCCAGTAAGGGCTGCAACTAATGATTATTTTCGTAATCAACCTATATCTCATGAGTATTTAACACACATTTAACACTGTAGGACGGGGGGAAACAAAGAGGCAAGCGTTCCTTTTTGGCTTAAACGTGTGGCTGTTTATTTACTTTTGGATTTTGAACTTAAAATGTATTTGAGTAACAAAGTAATACAAATGTAACCATCATGATGGATACATTAAATAGCAGAGGTGTGGACTCGAGTCATGTGACTTGGACTCGAGTCAGACTCGAGTCATGAATTTGATGACTGGGGGAAAACTGGGGGAAAACATTTTCACACAGCCGCGGCGCTCTGTTTATCTGCATCTGTCAAAAAAATTTGCGCCACCTGTATGCAGAGAGCGCTGCCTGCACGACATCCAATCACTGCAGTCCATTTGACCGTATCAACGAGACAGCTCGTTCATGGTTACAAAAATCGGGGTTTTTGAACCTGGATTCAGACTCCGATGGAAATCCTCGCCAACATTATGTCAACGTCTGTTTTAAAGTACTGTAATGAGCTGAGTTAAGGTTATTAGTTAATCAGTTATGCAGATGTTGCATGTGTTCACGTTATGCTCTGTTACCAGCTGTAGTTACGCGAGACAACCCGAGTTTTGGGGGGCCGTGTATGCGGAAGTGTTCGTTCGGCGTGGTGACGGCCAACAGTGACCGAAGTTGAGTTGTTTTATATAAATAAATGCAGCGGAGTTGCAAGCCAGTCATCGCCTCCTTATTTACGCTGCAGCATTGGGGTGAGCGTTACAGTACTATAACACAGTCACAGTCGATCCACCATTACCCTTCCCCTCGTAGTCTAGGTCTGTGAGGCAGCGCACCATCACCCAGGGTTCCCCGTCCCCACTATAATAAGAGGACTTGAAATGACTCGAAACTAAAATGGTAAGACTTGTGACTCGACTTGAGACTTGTTGGCTGTGACTTGTGACTCGACTTGGGACTTGCCTTGTCTTTGACTCGACTTGACTCGGGACTCGAGGGCAACGACTTGAGACTTGCTTGTGACTTGCATAACAATGACTTGGTCCCACCTCTGTTAAATAGTAATACAAAATGCAAGTGCAAATATGCGTTTAAAAGTGACAAGTGAGGAACATGTTGAGGATGCTGGTTCCAGCCTCTGAGGGACAAATTCACACGCGCCTTTGCTTAGTACTAAAAGAGAGAGAAAAAACAGCTATATCACGTTGTAGGATTAGTATCATAATTTTTATTCTAGAGTGAATCTCTCGTAATTTTGTTGGTATGAAATTATTTTTTCCGACAATCTTTTGTTTGAAGAGTGCTAGCTGGAGGTTGAATATTCAGATCGGACAAAATGACAACAATGATTCGTTGTTTATCACACTGCATTTAACATAATAGCGTTCGCAAGCATTCTCCACGAGACGTCCTGTTCTCCAACATACACTCACCTAAAGGATTATGAGGAACACCTGTTCAATTTCTCATTAATGAAATTATCTAATCAACCGATCACATGGCAGTTGCTTCAATGCATTTAAGGGTGTGGTCCTGGTCAAGACAATCTCCTGAACTCCAAACTGAATGTCAGAATGGGAAAGAAAGGTGATTTAAGCAATTTGGAGCGTGGCATGGTTGTTTGTGCCAGACGGGCCGGTCTGAGTATTTCACAATCTGCTCAGTTACTGGGATTTTCACACACAACCATTTCTAGGGTTTACAACGAATGGTGGGAAAAGGGAAAACCATCCAGTATGCCGCAGTCCTGTGGGCGAAAATGCCTTGTTGATGCTAGAGGTCAGAGGAGAATGGGCCGACTGATTGAAGCTGATAGAAGAGCAACTTTGACTGAAATAACCACTCGTTCCAACCGAGGTATGCAGCAAAGCATTTGTGAAGCCACAACACGCAAAACCTTGAGGCGGATGGGCTACAACAGCAGAAGACCCCACCGGGTACCACTCATCTCCACTACAAATAAGAAAAAAAGGCTACAATTTGCAAGAGCTCACCAAAATTGGACAGTTGAAGACTGGAAAAATGTTGCCTGGTCTTTAGGCCCCTTCGTGCCAATTGGGCATCGTTTAAATGCCACGGCCTACCTGAGCATTGTTTCTGACCATGTCCATCCCTTTATGGCCACCATGTACCCATCCTCTGATAGATACTTCCAGCAGGATAATGCACCATGTCACAAAGCTCCAATCATTTCAAATTGGTTTCTTGATCATGACAATGAGTTCACTGTACTAAAATGGCCCCCACAGTCACCAGATCTCAACCCAATAGAGCATCTTTGGGATGTGGTGGAACGGGAGCTTCGTGCCCTGGATGTGCATCCCACAAATCTCCATCAACTGCAAGATGCTATCCTATCAATATGGGCCAACATTTCTAAAGAATGCTTTCAGCACCTTGTTGAATCAATGCCACGTAATGAAGGCAGATCTGAAGGCGAAAGGGGGTCAAACACAGTATTAGTATGGTTTTCCTAACTATCCTTTAGGTGAGTGTATAAGTGTAAACCTTAAAATAAGCTAACAAGGCCAGCGTTACTTTAGTTAACTAAACTTACCCATGAGGAAAGACGCGGTGGCCCCAGCACGCTCACGTGTTAAATGTTCCTGCGTTGCCGTGGTGATGCTCTGAAACGACAACTCTGATCTTCAGATGCTACGTTGTCCTGTTTGCTGTCGTTCGCTGATGAAATACTCCCAAACTCTTTTGTCTCTCCTGTTCAACTTGATAAACCTCTTCTTTTCCTTGGTGCATGTAGAAAATAGAAGCGATAGCGCCCCCCGGCACTTCCTGTAGTGCATTGCAATACGGAAAGAAAAAGACCGCAATCTTTTTAGAATATACAACACGCTGACGATAGAAATCCGCGTCGACAATTTTTCAGACTCAATGTTGATTATGTCGACTAATCGTTGCAACTTTAATGCCAGTGGTTTCTTTATTTCTTCATGACATTCCAAATGGTTGTACTGTGGCTCTGTTGGATTTTCCATCTTACAATACAGGCCGAAACTCGCTTTTTTATCTTTTCATGTCAATCCCAAATATTTTCAGCAAAACAAAATGCTTTAGTCTCAGCGTCCTAGAAGAACTGTGTAGCACTGTTTGTGTAACTGTGTCTCGCATGCTGCTGTGTCCAGGAGCGCCACATGGTCATGCATCGTCGAACGCACACTGGAGAGAAACCATACGCCTGCAGTCAGTGTGAGAAGACCTTCAGACAGAAGCAGTTACTGGACATGCACTTCAAACGTTACCACGACCCCAACTTCATCCCCACTGCCTTTGTCTGCCCCAAGTGTAGCAAGACCTTCACTCGCAGGGTGAGGACACTCTTCCTACCTATCACACACTTGGTTGGTGCTAACCAGTAACTAGTTATCAAAGTTTACACAACCGTGTGCTCTTGCAGAACACCATGGCTCGCCACTCTGAGAACTGCAATGGTGAGGTGGAGGATGCAGAGAATGGAGCCCCAGCCCCGAAGAAAGGAAGGAGAGGAAGAAAGAGGAAGATGAGGAGCAGGAGAGATGAGGAAGACAGCGGTGAGAATTTTACATTGTATGCCATCAGTGGGCAAGACGTTAGGTTTACTCTGGTCTGATCATTTTATCTGGTGTCTCTATATTGTTTATGTTTGATGCAGAGGAGGATAATGCTGAGTTGGATGAAGAGTTGGAGGATGAGGACGAGGAGGGAGAAGATGATGGTGAGGAAGAGTCACCACTGCTGCAAGAAGAAGAAGAGGAGCCAGAAATCATGGAACTGGACCAGGCCCCTGCTGCCATCCCAGTACCAGCTCCTGACGAGCCACCTGTCAAGAGGAAACGAGGCCGTCCCCCAAAGAACGCACCAAAGCCGCCTCCTACACCGAGCAAATCTGCCAGGGTGGCTGCCAAGGCAGCGGCTTCCGGTGAGAACACGTGATGTTTGACTTTCATTGAAAACAGGCTTGTATGCTTATTTCTGGCCTCTTTTAAAGTTAGTTACTCAGGAAGATGAAACTATTTAACTGTATTGAATTCAACAATACATTATTACACCCTTTTAATTTAAATATAAGAGACACTCTCGGAGCAACAGTTAACATATAATGTATACATATTTCTGAACGGGTACCAGAAAAAACATAATAATACATATGTTCAATAGTAAGGGTCCCTGTTAGAATGCTGTAGAGTGGTCTAAAAAGTTGGTTTTTCGTCATTTCATAGTCTGTAGAAGTTTCGCTCCACTTGTTTTGACGCCTTTAAGTACTTCTTGTTCATAGTACTCCATTGATAAGATATTTTCCATTTGCAGTGGCTACAAATAGCTTTGCTTTTATTGACTACGCTGTCTGGTAGAGATTTTAAATAAAATGTCCATTTAAAAGAACATTATCTTAATCCATTTTCTCGGTTTTTGTCTGCAGCAGTGTTAAGCCCCTCCCGCTGCAGAAAAAAAAGAAGAAAAACGCATGATAATAATTGTCTGCGTTAATGGATTGCTACGTTAATGCATTTATGGCGCATTTATATTATAGACCATTTATAATGCGTTAACGTTTGATCGCTTTGTTTCTTGGTATATGGTGTTCAGGTGTTACTTTATTGAATCTTCCATTTTTGACTGTTTGACTTTGACACAAACAGCGACTGTCTCTAGTAACGTATGAGGCACAGCTTTCAGACAAGTTGTTTCCATGTGCCAGTGAACAATGCCACTTGTTTGTTGCCATTACTCTTGAATGAAGCTCTCATGTTCAGTGTTGTTTGTGCTTTGCAGCTGCTGCTATTATTCACGTAGAGGATGAGAGCACCGGAGCAGTGGAGAACATTATAGTTAAGAAGGAGGACAGCGAAACATCTGAAGCAACACCTGTGGAGCAGGGACTGGCCCTGACCGTGGAAGGGGTGGAGCTAGACGGGCAAGGGGTGGAGACTGTCGAGCTGCCTGTGAACGAGGAAACGGCCACCGCAGCTGCCAACGGAGACCTGACTCCAGAGATGATCCTCAGTATGATGGACCGGTGAATGTAGCCGGCATATGAGTAAAAACTGGCTAGCACAGGTTAACATTTTCACATTCAGGGCCTCGTCTTCACCTGTGTGAGCTTTTAAAGGCAGCCGTTTTGCCTCCGTTGAAGTGGCTGCGACAAAGATGGCGGCAGGAAAAACAACCAAAGCGGAGCCGCGTGTAAATATTTATACACACACAAACTTTAGATCCATGTCCATCAACTGCATACTGAGGATTGTGGGGGTCACACACACACTAGCAGATCCCTCTGACATCTCCATAACGATGTCATCCAAGCTAATGACAGACTTCCCTTAAATGCTTCTTTCCCGTTTGAATGTCTTCCAAGTGAATCATTGTGTATTTTGCTACTTGTTTCTACCACAAGCCGCATCCTGTGTCTGTCCCTACCCACGCACCCAGCCGTGAACGATTCAGCTCCTCCACAGGAGACCTTAGATGATCTACATTCATTTTTGACTTCCTGGCTCTTCTTGCTAATGCGCAGATTGGCTAAATCCAAACCTTTTATATGTTTGTGTATTTGTATATACACATACGTACATATTTCTTAATGAAACCTTGTATATGGTACTTGAGTTTGTCTATGAGATACCACCTCAGTTATCTGTATATTATTTTCCCCCAAAAGTGTGGTTTTCCTCCTCGGCCGGTTTGAACACATGGTCCCTTTGGTCACCGAGGTAAGTGGACAGAGGGATTTATTCATGAGAAAATGGACACCAGAAGATGCATTCTAATGAAGCCTAGGCAGTGGTGAATCCAGTAGTATTGGAAACAAATGAAATGCTCTGTTTCCCATCACCAACACACATGCTTTTTAGCGATCACGGAGGGAAGATGTGTGTCATTCATGGTTAACGTTCACCCTCCTCCTTAACCACATTTTGAAGGAGGTAGTTTGACTGGTCCTTTGCTCGATAGAGAAAATGCAGGCAATTCTGATTCAGTTGTTTTATAGGTGGGATTTTGAACATTCCAAATACTTCAATTAACATGGAATTATGTCAATTTATCTGAAACGTGTTCTGCAAGGGAACACCAGCATTTTCCTTTTTAAAAAGATTTACTTTCCAGTTCATATTGGGTTTTGAAACTAGGAATGGATTATTTTGATTGATCCTGATAAGGTACTCGATAATGTCAATTTTTTAAAATAATAAGGTGTTAACCTGTAGTTTATGCACTTCTGAGCGTACGCTGTCGTGAGCTGTGATTCTGCCCCCTGCTGTGTCAGATTCTGTACATGCTGCACTAAAGTCAATAAAAGCAGAAAAGCTCACTATTGTCAGCTGATATTTTCAATATATATGTATAAATATCCTCCACTGTAAAGGATCATTATTGTACGTTTGTAGGTAAATACACTTTTAAAAGCTTATTTTTTAACATATTGAAAGGTTTCCTGGCATTGGGCTCTATATCTGTTGCTCCTCTCAACCAGTGATTGAACCAGTGGCTTCTACTCAATGATGTTCAGCTAGTACAACAACAAAAGGGCCTTCTTGTAACCTCATGTGACTTAGTTATCAGGAGGGAGTCTCCCCACTATCCTTTCGGCGTTATCTATTTGCTATATGTTCTCTCCTTGTCATCAATAAAGAATCCACTTGTTATGTGGTCTTTAAAGAGAATTAACGCTGATTAGCCTGCGAGTTTGACCACAGGCTGTCATTACAACATCTGTCCTTCTTAGAGGGAGACACTTTCTCTGTAGCAAGAAGACAGTAAGATGGCCACCATTATATGGCAGACCTGCAGAAAGGAAGCATGGACACTGAAATCCAGACTGCTGTTCTGTGAGGAATGGGGTCCAAAATGTCCTCCTTGTTCAGCTGGAGGACGGAACCACACTGTTTTACACAATGCATGTCCCTTTTTGACAGAATAGTTATGAGTGAATTGTTTTTCAAGGTGTCCCTGTTTCGAGGGCAGAAAACCGAAGAAACCTTTGTCTGGTCTGCATGTTGGTAAATGACTGTACAGCTGACAAAAATAAAATCCTCTCAATGGCAAGTGACTGCTGCATGCTTCATTTCAATTTTTTTTCCAGGTCAGTGGAGCAAAATGAACGTGGAAATGTCGGGATATCGGATTGTTTTTCTGAGCCGTCATACAAACCCACTCAAAAAAACGACTACCACTGCTTGGACTTGATCCATCTACTACTACTGTCTGACGATGTAATGACGTAGATCAAATAAACTTATCTCAAAAGGACCAGTCTACTGACAAGGCTTCTGGTGTGCAGGGTTATGGCTTCTGAAAGTACCTCTGACGCCGACTGGAGCGGGTCAGCCCACAGGTGAGACGTCCCCTCCATCCAGTGGAGTCGTTCCAGAAGATACCACACACTGATCAGAGGCTACGCGATCCTGTTGTTTTTTATCATTCACACCTGTTCGCAAGTGTTCGGTTCAAGGACACATGAACTGGAGGAGCCACAGATCAGAACCACGCATCTCCTGATCCAGTGGCAACCTGCCCCTTTTAGGTTGACTATAGGCCTACTCATGCAGCAGTAATGCAGGCGTGGTGAGCACCAGGCCCACAGGGACGTGGTAGAAGGCTATTTAAAAGTGGAATGGGCAATGTTTTTCAAAAAATGAATTTAAAGCAATCGAGATAAAATCTGTTTCAAAACATTGACTAATCCCACATGAACTGTAGCACTAGCGGAGCGCCTCATCAAACACTTGTTTAATTAATGCAAACATTTTGAGAAAGAACAGATGCGCACAGCATTAAGGTAAGTTTATACTTCAACATCTTTCTTTCAAAACATTTTACTTGAGCATCAGCTTCTTCTCTACACTCAGTGAGCCTCAATGTGGAACAGGATGTGTTCAACGCATGTGCACAGTAAGCAAGAAGGGGAGAGGATGTGTGTGTGCAGGCACGGGAGGAAAAGAGAGCGAGAAATCTGCTGCTGCTGCTGAATCTGTCTGTGTGTACTTTTGATATCTTCACACCACGCCTGGCCTCTGCTCCGCTGAGGCTTAACACGCACCTGCAGGTGTTTCCCTCCATTATCTCTTCTTTGGATTGATAATGGTCTAAGACACTCGGCCGCCCAGTTTTGAGCCAGCATGGGTATGTCGGAGGAGAAGTAGACAATCACAGCTACAAGGATGTACGCCGTCTCCCAGAACCAGCGAGGTGAGTCAATTTCATCAACGCAGGTGAAACAGATGCCGTCTGAGCCAATATAGCTGTGATGTACTGAGGTCTACTTTAATGCCTCAACAGGCGGAAAGCTTCTATCCTAAAATACACATTCTTCTTATAAGCATGAGCATTTTATAAGCTTGAAGTTATGTGTTTTTGATGACATGTCTGAAATAAGGTTTGTGCTTAACATAAAATGAAGAGAATGGTTGTAAACTTCATCGTAGGTGTTGCGTGAATTCACGGTTTCAAAATGATGAGCTTGCTGAACAATATGTGTGACAATCCTAAACGTTTGTTTGTCACAGAGATTATTTTCTGCAATAATCCAAAGGAAAAGTGCCTGTTGGATTACAAAACTTCATCCTCCTGTGGTCCATCTACAGACATGTTAGTTGTTTAAGTTCGTTATTCAGTTTGATGGACTTCCTGTTATCAGATGCCCTTTTTAGTATTGGAAGCATATTTGTTTGGCCATTTATTGTGAAAACATGAGAAAATAGAGTGGAATGCCATAAACAAACAGATCCGTTGCTTATTTGAATGAGTGGATGAAGCTCAACCAGCAGTACAATAGATAAGTCATTAATTGGTGCTGCATCATACAATATAACGTAACACAATGGAGGATTCCACCTCAGGTTTGCAGTTACAAAGGTCAAATATGATGAGTCAGTGTTTCCATGGTAATGATATGACTCAAACTGTGGTTTGCGCAGAATGTCATGAACAAGTGATGGGAACCAGTGTTTGACCTTCTCAGTGTCTTAATTAGAGGTGTCAAAAGTATTCACATTCATCACTCAAGTAGAAGTATAGATACTAAGTACTTTTGAAGAAGTTGAAGTATCAACTCAAACTTTTTACCTAAGTAAAAGTATAAAAGTACTGGTTTCAAAACTACTTAAAGTAAAAAAGTAAAAGTATTGTAAGGGGGAAAAATGTCCATTAAGGACAAAATCTGTAACCTCGCTCACAGAACATTTCAGTCTGTTACAATATGACACATTCAGGGAGGCGACGCTAAAACAACAGAGGGACACATGTATCACCCGCATGCTCAATGACTTAAACAAAGAAATCATAAACCCATTTTCCAGTGACGGCTAATGAGTCGGTGGACATACACACTCAATCCACAATTTGGTGGAGGAGGTCCACTGGAGCCGATGTGAGGGTTTCGGGACAGAGGATGTTGCATGTGTACAGACTGTAAAGCCCTCTGAGGCAAATTTGTAATTTGCGATTTTGGGCTATACAAAATAAAATGAATTGAATTGAATTGAATTTATCTGGATTGTTTGTTGTGTGTATTGTTTTTGAACGATGACAAACCAAAATGAAATAGGAGTAAAAAGGCTATTTTTAAAATGTAAGAAGTAGAAAGTACAGATATTTGCGTGACAATGTGAGTAGAAGTTAAAAGTTGTTTGAAAAAAAAAATACTCCATTAAAGTATAGATACCCAAAATGTCTCCTTAACTAGGTAACAAAGTATTTGTACTTCGTTACTTGACACCTTTGGTCTTAATATAATATGGTTAAAGCGTAAAGTACTCTCCAACAATAAATAGATTATATAAGTATAGATTACAGAAAATAGAATCTGAATCTGACCATTCATTTAACATATTATTGATACACTAGATATGAACACTGGATATTATGCATTGCTCCTTTAATGTACCCTCCCCTGCAAAAGCATTGAAATGAATGGATTTCCTACTTAAAATAATTGAGCATTTAAAAAGAGGAAGGGACACACTTTGTAGACTTGCATTTTCTTTAAAGGTTCCCTATACAATATTTAGAGTATTAATATAGCGGCAAAAAACTATTTTCTTTAAAAACTGTCCTGAGCGGTGAATTGAGTCTGTGTGTGTGTTACTG